>NC_063196.1:12361284-12683784 GCF_017589495.1 Alosa alosa
TTGTTAAAAGACACATGACCCTCCCTCGCCAATTGTCTTCGCCCAGCGCCACAGCCACACCCCCTTTGTGATAACGTTTAAATCAATCTTTCCCGTGAGCTTGCCAAAGTTACCAGTCCTTCCTTTTCAAATGTGTTAGCGCCTGTTTGCACAATTTCACAAATAATCATATGTGATTAATAGTATGATAAATAATCCCTGTGACGGGGACCCAAACAATGCATGCCAATTGTTTCCTGTTTATCACGTATTTTAACTTTCCCACGCTGTCTTGCCGCTTTAATGTTTTCCGTAGAATATCCCATATTTTAATACTCTCAAACAGCAGCCCTGCCATCGGGCCTGTCTCTGTATTGCCCTGTTGCTACCCCCTTGCCCTTCCAACTAAACAGATGTCTTCGTCATCGTTTTCCCTTGCTTGAAGGCCGAACTTAGAGTGATGTTAACCTATTTAAGTTTAACGGTGATTGTCGTGGAGACACACGATTCATTGGCTTGCATGTTCGGCCTTTATGTCTAAAATTAACCTGAGGCTACTCAGCTGCAAGATAAATAATTTCCCCTCTTTTAGTATGTTCACCACAAGTTGGCCTACCATAACTTACCAACTCTGCACTGACTGGCTATTTTATATTTTTCTGTGAAATAAGCAAATGTATTTGTTCAACTTTATGAAGCAGAATTAATGATAGGGCACTTGGAACATAATACATTTGACAAAGGACAGATGAATGTTGCTAGTGACAAAATATTAACTTTCAGTGTTTTACGATGTCTTTGTCATGGGAAGTGTTTTCCCCATGCATTTATTCTAGGTTACTGTCAGTGACTGCCGTGGAGAGAAGCTGGGTTCTGTGTTTCGTTCATGTGCCAGTGACTGGACGCTTTAGAGAAGCGGGGTCTGTGTTGTTGTGTTATGCGCTATGCTAATTTATTTTCATTGGGCATACCGTGTCGCGCCGTCCCACAGCTCTTCAGTTCTGACAAAGCCAAAATTACTCCTTTTGAAACAATGAGTGCAGGAAGCGCGTTTGTATGGTTATATTGTTTGACGGGAGGGGGTGTCCTAAAGCTTTCAGCCATAAGGCTACTTTGAGAACATTTCAATTCAATTCACACTAATATTCAAAATGTTGAAAACTATTTTGGCATAGCCTATAAAGCAGTTTAATTAAATGGAATGTTAGTTGTAAACAAACGAGCTACTTGGTGAGGCTTGGCCTCACAGATGCGCTCCTGCCTTAGATGGCAGGAAAAATCTTCACGATAGGCCTATTAAATAACCACCCGATTCACGTTGGCTGGGGGGAAGGGGGGCCATCAGACAATTGTGCCCAGTTAATCCGGCCCTTCCCCCAAAAAATCACACCTTCCCACCTCTGACAGCTTAAAAGAAGTCAAGAGGACTCCTTACTCACAGACCTATTCACAAACCTGCGGTTTTGAAATCCTATGCAGCTACAGGAGCTTCCAGTCGCGAGGAAGCAATTTTGCATTGTAGGCATAACTAACATGCAATAACGCCACCAACAACAACCAAAACTAGGCTAATCATTGTCAACATGTAAATTAAATGTAACATTATTGTGAATCAAATTAAAATGTTCTCTTTGCAAACGAGGCATAGTAACAGAATAATTTAATAATGTTACAAAGATACCACATCAACCCGTATGTTTCATTGGGCTACTAGGCTATTTGTTTTGCCTTGATTCATTTAGGCTAGGCCTTTTATTCAGGGGGGCCATATTCACAAAGAATTTTAAGGCTAAAAGTAGCTCCTAACTGGCGAATTTAGGAGCAACTCCTAAAAATAATGGGCGGTCACTCCTAACTTTAGGACTCCTAATTTTTCACAAAAAAGTAATTCACTAAGCATTTTAGACCTAAAAGTAGCACCTAAGTCTGGGACAGCTTAAGTCGAGAGGACTCCTAACTCACTAAGACCTATTCATAAACAGCTTTTTGTGGCATTTTACGCTATGCGATGTTTTGAAATAGCCTATGCTAACAGGAGCTTCCAACTCCAGGGAACAATTTTGCATTCATAAAAGGGATGCAATAATGCCACCAAGAACAACCAAAACTACTCATTGTTAACATGTAAATGAAATGTAACGCTTCATTGTGAATCAAATTAAAATGTTCTCCTCCTTTGCAAACGTAGCCTAGGGATATGGTGACAGATTAATTTAATAATGTTGCAAAGGTAGGCTACTGCATCAATCCATAGGCCTATGTTTCATTAGGCTACTAAGCTATTTGTTTTGCCTTACTCTTTATTCATTTAGGCTAGGCCTTTTATTCAGTTATTAATCATCTTCCGTCCTTCGCGACTACTTGTGTAGCGCCGCATTCTCCGACCTGTCACCTGTCAGTCATCATCGGAAGAGAGGTGTTTGGAATTCCAGCGTTATAATCGCCAGCCAATCAAGGTGGTCACTTCAGTCAAGCTCGTGCATGAGTAATGACGTCATCCATAGCCACGAAGACTCACTCCTAGTTTAGGAGTTGTCTGAAAGGCTTTGTGAATAACTTTAAGAGAAAAACTCCAATCTAAAATCCTTAAGATTTACGATTTAGGAGTAGCCTACTCCTAGTAGTAAGATAAAAGCCTTTGTGAATAGCCTACGGCCCCAGTTATTCATCATCTTCCCGTCCTTGTGTAGCGCACGATTCTGAGACCTGTCACTCATCATCGTAAGGGAGGTGTTTGGAATCATGCCCATAAATCATCAGCCAATCAAGGTGGTCACGCTTGCCCATTTACCCAAATTAATGGTCAATATTACTGATGATCATTGTTATTTAAGAACATGCAGTGTGCGTAGGGTACCAAAAACATATTGCTCGTAAAAAGCAGCATAACGCATTCTGGCGGTCTGTTATTTACTGTGGGCTGCGCAAAACCACATGCCTTTATTTTTGGCAAGCCTGCATTCATTCATTCATTCAACCTTTATTTATTCTCGAGGGTCATTGAGGGAAACCCTCATTTTCAATGAAGCCGAATTACAGAAGCAAAGCAAAGCTCCACAAACAAGACAACATTCGAGGCCTTCTGTTGAAGAATTTTATATAAAGCCCTAAGCTGACAGTAATCCTCCTGCCCTGATAGGCCTACCACAGCTGTGGATAGTGTGGAATGTTCAAGTAATAACACAATCCAATGTGTGTCTCAATTGTCCCCCGCTGACCACCTCACACATTTCTAGATTTTGCAACGAACTTACATGACACAATGCCATAAAATATGCCAGTTTTAGGACACAGAATAATGTTTGTAATGATACCAGGTAGGCCAGGTATTGTCGAAGGTGCATGGTGAAGTGAAATTTTACTTTGGAAAACAAACATTTGCCGATATCATCGCCATCATCAGAATATTGCAACAGATTCTGTGTTCTGGACTGTAGGTAACTTGTTAAGCCAGTGGTTATCAAACTTTTATTTCATTCCCCACTGATCAAGGGCATGACTGATGATAGTGGAGATAACGTGTTATCCCGGGGCTTTGCAAGTCAGCATCTTCGACGGTAGTCTATTAAAAATATAAGTTTTCGATGTCCCAAACGGAGAGCCATACTTTATTGTTTTTAACGATCTCTATGCTACTCACAAAAATGTAGGCATGGGCAGAGGTGGAGGAAGTACTGAAACTCAGTACTTAAGTAAAAGTACAAATACACAGAGAAATATTTACTTTAGTAAAAGTAAAAGTACCACAATGACAACCCTACTTAAGTAAAAGTAAAAAGTACCTGCTTTTAAATGTACTTTAAGTATTAAAAGTAAAAGTATTTGCATAATGATTTATATACTATATTCTAAAACGAAAAATCAGTATGGGCTGTGGCATTTTAATTAAGCTAGTTTTAGGTTATACTCGACTAGATAGTTTTAAGCTAATGCAATTGTGCTTACCATCTGTGGCCCAGTTTACATTCTGACCTACAATTCTAGAGACTGTAATTCTGGTTATCTAACTAGGGTGATCTGCTGAGTATATCGGTCAGCAAAACAAAAGAGCCTGAAGTTTAACGGGTAGACAAGGGAAACGTCCGGGTGGATCGTAATGCCAATTATGCTGATTGAACAGAAAAGTTGCTGAGAAAGGTGTCTTTATGATTAGGTTCAGACGCATAGACATTGAATGAACGCTCACATTACTACCACCCAATTGTAGGCTATGCATCTTTATTTGATCACACACAATTAAGGAGTATTTCCTAATCTGGAAAATGTTACGTTTTTTTCCGGCCACCGGTTCATTAATAGTCTACCATTCATTTGTGCCGCAAAATGATCAGACGCGGTGACAGAAGCATGGGCATAGCCTGTAACTTTGCTGATCCGCGGATAGCAATCTCATCGGAGAGGAGGCCCTAACGCTGCAGATAACAGACAGAGAAAGGCACAGAACACAGTTGCATGTACAGTGTAGCCATGGGTCTGGTGAATATAGCCTACCGAATGCAGATGGCTACAAGCTCACGCTTTGCCTGGTCTAGACTAGACGCTTATGTTTCTAAGAATGCACGTAGCGCTCCAGAATCTTTGGTAGCAACCCCGCCCCCTGGTAAAACAAACGTGTTTGTCAGAGAGAAAAAAAAACTGATCATAAAATGTATCGTAAAAAGGAACGATGGTGTTGTAGAAAGCGTAGCGGCGTAAAAGTACAGATAATTGCTGTAAAATGTAACGAAGTAAAAGTCAAAAGTATGCACTATAAATTTTACTTAAGTAAAGTACAAATACGTGGAAAATTGACTTAAGTACAGTAACGAAGTATTTGTACTTCGTTACATTCCACCACTGGGCATGGGGACATGATGAAGTAGGTTATCCAACTGTCGTGTGTTAAATTATTGTGATTACGAGCCAGTGGTTTTCAAACATTATGCGTGACTCGGACATCTAACTAAATGCAACAGGCTCATATCGTCCTCGCATTCGCAAAATGAGGACCAGTGTTTTGTCAAATTGCAAATAGCTATTCGTTTTAACTATTTTTTATGATAGTAGCCTATACAAAAAGCACTTCATACTATCTTAATCTTGGAATATGGGGAGGGAAGTGGCGCGTCTGCAGTCAGCCAAATATGAATGTAATTCTGCGGCATAAAGCAGATGTAATTGTTTATTGTACAGAAAAATAAAAATGACATGTCAAGCAGTCAATTGACTACATTGCAGTCAAGAAGTAGGGCAAATTAATTTACTTAAACCAAAACGTGGGTCATAGTTGTCTAAGCCTCTATTGCGTAGCCTGTTAAAAACGTCGCCAGATAGTATTAAATCGGCAACAACATTGTTTTCTGCAGAAGCCTACCCAAGGCTACAGATTAATTCTGAACAGTTATTTCTCTACTGGCTCAATTATCACACCACTGTTTTGATTTCGATTTCGATTTTCGTGTAGTCAAGCCTTAAGCCATGCCCAAGTAACCTAAATCGAGGTAATGTTTAATTATGCATGATTTATTTTGTTATTGAATTCGTAGGCTGGGATTACTCTCGGCAACAGTTATGTAAGGGACGGCAGGCAGAGCGATGTACAGTGGCAGAGCGACGCACAGTGGCTGAAAGTGGTACTAAAGCTTCACGCAGCTTCACGCCGCGTAATGCGCGAATGAAGTGGTCATTTGAAAGCGATGCCCACTGTATGTTGTAAAACTAGATGTACCGCATAGCGGTACAAAATATGACCACCGCTTAGTCCTGTACATCCGTTCCGCGAAAATAAATCACACTTCAATTTGTCTCCATATTTTACTCCATCCCCCACTCTTGAAACTTTTTGTGTATGCTTGTTTGGCATGCCTGAGTGTGTGTGCTGCACAGAAAGTAGCCTACTGGTGCTGAAAAGGTGAATAGATTGTAGAATAGCCAAAGAAGATGTAGCATTGTTATAAAACCTTTAAAATCTCTAAACAATCACAAGTAGGGCAGTTCATCACAGTTCATCCATTGCAACTGGATTGATGAAAGGTCACTTACACCTGTAGGCTACATTGTATTTGGGAAAAGCAAAAGGTATCAGCATAATGTTACTTATTTATTTATTTATTTATTATGTATTTATAAACAAAAAACATCTCTGTCAGTTCCATGCCGTTTTCAACAGCTATCAAAACAAAGGTCATTTTTGGATGGATGGATTTTTGTGAATGTTTCTTCTTCTACATAAGATTTGTGTCATCTTTAGTTCATGTAATACTTTATTGTCAATGCACAAATTAAGTAACAGTAGTCTGAAACGTTATTGTTAATGCACAAATTAAGTAACAGTAGCCTAGTCTGAAACGAAATGCTGTTTTACATCTAACCAGTGGTGCAAATAACTGACATGTCCAAATGGGCCTTGATGAAATGCGTCGCTAGACTGTTCATACACATTTTAACGGGCCAAAGTTGAAGAGCTATTGTCCGTTATTGTTCGTGCAAAAATAGGCTGATTCATGTTCCCTTGCATTGGGTAACTGAGGTCCATGGCTAGTCTGGCTTTCATCAGACCAAGCTCAATCTTTTAAGAAATCAAAAAATAAATAGCGGGCAGGTCAGGCTGGGTTCACCCAGCCTAGTCCATAGGCACCCGATATTGTTTAATTTTCCGATTGAGATATACACGCTCTGGCTATTCTAAATGCAAAATGCATCAGGGGAGTTATGACAAAACGGTAACTAACAAACTAGATCCTAATAGAAAGCTGTTAGCTTCCCTAAGCTACAGGTAGGATTATAAGGTAGGCCTATTTACAACATAAATTGTCAATAGGCTATGCTGGCGACAAATAAAATCTCCTTTGAAACCAATGGCTTCGCCTTACAGTATCAAGCGGACTTAAACTGTCATATCGCGGGCGAAAAGTTGTAATAACATTCACGCAGCTCCATGAGTCAAGGAAAGCCAAAAGAAGTAGCCACTTCTAAATGGGACCCACTACACAGTAGCTTAAGGTGTTTTGCTAAAGCAGCCATAATGAAATTAAGGTGTCATTGTTTGGATACTTCACACACACATGCTTTTAATTTCACAGACTACAACTACCAAGCTGTAATCAAAGCACATCGATTCCCCTCTCACACCCTGCACGCACTTAAAAAAAAATAAACAGGCGTCTCAGTCTCCAATGATGTATAGGCAAAACTGTATCAGACCGGTGTAACGTTGGTAAATCTTCCATTGCACAGAATGATTTTGTAGCACGTGCAATAAATGACAGTCGAAAGATACAAACAGTGCTGCTATACATTTGCTTGGTATAACCGCATTTATAGTTTTCTACAAATGCAATCAATCAAATGCCTCCATCACTCAACCAACGCTTAACGGTAACATTACCTAGGTCCTTATTGATATTACAAGATTAACGCATTCCTGCAGTAAAAACCAAGCATGTCCGATAAACATCCTCAGATTTATTTCGGCTTCAAGAAGAAATGGGAATTACACTTCATGTGAACATCGTCCTATCCTTATTAGATGTCCGCTCGCGTAAATTACAGTCCTTGTAGGAAGCGTCCATTGTTTTTCCAACCCACTTTTAACTTCCAACAAAATTACGCCTCACTGCAACGATCATCATCTAGTGGACAAACAACTACTTCGCCAATGCTGAAAATGCAGCCATGATGATGATGATGAATATTTATTTTGGCTTTCTTTTTAATCCTACTGAATTTGTAATTTTGTATCGGCCGTTCTAATACCGATAGTATGTGGGTGCCTGTGTGTGTGCATGTGTATATGTGTACAGTCACTAAATGTACACATAACCTAATTTTTTTGGACCCCCCCATGGATGAAATTCTACGAAACTTGGCATACCCCCAGAGAATGCCAGGTCAATCATACACATAAAATTTGGTGCAGTTCTGAACATCTTAACTGAAGATAGGGCGATTAAAGCAGAATAATATTGCATTTTCATTTTTTACTGGGGGTGGGGTGCAAATCACAAATGAGTGATTATGAGCCAGGTTGATGTGGGCCCTTGAGACCAACATACCATAAAAGATTCTTCATCCTCAGTGCCACGGTTCAGGTAGTTATTTAGGAAAAACTGTTTTTTTTTTTGCGGTTCAGGGCGCCCAGCACGGGGCACATAAATTATTTTATTGTAAGGCCCCCCATGAACGAAAGTACACAAAACTTGGCATGCATTCGGAGGGTGTCATAATGATCCTACACTTTTAATTTCGTGCAGTTTTGACCTTGTCAGCCAGAGATATTGTGATGAAAACACCTAATTTTTTGCTTTTGAATTTTTAACTAGGTGGCGCTATACATGAAATAAGTGGTAATGGGATGGGTTGACATGCCCCCTTAAGACCAACATACATAAAAGGTGGACCTCCTAGGCCCCACGGTTCTCGAGATATTCACAGAAAACTGTCTCCGGCCACCTACAGGCCAGTTGGTGTATAGTAACATAAATTAATTTATTGTGTGGCCCCCCATGAACGGAATTCCACAAAACCCTGCATACAGAGGGTGTCATAATGATCCTACACTTCCAATTTCGTGCAATTTTGACTATGTTAGGTCACAGATACCTTCAATTACAACACCTCATTTTTACTTTTTTGTGTTTAACTAGGTGGCGCTATACATTACATTACATTACATTACATTACATTTGGCTGACGCTTTTTAACCAAAGCGACTAACAACATGGTAAACAGTAAGTTTTAGAACAATTCTCACAATTTTAGGACAGTTTAAAAAAACATTAGAGTACAGTAAGAATAAGTCGTCGGTGAGTGCTGTTTTTAGCAGTTACTTGTCAGTTTAAAACGGCTGGTGAGTGCTAGGATCAGTAAGACTTGTTGTAAGTGTTGCTATGAGAGTAGATGTTCTCTAAAGAGCTGGGTCTTCAGGAGTTTTTTGAAAGTGGAAAAGGATGTCCCTGCCCTTGTAGGAACTGGCAGTGTGTTCCACCAACGAGGAACAACAGATGAGAAAAGTTTGGATTGGCTTGAGCGCATCGGGTGGTAGAGCTAGGCGTGGTTCGTCAGAGGGGCGCAGCGGTCTGGAGGTAGTGTAAGTCTGTATGAGGGCATTCAAGTAGGTGGGAGCAGAACCGGAGACTACTTTGTAGACAAGCGTTAGAGACTTGAATTTGATGGGGCCGCCATAGGTAGCCAGTGTAGCTGGATGAGCAGCGGGTAACATGTGCCCTTTGGGTTGGTTGTAGACCAGGCGCGCCGCCGCGTTCTGGATCATCTGAAGTGGTTTCACTGGCGCAGGCTGGGAGACCTGTCAGGAGGGCATTGCAGTAGTCGAAGTCGTGGAGATGACTATTGCCTGAACCAGAAGTTGGGTAGCATCTTGAGTCAAGTAAGTCCTGATTTTCCGTGATGTTGTAGAGTCTTGAAACGGCATGACCGGGCGACTGAGGCAACATGATCTGAGAAGTTTAGTTGGTTGTCGAGAACAACTCCTAGATTTCTTGCAGTCCTGGTCGGTGAAACAGACAGGGAGTCAAATTTGATGTTGATGTCGCGGTGTATGGTAGGTTTAGCTGGGATGACCAGCAGTTCAGTCTTTGAGAGGTTCAGCTGGAGGTGGTGTGCCTTCATCCATGTAGCTATGTCTGAAAGGCAATCTGAGATCCGTGGCTGAAACCAGGGGTCGCCAGGTGGAAAGGACAGATAGAGCTGTGTGTCGCCTGCATAGCAGTGGTATGAGAAGCCGTCTTGAACGGATAATCTGTCCCAAGGAGGTGGTGTAGATAGCAAAGAGGGGGGCCCAGCACTGAGCCCTGGGGACCCCTGTGGTGAGATGGTGAGGTGCGGATAGCTGACCAAGCCATGATACGTTAAACGAAAGGTCCTGTGAGGTAGGATTCCAACCAGGAGAGAGCAGAACCGGAGATTCCCATGTCAGCGAGTATAGAGAGAAGGATACGGTGATTAACCGTGTCAAAGGCAACCGATAAGTCAAGCAGAATGAGTACTGATGACCCGGTCGCCCTGGCTTCTTTAAGGCTTCTGTTACAGACAGCAGAGCCGTTTTCGGTAGAGTGGCCGCTTTTGAACCCAGACTGATTTGGATCCAGAAGGTTGTTCTGTGAAAGGAAGTCAGAGACCTGTTTGGAGACTGCTCGTTCAATGCCTTTGGATAGGAAAGGCAGTAGTGAGACAGGGCGGTAGTTCTCGACTTGAGCAGGGTTGAGAGAAGCTTTCTTAAGTAATGGTGTTACCCGGCCACTTTGAACGCTGTTGGAAATGTGCGGAGGTTAGCGAGGCATTGATCACATGTGTGATAGCTGGAGCGATGGTCGGGCTGATGGACTGAAGTAGGCTCGTAGGTATAGGGTCCAGCGAGCATGTGGTAGGACGGCTGCATGTCAGGAGTCTGGACACTTCACTCTCGGAGAGGCGTGAATGCTGAAAAAGATGTTCCAGCAGTCCCTAGAGGTTGTAGGAGTCGCGGTATCTGAGTCAGATCGTTGAGTGGGCATGTAGAGAATTGACTGCTGATTGCCGCCACTTTGTAAAAAAAAATGAGGCGAGGGTATCTGCAGTAAGGCTGGATGGAGGAGGAGGCAGCTGAGGGTTGAGTAGCGATTTGAAGGTTGAGAAAAGTTTTTCGAGTGTCTGTAGCGCTGTTGATTTTGTCATGGTAGAAAGCAGTCTTAGCAGCAGTGATGCTGGCTGAGAAGGGAGGTCAGGAGTGTCTGGCAGTTTTGAGGTCGTCAGCTAGTTTGGATTTGTGCCATTTCCTCTCCAGCGGCTCTGAGTTTGGTGCGCGATCGGAGGGGGTATCATTTAGCCATGGATGAGAATGTTTGGATCGAGCTGGCCTTGTGGTAAGAGGGCACAGCTCGTCTAGACACGAGGTCAGTGTGGAGCAGAGCGAGTCAGTGGCTTCATTAACCTCCAGAGAGGAGAAGGAGTTGAGTGGAGGTAGACCGGAGGCAACCATAGAGGAGAAGTGCGTTGGAGACAGGTTCCGGATGTTGCGGCGGAACGTGACCATCGGCTGAGGAGCCGGAGGCTGTTCTGACAGGCTGACGTTGAACTGGATGAAGAAGTGGTCAGAAAGATGGAGAGGCGTCACCATGAGGGTGTCTGTGCTGCAGTTCCGAGTGAAGATCAAGTCAAGCTCTTTGCCAGCTTTGTGAGTCGGTGGGCTTTGAACCAGTTCGAGGTCAAAGGAGTGGACCAGGGCCAAAAAGTCCGTTGAGCCTGGGGCATCTAAGTGGATGTTCATATCCCCGAGAACAAGAAGCGGACAGTCATGCTCAGGGATGGAGGATAGCAGAGTGTCAAGTTAAGTCAATAAAGTCGCCCTAGTTGGCCTGGAGGGCGGTAGATGACCAGCAGAGTTTTGCTGGGGCGATCACTGTGATGGCATGGAATTCAATGAGACATATTTGTTTGAAGGCAGTAGCGGGGTGAATTTCCATTTGTTGGAGATCAGCAGGCCGTCCCGCCTCCTCGTCCAGATAGGCGAGGGTGTGGGATAGTGTAAGGTTAGTGGAGAGTGCAGCCGGGGGTGGCAGTGTTCTCTGGTTTGATCCAAGTCTCAGCGAGAGCAAGGAGTTCCAATGAAAGGTGGTTGGCATAGCCAGCTATGAAGTCGGTTTTGTTGACTGCGGATTGACAGTTCCACAAGCCCATGGAGAAGGAGGTTTCTGTCGGTGAGGACCGTTTAAGTTCCTGGAGGTGAAGGGGATTTCTGCCCCTTTTGACATTTCTGCCCCTTTTGGCATGATGCCGTTTTCTGCAATGGCCGGTGATAACAGATATGGTGGAACGGCACATTTTGCCTTTGTCGGTGCCTGTGAACTTGCACAGGTAAACTTGCTTGTCTTGACCGTGTCCGTCTTAAACGACGCTGGCTGAAACGCGGGCTGCCGCTTATGCTGCCGCTTCAGCAGCAGCCACTTTTTTATTCTGCTAGGAATTGCATGCAGCTGTCCTCCTGTCTCACTAATGATGCATCAGCGTGAGCCGCCCTCTGACGTTCGCACAGCTTAGATTGTTCAAAAGGGTGTTAATTACTGTCAACTGAAAGTCCGGCCAGCTCACACCGACCCGAAACTCACAGTTTCAAGTAGCCTCCTCCCTCAGCTGTTCCCAAACGCCCAGAGTCCAATTCTAACAATTGGAGAGGATTTGGCCAGTAGTAGCCTATGTGTTCTTGCTTTCTCTCTCCCAACTCACTGCAGTTTGCAGTGCACATGAAATGAGTGGTTATGGAATGGGTTGACATGGCCCCTTGAGATCAACATACAAAAAAAAATGGTCCTCCTAAACCCTACGGTTTTCGAGATATTCACAGAAAACTGTGTCTGAAAAACGATGGTTCCATGCTATCCATGTGGGGTTACATGCCCACCAAGTTTTGTGTACCCCGGTCTTTCAGTGTCCCGGGAATCATTGACGGAAATTTGGGCATGCGAAAAAGAAAAAAAAATAAAAATCTGACTAAACCTATATGACCGCCACTTCGCTGCGCGGCGGTCGTAATTATGTTATGATGAGTTTAATAAAGGGCCCGTTCATGTGCCCCGCCCCCGGCCCGGCTCTGACTTGTTCCGCCACTGGACGCAATGCTTACTGGTTAGAAATTCTGTCCGACTTCTGTCAGCCGGGGAGGGACCAAGGGGGCAGGCAAATTCCCGGAAGTAGAAGAATCATTGGAGTCTGGAGGGACCACTTCTCTGCTAACCCCCATAGAAACCCATTCATTTTAGGATTTTTTTGAAATACCATAACTTCATATAACAGATATCCTGTGCCGATATTGTAGCTTCTGTGTTGTCTACATAAACAATAAAAGGCAAAACAAGACTCGACTACCTCGTACGTAACGTTCCCGTAAGAGGAATGTTTAGCATGTCCGGTTGTAGGGAAGCTAACGCACCGTAGGGAGATAACCGTATTGTTTGGATAAGAAGCTCAGTCCAGCCAGCACGAAAACTCATGAACAAAGCTATGTAGCCTACAATAGCATTGTAAGTAAGTAAGTAAATTTAATTTATAGAGCACATTTAAAACAGTTTCCACTGACCAAAGTGCTGTACAGAGGATATGGCTAAAAATAGAAAATAAAAGCAAATCAGAAAAAGCAAAATATAAAAGGCAAGCACAGAGAAAGTAAGCAAGACAAATACAGAAATACAATAGACAAATAGACAGCCCTAAACAAATAAATAGCAACAGTACAGAAGACACTTGAATATGAAGAAGAGAGGAGAGAGATGGACAGCTAGGAAGCAGGGAAGGCCAAGGAGTAAAGGTGGGTCTTTAGTCTTGATTTAAAAGTGGTGATGGAGGGAGACATTTCCACAGACGTGGGGCTGCTACCGCAAAAGCCTGCACATCGCCTCTTTGCTTGAGGCGGGTGCTGGCCAGAGAAGACCCTTGTCACAGATCTAAGGGACCTGGATGCTGAGAGGGGATGGAGGAGGTCTGAAATATATGAGGGAGCCAACCCATGCAGTGCCTTATAAACAACCAGAAGGACTTTGAAGTGGACCCTAAAGCTAATGGGGAGCCAGTGTAAGGAGGCCAGTACAGGGGTGATGTGTTGGTATTTCTTGGTGCCAGTAAGCAACCTAGCAGCTGCATTTTGTACCAATTGAAGATGAGTTGGGACTGGGGGAGACCAAGATAGAGGGAGTTGCAATAATCTAACTGGGATGTAACAAATGCATGAATTACTGTTTGTAAGTCCTTGGGAGACAAAGAGGGTTTGAGATGGGAAATAATTATCAGCTGATGGAAGCTACTCTTGATAACAGAGCTAATCTGCCTTGTATTGTATGTTAAGGTAAAGCAAGTAAACCTAATGAAAAACGTCACTAACGATAATCATTTCAGAGGTTTTCGATGGATTGACCGTAGGTCGGAAAAGTGGAAAGAAGATTAGAAGCTAGTGTAGCCAGGTGATGAAAAGGTCACTTAGAATGGGTAATCTACTTACCATCTCTGCTAGAAGCTAATGTAGGCTAATAGTGTTATTTGATGCGATTTTCCATGATATTTTAGGAGGCTGTGCTTCACCCTGTAGTCTTAGAGCAATCGCCTCTGTTGTGTGCATGTGTAGTGTGCTATTCAACTACTTTATCAATAACCTAGCCCATCTGTTACAATAATGCATACAGAACTGGTTCCTTCCTTTAAAATACTGTAGGGGACTAGTGAATCACCATCATTTAAGGGTAGGGTGGGGTGAGAAGGGTTAATGTAACAACATATTACAGTTATAGTCAAGTCAAGTTTATTTATATAGCACATTTCATACACAGAGGTCATTCAATGTGCTTTACATAAACAAAACCAAATAATAACAAAATATAACCGCAAGCGGTGATTTACGGGGTCCGAGTAAAACGAACATGAGGTAGCATAGCTTTTTAGTTTTACATATGCTTTGATTGTTTGGGCACAATTGTTCAAAAGAAATGTGATCGGATTTCAGTTATCGGATTTTGGCTATCGGATTGAATCAAATCTTGAAAATGGGTTGTTCAAAAGGAATCAAGGATCCTGAAATTGGATTAGATCACATAATCTATTCTTGGTTTTGATCTGGATAAAACCTTCACTTTGTGTTGTTCAAAACTTTTGAGTTGGATTGGAATAAATTTGATGCATAAAATTAGGATTACCCTGTGCTGTAACATTATAGTGTGCTAACCTCCACAACCTAATAGTATTCTAACAATACCTTATTCTAGTGTGCTAACCTCCACAACCCAACAGTATTCTAACAGTAGTATTCTAGTGCGCTAATCTCCACAACTCAATAGTATTCTAACAATACTCTATTCTACAGGACTATGCATTTGTCATGGATAAGATGAAGGGTCTGATAATGGAAGGCAGTGTTTCCCACAGAATGGAATTGTATTTGTGGTGGTAGGTGAAGGGGGGTGGGGGTGGGCTCTGTGTTGGAGTCAATAAGATGAACAGCCTATAATTATACAGTTATACTTGCCTTGGACGACAAGTCCTGACTAGTAGCTGTAACGTTATAGTGTGCTAACCTCCACAACCCAACAGTATTCTTAACAGTATTCTATTCTAGTATGCTAACCTCCACAACCCAACTGAAGGAACTGTAGGGGCCGATGTGGGTCGAGGTAGAGTGAGTGTGTGGCGAGCAGGCAGCGCCTCGGTCAGAAGGCTCAAAGGTATGGAGTGATGACACGGAGATGGCAGGTTTCGGTGCAACACAAGTTAACTTTATTTGAGTTTCAATTCATCTGTTCTTTTGTTCTTTACTTGTATGTGTGCTGCATCAAAGAGGAAACAAACAGAAAATGGAGTCATCAGTGAAATGGGGTAAATCAGTACAGATCCCAACTCACAAACAAACCAATTGACATTTGAACAATAAACTGAAATCATATGGCTATATAAGGTACAACTAAACAATACTTGACATCCCAAGTCAACCAACATCACCTAATCATCTCTCACATGGGACTCCAACACACCAAACCAACAAACAAAGACCTTAACTTTACACATGATGGCAGAGCTATACTCTACAAACTGATAAACATCACAAAAGTCATAGTGAGGGTCATTAAAGTGATGACTTACGTTAACTCAAAGACGCACACTGGAGTGCTGGGTTGAGATGAACAAAAGAGTGAACTTCTTCTTCTTTGGATTTTAACGGCAGCTTGCATCCAATTAGTTGCATTACTGCCATCTACAGGACTTCTACTGCATTACACTATATTCTGTTAAATAAACCAGTATCCAGTAAAAACTTAAAGAAAATTATTTTTCCCCTCCCACTTGACCCTATTTCTAAAATACCTTTTAGAGATAGATCTTCTACTCCAATCTCTCTCAAAACTAAACAACTCTTGCCTGTGGGAATCATAATTTTTACAAGACATTATTATATGATGCACTGTCTCCAGCTCCTGACAAGAACACAATCCATTCTGATGTTTTCCTAAAACAGAGTACTGTTCAGAAATGTATGTCCTATTCTCAATCTTGCAATAATAATTTCTTCCTTACGTCTCATCCCCTTTTTAGAAACATTAACTGAGTCAATGACCCTACTAGATACAGAAAAGAGGTGCCTCCCTTTGTTTTCTTGTTCCCAAAGCTGTTGCCATTTTAAAATAATTTCCTGCCACACAATACTTTTGCCTTCTGACTTAGACAGATTTATGTGGACATCTATAGCTTCCTTTTCCACAGCTTTCTTGGCTAACTTATCAGCCTTTTCATTTGACCTAATGCCCACATGAGCTGGAACCCATAAAAAAGAAATTTCTACCCCCCTCCGTTTTACATCTCTTATTACCAGTAGAATCTCATATATAAGGTCTTGACGGCTCTTTGATAACCATTTCCCTAAACTATTGATAGCTGATACAGAATCACTACATATCAACACTTTACGAGTTTGAATCTGTTCAGTCCATTGCACTGCCATCAAGATTGCATATAACTCCACTGTAAATACACTAAGAAAATTAGAAGTTCTTTTAAAGGTTTGGATATTCCAACCCTCAACAACAAAAGCTGCCCCTGAAGCACCAGATTCTTGATCCTTTGATCCATCTGTAAAAATTAATACATGCTCTTGATAATTTTCTTGTACATGACACTGAAATACATGTACCAAATCCATCTCAGGATTTTCAGACTTAAACTTAAGCAGCTTTAAATCTTTCTTTGGGACCTCTTGTTGCCATAATGGAATTGAAGGCCACATTACTCCTGAACAGAAGCTCTTATCCAGAATAGACAATTCTTGTGCCACAGTCTCCCCTGTCCATCCAATACATGACAGATTTGCCACTTCTCTCTCCCAGCTTGGTTGAATAGCAACTTTAACTGGGTGATCACACCCTTGACCCATTAAATTGACCCAGTAGTTTGCCTGCAGCTGTTTTCTTCGCAAGTATAATGGCATCTCTCCTGTTTAAAAGAGTGAACTGAGGGCGAGCAAACAATTTATCCTGGTCTGAGCCCCTGCTCCGGAGCTACAGGGTTTCCCAGAGCAGAGCAGAGCCAAACAGTCCTGTAATTTCTCCACAGCACTTTCACCTCAAGCCCTCCTTACACTGACAGACTTTGGAAAGATTTGCAAAGATTTGGAAAAGATTTTTGAAAGACTACAGTCTCAGACCCTCTCACATCTAAAGACAAGTAGTAGAGTTTTAAGTCACAGACTATGATTTTGCAATGACTAGGGATCTTGCAGGGTCACTATTTACAAGACTGCAACACGATTCCTTTAAATTATTACCCATTGTGCAATAGATAAACAGGAACTGAAAATTATAGCCTACTAAACTTAAAGTCGTATTTTCGTGTTTCTGCAGCATTGTTTCATGCGTGACATCCTTAACCGATATAGAGTTGTTCTGTCAAGTGGAAGAGCCGACTAAATATGTATAAGAAATTACAAATATTATAAGAATAACAAATAATTATAGGCTACAGCTGTGTCAGAGTCAATAAGATAAACAGCCTATAATTATACTTGCCTTGCACTACAAGTCCATATTGACAAGTAGCTATAATGTTATAGTGTGCTAACCTCCACAACCCAACAGCATTCGAACACTAATGCTCCAAGTGGGATTTGAACTCTCAACCTAAGGATCACCAGTACAAGGCATTATCCCACTGAGCCACTGTCAATTCTACATGTTGGCCAGTCACATTCACATGGTGAAAATGTGTATTGGTAAACACACAACAAGAAAAACTCCAAGCATACATTTTTACAATAAAATTAAGGGCTTTCCTAAAAGAGTACACATGAAAACTTTTTGAATAGACGTAATGATGAAGGAAAAATAGTAAACAAAGAAGTTCCCCTAAATGTAATAGAGAGTCCCGGCATTCTGATTTTTGGCAACTGATGAGTGTGAATGTTGATTAGCTGATGTCATTCAGGTGCTGTTCAATGGTGTGAATCTTAAATGACCAATAGCATGTGCACATTGCTCCTGAAGCTGTAATAGGGATTTGAACTCTCAACCTAAGAAACACCAGTACAAGGCATTATCCATATAACATGGACTGTTAACACTCAATATGTTCTGAAGAAGTCCAGACAACGACTCTACTTCCTTCGTCAGCTAAGGAAATTCAAAGTTTCTACATCCATCATGAAGACACTTCAGCGGTTGAGAGTGTTCTAACTGGTAGCATCATCACCTGGTATGGGAACTCCACAGTTAGAGATTGTAGTACTCTGCAGAGAGTAGTGCGCTCAGCTGAACGTACTATAAGAACTCAACTCCCTGCTCTACAAGATATCTATTCCAGAAGAGTACTCCTAAGAGCCCAAAAGATTCTGAAGGACTCTTCTCATCCTAACAAAGCCAGAACTGAGAGACTCAGGAGAAGTTTTTATCCCCAGGCCATCCGAACTCTGAACTCACACTATACTGACTTTGCACACATTCACTCCTCAGCACTCTCAAACATTTCCCAACTCTGAACTCACACTATACTGACTTTGCACTCATTCACTCCTCAGCACTCATGACTGCCCCCCACACACACACACACACACCTACAAGACTTTTAGCACTTTTACATCCCTCTCACTATGCTACAGACCTTTTATTTATTTTCTTATTTCATCACACGTCAAAACACACACACACACACACACACATATCTGACTTTCTCCAACTTTTGCACACTTTTTATTAAGTGTGCTTGCAAAGCAGCACGCTTATTGTTCTTCTTAAGTTTTATTATTATTATTTTTCCCGTCTCCCTAATTTTTTGTCAGCCCTAGCGCCTAGGCCCTTTGAGACAGAGACACCGTTCCAACTTAAAAACGTCCGGTCAGTACCGGTGTAAGTTGGTCGCGAAGATGATGTCAGGTGGGCGTGCCGTTCGTCCGCCATATTGGATTGAACAGAAAGCGAAACTAAATTTTCACAGGTCACAAATTTGGTCCGAACGCCACGAAACTTGACGTACATTATCCTTGGACCAAGCCTCACAAATGTTAGTGGAAGGATTTTTGATTTTCGAAAGCGTTTGCCCGTCACAGCCAAACGAAATCGGCGGCGAAGCTCCGAAACAGGAAGTCGTCCATATCTCAGGAACACTGTCACATATCGATACCAAATTTTGTATATGAACTGGGGACTCCAGTGTGAGGGTGCATAGGCAAAAAAAAAGAAATATTCCAAAAGTTTCCATCATTTGGCAAACCACCCACGGGTATTTGGTAACTCACACCATTCACCATTCACCTTCTATCACAATGCCTTCCATGTATGCACAATGTCTCAGAGCAGACACAATGTCTCCAGGCAGTGCCCAATTATGAAATCCTTGCTCTGCCATGGGATAGTATGGACTTACGAACTGAAATAGCAAGGAGAACAGTAGCTATATATAGCTTACATAATAGAGTTGTTTTCACATTGACGGTATTCAAATTAAATTTTTCATTATTGTTACATATCATGATGGGAGAGTATTATTAAAAATGTTACAAGTATGCAAATGCATATGTTTACGGGCATTTAGGTTTTACTGTGTTGTTTTGTTGTAAAGACATGCAAGGCATTCTGGGCCGTAATGAACAGTGGTCGGCAGCACTCCATACCCAGATAGCAAGCAGAGGTTGGCCCAACGTTGGCTCAACTGCGTCAGAGACGTTGGCCTTACGTCACCCGCCAACAATGGGCCAACGTCACTTTGGCCGTCGGGGACATGTTGGCCCAACGGTATAGCAGCCGTTGGCATGACTTTGGGCCAACGTCATTTTTGACAGTCATTAACTCGGTTGGCTTATGACCAATTGCCAACGTTGGCTTATAACCAATTGCCAACTTTAGCCATGTTTTTTCCTTTTTATAGTTATAAGCATGATATTTGAGCTTCTAGGATCTTACAGAAGTCCATTCATAGCTTAAATGTCATAAGGAATTAAAACAGACAGCAGTTATAACCTACAGGTAACAATATAATTTATTATAAACAATACAAACAAACAAACAAATAAATAAATAACTTAAAAGTCGTCATCATCCATGCTGCTGCTGCTGCTGCTGTCCCTAGACACTGTATCATCACCTGAAGTAAAGAAGATGTTCATTAGACCTACAGATCGGCAGACATTTGGCTGCAGGTAATGTTTGTTTATGCCTCCTCCTCGTATAAGGGAGTCAATTGGCCTAATTTTCAATTGTTGGATATGTTTGCAACACCATATTTGTAAATAATACTGAATGATAAGGCTGCCATGATGCAGAGCTAGGGAAGTTGAGGACAGAAAACAATCATATTTGATTAGAATTTCTGTGATAAAAAGTAAAAGCGCTGTAGTTTTAGCTCCTAATGCAGAGCTATTAGACAGTCAGCGTGTGCATGCGTCCTGATCAGACCTGTATGATTCACTCATTTGGATAGCCTATTCAATTGAAAAAATAATAATAACAATAGTCTATAGGCACAAACAAACAACTAAGTAATAATTGAATAATTGTTTTTGTATAATGTATTATTGCAGTGTCAAATTGTTTAGTTTTTTTATTCAAATAACCAGTGCAGGAGTAATGCATTATCACAAGTAATGTACTGCAACACCTGCATGTCATGACTCATTGTGTCTTCATTTCTTAAAAGCTGAAGGATCATGAAGCTTTGGCTGTGCATACCTCCCTGCTGTCTCCCAGTTCTCCTCAGTCACCACTGTACTTTAGCCAGTTTTTTATGACTGCCTCACACTCACTGGCGGTTATTTTCTGAACCGCTGATGCACCTGAACAGGTTTTTTACTCTTGGCAATGCAGTACAGCAGTACAAAACTCATTAGATGCACACTCACAAGATGCTTATGTCAGCAATAGAGTGATTTGGTTACACACCTCGTATTACAGCAGTGATCTTAAAGACTGAAAAAGCCTTCTTTCTCCCCCCTCGCCCCAGCCAGTTGAATTGCTGTGCGAATTCGTCATCCATGATGTGGCGCAGCATTCGCCTTACAACATCCCCGGGGTTGCAACCTCCAAGTGTTGCGAGGTATGCAGTCTACAGATGAGAACAGAATGGATACTAGTGTTTTAGAAAGATTAGATTAGATTAGATTCAACTTTATCGACCGTTTAGATAAAATGTTTTTGCTGTCGGCCATGGTTAACAATAATGTTGTTGACAGCTAGAAGAATCAGCCAGGCGAACTAGCGCCGTAACGTTAGCTAACCGATAGCACTATAGCTAACTAGCAAACTAACGTTAAGCGCCCGTAACGTTAGCCAAATCGCGCTTAGCGTAGAAGGCTTTGATAACTTTAACGTTAGTCGATAGGCTACGTCTTACATTGATGAGGTTAATTACCGAGGTGGCTCTTACCTTGGCTGAATGTGGATCAAATGTATTTTTAACTCGCTTAAATGGCAGTCAGAACAAATCACGCCTGGGCAGTCTGGCAGTTGACATTAACGGTATTTTTTATTTATAATAATCGCGTGGCTATTGTTATTGTTACGTACAAAATGTTCTCTCTCTATCTTTCTCTCTATCTGCCATAGCCTAAATGTAGTCTACAATCTGTTGTTAGAGATGCAAGATACATACCTGATCTGTGATGAACTGTAGGTGGAGATGTCCTCGATGTTTAGCCATTTTTTCTTAGGAGAGCCTTCGTCCAGTATCTTTCCAGGGTCTCACTTCCAGACTTTTGAATAGTTTTTTTTTTATCGCCATATGATGTACTGCACTGCACTTTATGGACTGTCTTCTTTTAGCTACTTATTATGATGTAGTAGCAGGAGACCCATTCACACAAAGTTAGTCATTCTGTTTGTTTCATCTTGCTACTGTGCATGTACCTTTGTATCACTGAATAAAGTGGCCACTATTACATACTGTATCTTGTCTGATTCTTTCAATAAGGACAGCCAGCTAAAATGCATCTACATTGCAATTTCAGATAGTGATTTTGGTACTAAATAGTGTGCATACTGACGATCACCTAACCATTTCAATTATAATGTAAACAAGTAATAGACCGTTGCATTGAAAAGGAGGTTCTAAGTCAGGGGTTCTCAAAGTTTTGATTGGTGAGGGCCAATTCAGGAACCCAACATTGAACTGAGGGCCGCCAAAGGGGCGGGGGGAGAAAAAGAAAGGGAAAAAAAACTGGGAAAAAATCCCATTTGTATCATTTGAATAACCAGGTTGCATCTCTACAGTTTATATGTATTGCATTAAACCCCATTTGTAATCATTTTAATGACCAGGTTGCATCTCTACAGTTTATATGTATTGCATTAAACACATTTGTAATCATTTGAATAACCAGGTTGCATCTCTACAGTTTATTTGTACTGCATTAAACACATTTTAATTCATAACTGGGGCCAAACCTGGCAAAACTTGTGAAAATCTTAAGAAAAATTTCAATGCACACAATCCCTGGGGTTCTCTACCCTCAACAGACAAATTTGGGATATAACTGTTCTGGTTGCAGTCCATTTCAGTCTCAGTGTGCCTTGCTTCTTATCAGCATAGGCTTTATTCAGGGCCAATTCCAGCTACCAAAGCACCACAGGAAAACCTGACGGCCACGAAACACCTCTAAACGGAGATTCATTCTTTTCAAAGCACACAGTACAGTTGTACAGTTTTACAGATGTTAATGCGTGCTGCCAGAAATGTTTCCGCGGGCCGCCATTGGCCCCCGGGCGGCACTTTGAGAACCTATGTTCTAAGTGATACTGGTAGCAGCAGTGACTGATCAGATTGGATTTGCAGCGGAATATTCTGAAAGTGATTTCAGAGACATGGAATCACACAAAATTGGCAACATCCTTGATGAATGCTTCAATTTACTCCGGTCACACAATAGCAGGATTCGACTTGGTGTAGCTGCCTGCAGCTGTCTTAAGCTGACTGAATAATGTGGTCATTTGAGATTCTTATATGTTTTTCAACCATGGCACAATTGCGGGTTGAAAACGTATCAGAAAACCAGAAAATCAGAATCTCAGAAAATAATCATGTTATGCAGTCAGCTTAAGACGGCTGCAGGTGGCCACTTCAAGGCGAACCCCCCTAATGTCTATGGCCACCAGTATGCTTTTAAATACTCATGTTTAAAATTATACACAATGTAAGTGGAAATCAACTTAATGACTTGCTCATCTTGATCAGTTGTCACTGTCTAACATCACTTCCTGGGTTAACTTCTTTCTGGGTTGGGCCATTTCTAGGCTTTTCCCCCCGACATTGCACTGTGCACTGTGTCCCAGCTCTTTTGGCCTACCATCAGATGCTAGACCTCTTTAGAAAGAGGCTAGAATATTGTTTTTTATTGCTGGATTACAAGCATCTCTGAAGTGACCACATTTCAGCCCTCTAGGTCACTTGATAGGACTTAAAAAACACAACTGAGCCCTAGCAACAGGTCTTTTGAAGCTGTGTGCAAAAATAGATCAATACAGACTGGAAAATTAGTACTTTTGGACCATTATTTGCTACCCAAAATGCATACTGACAATAAAAGCCTTCCTGTGTGGCAACCTCTTGCTGTAGAAGCATAATCCTGGTCTCTAGTGAAAGGTAACACTGAGGTTTCTTGTAGACTATTTGGATCGTATATGTCAGAGGTTCTGGTATAGAATGAGTGGAATAATTACACAAAAGTCTATTTTTGTATGGTTGTGTATAAGATTGCCTATACATCTGCACAACTACTATTGGATAAAACAACATGAATATTTAATTTCTATGGATTTCTGTGAATATTTCAAGACCCAATATGCTGCATCTACTTATTGCGACATAGCAATATGGTGCATACAATTGATTTAGAATGTTACTAATATGCAAGTTGTTACGCCAGAATAAATCCAGATTCCAAGCAATGTCCAAGCACATTCTGTATGTAAAATACAAAATTTTATACTATTGAACAACAAAGCACAACATTTGTAAAAAAGGTGATGGCGCACCAGAAATGAAACAAAATGAGAAATAAAAAAACAGGATTGACCAGGGCCCGTAAGCAGTTGAAGTTTACCGATAGCTATACGCTCATGCAGAAAATGGTGAAAATATTTCATTTTTGTAAGGGTCTGTTAAAACAGGTGTAATTCCAGCGTTGGGCCAACACTGATTCCAACGTCAGCTGCCCAACCAATAATATCAAATTGCAATTGGTTGGGCAGCTGACGTTGGGTCAGTGTTGGCCCAACGCTGGAAATCCAACTCTTGGACGCCATTTGTGGGTGTAATTCCAGCGTTGGGCCAACACTGATAGCGTCAGCTGCCCAACCAATTGCAATTTGATATTATTGGTTGGGCAGCTGGCGCTATCAGTGTTGGCCCAACGTTGGAATTCCAACTCTTGACGCTGCCAACCATTGCCAACCATTACCAACGTTGGGCCAACCTCTGCTTGCTATCTGGGTAGGCTACGTATTAATATGAATAGGTGTTTCCCAGGTAGCATTCTGACGTTGGCCCAACGTTAAATTTGGTTGGCTAGGTTGGGCTGACCTATGCAACGTATGCCCAACGTTGGTGGAGTTGGCTGTGTTTGGCTGACCTATACAACGTGTGCCCAACGTTGGGCCAATGTTGATACAGTTGGCTATTTTTTGCTGACCCATACAACATATGCCCAACGTACAATAACATATAATAATAATAATAATGATTAGTTTTATTTGTATAGCACCTTCCATACACAGAATGCAGCTCAAAGTGCTTTACATTTTGAACATTTAACACAATTATATAAATAATTAAATAAGAATAATAATAAAAATACAATTTCCTTCGTCCTTCAGCCATTCCTCTTCATTGCTGTGGCTGTTTAAATCCAATCAGCAACATATCAGAAACATGTATGACTTGTGATAGAGTAGCAACGGCTTTGCTAACAAATGCTTAGGCCTTGATGTGGACTCTAAGCATCAGCCTTAGTATGTTCTTAGTATTTGTTGTGATTACATGAATTTATATACAGACGTTTAAGGAACACAACGACCGGAAGATTCAGTTTGTCTGTTGTGTTGTATCTAAATGCAATTTAACAATAGACCATATCAAAATCTTAAAATTTGGGGTAAGGTTGGTAAAGCCTATTCAAGTTTAAGTTTGCATATGTAATGTTGGTCTATGGTCATGCTTAATGAACAACGTCAACACAAATACAATTGTTATACTATGTAAAGCAGGGGTCTCAAATGAGCTGGGGGGCCACTTCTGCCATCGTCATCTGATTGGAGGGCCATGTCAGTGTTAAAGAATAATACAAAAAAGAATGGCTATTTCTACTAGTACACAAAACTTTTTTTTAAAATCTTTTTAGACACCTGTGCTAGCAACCTTAGCTTATAGATAAAATAATGATAAAATAAATATTCATACAAATGATAAAAACAAACAAAAAGCATAAAAACAGGTATGTGTGTGTTTCACACCAGATAAAAATATTTTCCTCTCATAACTTATTTAAACAAACTTTAGGTGGCAGGGTTAAGAAAACAACACCATTGGATTTTGACATCAAAATTTCAAAAGGCTTGAAAGTGGTCAGAGATAAAGTCCTACTGTAAATGTAAAAATCTTTGAGTATAAACAAAAGTTTATGAAGGAGGAAAATTTACCCATCTAATTTGCCACTGGATGGCAAGCACCTCAAATTATACACCTTTCAGTATACTGGATGTTGCACATATTTGAGCAGGTTTACTTTCTTGTTTGTCATATTAGGAAACAGTAGGCCTAAGATGTAAACCAACAATAGTAAACTATTAGTATAACCACAAACCGCTATTATAGGCCTACAATAAAGTAGCCTGGTCAAATCAGTTCCTATCGTGGGTGACTTTGTAGTTCTTCAGAGCCTATTTTTACTACCCCTGCTGTCTGTATCACGTCCATTACGGACACTATCATCATGATTACCACTGCCAACTCCAGGTATATTGGGCAGAGGGTCTAAATAAGCATGGTAGCCTATGCCTGGACACCGTCGTATACACGCAAAGACGCACCTCCATCACTTACGCACCGTGACTACCACTGACGATCGATCATAAATCTCCAAAATGCAGATATTCTCCTTCAGAATCAGAATGAATAGGTGAATAACATAGCCTACCCAAGACTTTATCAAACGTGAACGTTTTTTCAACATTTGGTGTAGGCCTATTTCTGCTTCAATTTATGCAAAACTATGACCTGCATCGCTTCCCGGCCATTACAAACAAATGCACGTCTTGTCTTTCTCGCGTGTAATAAGTATTTCCTGAAAACTTTGTACAGCGAATTTGGGCTTGAATCGGAGCTCTGGATGTCTAGCAGTGGATGAGAATGGGATTTGTCACTGTACTTGGATCTATCGTCTATTTTAATCAATGTTGTTGTTTGTCGCAATTAAAAAAAAATACCCTCAAGGGCGAATTACATTATTATTTTGACATTAAGTCATGGGCGGTAGTTTGAGACCCCTGATGTATATAGCTATGCAGCAGATAGCAAGTAGGTCCTCTCAAATGCAAGAGCAGGCTAAGTTGAAATGAGAACCGTTAGATAACATTTAGCCCATGGCTAAATGTTTTCAACTGCTAGCAACTACTGCATATAAGTCTTTTTGTTGAACTTTGTTCATGTGTGTCTGTGGTCTGTTTTAGCTTACTTTGTGTTTCATACAACTAATACATTCCAGAAACATTTAATTGATAATCATTAGTGATGCACGATATATCGGCCGCCGATATAATATCGGCCGATATGGTCATTTTTTTACACATCGGTATCGGTCCGATGTCAAAATAGGGCCGATGTGAACAGGCCGATAATTATTCCTGTGTATGTAGGCTTGTTGATGTGTGTAGGCGTTAGATGTGAGTGTGGGGGCGGGGGAGTTTGTTTTTGCACAAGCGCATAAATGTACACGTCACGTGAAGCAGGTGCTGAAAGCGGCAAAAAAGACAAAAATAATTTCAGTCAAAGTCGTGTCTCTGTTTCAGTTGAGCAGAGATGTCGTTGGTTTGGTCATTTTTTAAAGTCTCTGAAGAGGACCAACGCTATGCTGTATGCAATGACTGTGAAGGCCGGGTGATGCGAGGGGGAGCTCGTGTCAAATCGTTCAACACAACCAATTTGATCACCCACTTAAAAAACAAGCATCCCGAAGCCTACAAAGAATATGAAAAACTAGCTAATGCTAAGCAGCGGAAGAAAGCTACTGCGGCAGCTGCACCAGTCGGTAGCCTCATAGAGCAAGCGCTGGATAAGACGAAGAAATTCCACAAGGACCACCGAAAGCAAAAGGCGTTGACTGTAGCAATAACTAAGATGATCGCTGTTGATGACCAACCGTTCTCAGTGGTGGAAGACGAAGGGTTCAGCGAGGTGCTTGAGGTCGCTGAGCCCCGCTATAACAAGCCAAGCCGTCGTTACTTTGCGGATGTTGCCCTGCCTGCCTTACATGATAACGTAGCCACCCACGTCCACAAGTTACTCGACAGCAATGTCAATGACATCAGTTTCACAACGGATATATGGAGTTCTGACCTCAACCAAACAAGCATGTTGAGCCTCACGGCTCAGTGGATTGACGAACACTTCGAGATGAAGAGAGCCGTGTTACATGCCCAAGAATTCCCTGGCTTGCATACAGGTAAGCCTGCCTATTTTTTGGACAGATGCAAATTAAATAATAGTCAAGGCAAAAGGGAAAGTTGTGCATGATTGCTGGCTTGCATGTTCCTATAACACCTAGCACTACATATCTAATCTCGCGGTAGGCTAAATATAACTGTATCAGTAGTTATGGTCCTAATAGGGATTGCTAACAGTCGTCTTGCCAAACCAACTGAACAACAGAGAAAATCCGCACTGTATGTTTTTTTATTTTATTATTTTATTTACATAAGCCTACTAAGCAGACCACGAGATAGCTATGATATTTGGGCTGTGCTAATGAATGCAGGATTGTTTTGGGGTTTCTGTCTAGGCTAGCATCGCGTAGCATAACGATAATACAGAACGGCAGAAGTTGGTTGGGGGAAAAGGCATTATATCATGTGCCAGCTAGCTAACGTGTCTTTCATTAAATGTTTTTTTTATCATTATTATTTTGTTCTAGGTACCGCCATAGCCAGTGCATTTGACTGCATGTTTACACAATGGAGAATCTGGAAAGAAAATGTGCACGTCGTGCTTCGAGACAACGCACGAAATATGGTGAAGGCGATGGAGGAGTGTGGTGTTAAAAGCCTGGGCTGTATGGCTCATCTGGGGCAGTTAGCTGTACACGATGCAGTACTAAGCCAGCGAAGCGTTGTTGACTCTTTGGCTATAGCCAGAAAAATAGTCGGACATTTTAAAAGCTCCCCTCTTGGTACCTCTCGGCTGAGAGACATCCAGAGAGAGATGGGAATGAAGATCAAAATGCTACAACAGGACGTCCCCAACGCTGGAATGGAATAGTACATTCATGATGATGACAACTCTCCTGGAACAGAAGCGCGCACTGGTTATGTACGAGGCTTACCACGGACTGCCTGTATCTCTCAACGCAAATCAGTGGAGTCTCATTGAGAAAATGACAACACTCCTGGCACCTTTTGAAGAGTTGACGAGAGAGATCAGCTCGCATACAGCTACAGCTGCTGACGTGATCCCGTCTGTTGTAGCACTCAAGCGTTTTCTGAACAAGACAGCTGAAACCGACAGTGGGGTCAAAACAACCAAGTCTGCACTGCTTGAAGCTGTGAACAAGAGATTCGAAACCAGTTTCTCTGAGCAATTATACTACTTGGCAACAATCCTGGACCCCAGATATAAAGATCGCTACTTTGACGCAGACCTCAAGCTAGTGGCAAAAAACAAGCTAGAGAAAGAAGTGGACAAGATGACCGCCTCAGCGACGACCAGCGCCAGAGCCACAGTTGGGCCTACACCAGTCGCAGAAGAAGCTGAGCCAGAAGAAGGTGAACCACAAGAAAAGAGGATGCGTACGCCAAGTGAAGGGCATTCGTTCCTGGACATGTTCGATGAAATTCTGGAGGAAAAGGAGCAGGATGAACAGGCAACAGGTCCAACGAGTGTGCAGGTAGGCTAGGTTTACTATACTATTTGAAGATGATCTTTTAATAGTCTTTTATTCAAATAAAGTATTTCACATTTCTTTGTGTCCAAGTAATTTCTAATCTAGTCTAATTTCATGAAAAACTGTGATCTATAGTTATTATTGAACTTGTAGACTTAAGAGTTTGGCCTCACAAGAAAAAAAGTTAATTGAATTAACAATTATTTTATTTCGTTTGGCGCCATGAATACAAATGTTGAATAATAATTTCCTGATGATTTGCCAGAGATGTATATTTATACACTTCTCAATTTTTCTTTTAGGTGCATGGTTACCTGAGTGAGCCCACTATCCCCAGAAATGTGAGCCCACTGCAGTACTGGCAAAGCAACATGACCCGCTTCCCTGCCCTCGCCCCAGTGGCACGCAAGTACCTCTCAGCTCCATGTACCAGTGTGGACAGCGAACGTCTCTTCTCCGCAGCTTCAAATGTTGTCAGTGAAAAGAGAAATAGGATCGGTACAGAGAGAGCAGAAATGCTCCTGTTTGTTAAGCACAACATTCATCTGCTTCCAAAGCCCAGGAAGGTCAAGGGTTAGGCCTAGCCCTAACGTACTTGGCAGTTACAGTACTTAGTTACTATACTTACAATTCAAAAGACTGCAAAAGCCAGTGTTTGTTCATTCCAGTTGGTTCTGGCTCCGTTTTCTTTTGCTAAGTGGCTGTGGCCATTTTTAGGCCTACTAGTACTGTACCTTAAAGTTTTTCCAATGTTAAAAGAATACTGCATCAGTCATTTTATTTTGTTAAGTGGCTTTGGCCATTTTTAGGCCTTCTACTGTACCTTAAATATTTTTCAATGTTGTTAACAGAATACAGTATCAGTCATTTTATTTTGCTAAGTGGCTTTGGCCATTTTTAGGCCTTCTACTGTACCTTAAATATTTTTCAATGTTAACAGAATACAGTGTCAGTCATTTCTGAAAATAAAATGCAAAAGTAAAAAAGGAAAAAATGATTTATTGATGATTAATTATATTGATTATCATAAAAATGTGTTTTATATATATATCGACATCGGTAAATATCGGTATCGGCCATATCAGCAAAATTAATATCGGTTATCGGTATCGGCCACAATTTTCACATCGGTGCATCACTAATAATCATTGTAATAAGTCATCTAAACAAACCTCTCCCAGCAGCAGGTCCGTTTAACTTGCTATAGTAAACACACCGTATTGTATGGGTATCATACTCTGTCCTCGCTACATAACAACATGAAGACCACCTGAACATATGGATGCATTGGAGCATGGACCTAAAGAAGAGCGAGCTCTTCTAAGAGAACGGTGAGTGCGTGATATAGAATTGTATAGAATCTACCGTTATCTTCAACCGTTAGCCTTCTAGCTGTTACGTTACCCCAGCCAGCCAGTCCAAGGTAATCTGCTCAATTATTTATTTATTTTTTACACATATATATATATATATATATACATAAAACCAATTTACTATCTTCACGCTAGCAATCTGATGTAAATGTAATCTTATCATTAGAAGCTATAGGCAAGCCAGCAATTAAATGTAGATGAGCTAGCACCTACCTTTAGCCTGCTAGCTGCTAACAGTTAACGTTAGCTATTTTACGTTAGGTAAACAATGGGCATTAGCTTCCGTAGGCATATCAGCTGTAACTGTAACGTTAAATGTTAGTTATTTGTTTGGCCGCATACTTACAGGGATACACACACTATGTCTGCAAACAACATTTATTCAGACAGAACACTTAAACGTCAGGCAAAGCGAAGGGCTTTCGATATCCTTAGTGAGGTTAACGTCAATGCTGAAGCTGAATCTTCTTCTTCTTCTTTTTTATATGGCGGTTGGCAACCAGCTTTTTGGTGCATTACCGCCACCATCTGGACTGGAGTGTGGATCAAATGGTCATCCTACACTTTCCTAAATTCTTTTAAATAACCCAGTTACCTTCAAAAAAGAAAACAAAAAGGAAAAACAAATTTCACCTGATTCTCTTTGCAGTATATCATTCAAATTTAATGTCATCTGGATTTCACCAAGTTGTGAGATAAATCTTTGTCTGGCTTGATGGTACTCAGGACAAGACATAATTACATGCTCTATGGTCTCTTGACTATTACAATATTCACACATTCCATCAACATGCTTTTTCATGGTAACTAATGTTCTGTTTAATCCTGTATGTCCTAGCCTCATTCTGGACACCACATCTTCTTCTTGCTTGCTTCTGCATGTATTCCTGCTCCTCCCCACCTTTCCTTGAATACTATGCAGATGTCTTCCAGACTGTTCGTTATCCCATACAAATTGCCATTTTTCATTTATTTTAGCTTTGATTATACTTTTGACTTCAGCTTTGCTGTATTTAATATTCAACTCTATATCAGACTTCCCTGCTGCTTTCTTTGCACATTTATCTGCTAATTCATTACCTCCTACACCTATATGAGCTGGTACCCATATAAATGTAGTACTAATACCAGACTTAAGCAGATTGTTGGCTAATTGCATTACTTCATATATTATGTCCTGTCTAGACTCAGAGTGACAACGTTTAAGGCTTATTAAAGCTGAGCTAGAGTCTGACGCAATCACAGCTTGCTTAGGTCTATTGCTCTCTACCCACAATAAGGCCATCCATATTCCTATAATTTCTGCTGTGTATACAGCTAAATCATCATTGATTCTCTTTCCAGATTCAATGTTTAATTGAGGGATAACATAAGCAACTCCCATTTTCTTATCAGTCTGCTTAGATGCATCAGTAAATAAAATGACTGCTTCTTTATAATTGCTCGCAATGTAACTCTGGACCCTGTAATGATCCACTTCAACATCCTTCTTTTCCTCTAATAAGCCCAAGTCTACTGGAACCTCTGACATCAGCCAAGGAGGAACAACAGGATATGCCACTGTAGGGCTTATTTCAAGAGCACTGATTCCCATATGTATTACCTTTTGTTTTATTGTCCAACCAAAACTTTTAATAAGGTAACTCTCTCTCTCTTGACACTGCCATAAGACTGATTGACTCATGTGTTTTTCACTATGACCCCTTAGATTTGTCCAATACACAAGAGACAGCTGGTCTCTTCTAAGATAGAGAGGCATCTCTCCCATCTCTACCTGGACTGCTGCCACTGGCGTGGTCTTAATTGCCCCACAGCATAGCTTCAAACCTTGGTTCTGAATTACATCTAGTTTCTTAAGTGATGTTTTAGCAGCAGACCCATACACTACACACCCATAGTCAAATACAGATCTCATCAGCCCTGTATAAATGGCTTTTAAAGCAGGTGTACTTGCTCCCCATTCAACTCCACGCAGACACCTCATCACATTCAACACTTTCTTGCATTTCTCAATATTTTTTTGTATATGCATTGTCCAAGTTAATCGTTTGTCAAACCACATTCCTAAATATTTGAAGAATTCCACTCTTTCTAAATCTGCCCCAGATAATTTGATTTTAACATCTTCATTTATTTTCTTCCTAGAGAAGAATAAAGTCTTTGTTTTATCTATTGAGATCCTAAACCCCCATTGAAGGGCCCATTCTTGGACTCTGTTCACTGCCTGTTGCATCTTACCCACCACAAAATCTATATTTCTTCCTTTTTTTTTTTTTTCTCCATCATCTGCAAACAATGCCACCCCAACTGAATTTTGTATGTCTTTAAAAATATCATCAATCATTATTGAAAATAATAGTGGACTAACAATACTTCCTTGTGGGACACCATTTTCCACACTGTATTGCTCACTTAATTCTCCATTTATTTTAATTTGAATTGTTCTATTAGACAAAAACCCTTTAATCCATTGGAACATCCGTCCCTTTATTCCCAATATTTTAACCTTTATCAGTATACCTTCTTTCCACAACATATCATATGCCTTCTCAATGTCAAAAAACACAGCCACTACATTTTCTTTGTTCACTTGAGCCTTCCTTATTGTATCTTCAAGGCATACAATGGGATCCATGGTGCCTCTACCTTTCCTGAATCCACTTTGATAATGACTCATTAATCCTTTCGTTTCAACCCAATATGTAAGCCTGTCATTAATCATCCTTTCCATAGTTTTTTCCCATCTGGGATGTTAATGCAATAGGTCTATAGTTAATTGCTATTTTAGGATCTTTCCCAGGTTTCCTAATAGGAATAATTATAGACTCCTTCCATGTTCTAGGAATACAGCCATCTATCCATACTTTATTATATAGACTTAACAAAACTTCCTTCCCCTTATCACTTAAGTTCTCCAACATGGAATAGCAGATTTTATCCATCCCTGGAGATGACTTACCTAATTTACTTAATGCCTTATTGAGTTCAGATTTCGTAAATAACACATCCAATACCCTTCTTAGCTATCCTCAATGTCAAACACATTGCGATATTTTTCAATTGTAACTTCTCTACCTCTTTTTTTCTTCTTGATTTAAATTCCTGAGCTGTGCACCTTGGCTAATGTTTTAGCCATAACCTCTGCTTTTTCCTTATTATTGGTGATCGTTCTTTGCCCCTCAACCAACACTGGGTATCCATATTCCCTTCCATTCCCTTTCATTTTTTAATCATATTCCAAACTCTCTCCACTGGAGTAGTTCGACCAATAGAGTCACAGAACTTTTTCCAATGATCTTTTTTTAGCTTGTCTTATTGTTTTCCTAACTATTGCCTGAGATCTTTTATATTGAACTAAATTCTGAAAATTATGTGTTCTTTTTAACTCTTTAAACGCTCTATTTCTACCTTTAATTGCTTCCTTACATTCTGTAGACCACCATGGCACTATTTTAGTTAACGTCTTAGGCTTAGTTTTTGGGATTGATACTCCTGCTGCAACAATTATTCCACTGCCAATTTCATTACACAATTTCTCAATATCCTGATTTTTATCAATAGATAGTAACAATTCATCACTTACTTCTCTATACTTACCCCAATCTGCTTTTCCTAAAATCCATCTCTCTTCTCTTATGTCATGTTCATTTCTTAATTCCACTCCTATCTGAATTCTAATAGGATAATGATCACTTCCTACTGTGCTTTCCCTAACTACCTCCCAGTCACATCTATCTGCAATGGTTTTTGTGACAATAGTTAGATCTATTGCTGACTCTGTACCCCTTGCCACATCTATTCTAGTCCCAGATCCATCATTCAAACATACTAACTCTTTCTCTTCCATAAATTCTTCGACTACATTTCCATTCCCATCATCCCTCTCTCCCCATAATGTACTATGTGCATTAAAATCCCCACACCAGATAATTCTCCCTGTCAAATCCTTCCAAATATCCTCCAGTTGCCTTATCTCCACTTGTCTACATGGGTTATAAAAGTTTATAATTGTCACATTATCTTCATTTGTCCATACTTCTGTAGCAATGTATTCCAAGTCATTCCCCCTCTTTACCTCTCTATACTGAAGTCCCCTTTGTATAAAAATTACAACTCCTCCTCCTTTACCTATTTCCCTATCCCTTCTTATAGAGTCATACCCCTTTATTACAAAATCCAACCTAGGCACTAGCCAGGTTTCTTGTATACAAATAATATTAGGTTTCTCTTGTAAATTTTCAACATATTTTTTTGAATTCTTGGCTTTTTGTAATTAAACTCCTAGCATTCCACTGAAGTATAATTAAAACCATTATACAGGCCCACTCCATGACTGTGATTGTTGTGTTTCATCATTAAGAATATCTCTTACTCTTTCCCAAGGCATTCCCTTTGCATCCAGGTATTTTTCAGCTGACTTTACAATTATTTTAATTCTTTCAGTTCTACTAGTGGTCTGTGCTGACCAATTGATTATCTCAGCCATGAAGAGCACAAAATCACCTTTACTCACAATCAACGTATCTTCTTTTTAGTTGATCACACTTTTACACATTCCTTTACAGCTTTAGTCCCATCCTTTATTGTTTCTACCGGGTACACCTACACCTCTTGGGACTTTCTTAGTTGCCTCTGCATAGGAAACCCCTTGGACTACTTTAATTAAGCTGTACCTCCTGCATTCTTTTGTTAGCCTCACAACCTCCATATGCTGCACTATGTTCTCCTCCACAGTTGCAACATTTTAGTTTTGCCCCTTCTTCACACTTTCCATATTCATGTTCACCACTACATTTGCTACATCTTTGTTTGCCCTTGCATATCGCCGCTACATGCCCATATCTTTGACATTTAAAACACCGCAGTGGTGGAGGAATGTAAACCTTGACATCATAGCTCATGTAACCAATCAAGACTTTTCCTGGGAGTTTAGCTTCACAAAAGTTAACAGTACTGATAGACTGTCACATATAACTCCATTCCTTCTTGTTTTAAGTCGCTTTGCTTCCCTTACTTTAACATTTTGTATTCCTTCTTTCACTGAATCCACTGACTCACTTAGAGGAATCCCAGAGATCACACCCCTAACAAAGTTTTTGTCATATGCCATTGAACACTTCACTCGCTGTCCATTTAGTTTATTTGTCTTTATTGCTTTCTGTTGTTGTTCATCACTTTTACATATTACCAGTAAAGAACCATTCCTCAATTGTTTAGCGCTCCTTACCTCCCCAATGTCTTTATGCAGACTTTTGGTTAGTTGGATTGGACTCCACTCGTTAAAAGTAGTCCCCTCTTGTAACAATTTGATAAACACCTTGAACTCATTTTCCACCCTTTTCACCGTTTTTTATTTCTTTATCAATGTCACTATAATCTGATTCGTCTCTATCTTTAGTTTTCCGTTTCCTATTGATTACTTTCCACTCATCCAAACTCCCGCGTCCAACATCCATCTCCCCATCCTCACTTCCTGATCCGTCATTTCCTGACCTCTGACCATTCACAGTCCAGTTGTTGCCAACTGCCTGTAGCTCACGCTCTACAGACAAACGTCTACGCTCCTTTCCTCCAGTTGCCGCCATTCCATATCCACCGAGTCTCTGAAGCTGAATCTGACGCAGCCGACGATTTAAATATACCGGTATGCCTGGCAGAAAACGCCCCCTCTGATGATGTGTGGTCAGATGCTGCATCTGATTGGCCCATGTCCTATGAATCAGAGTCTGAAATTGAGTTTAATGTTGTTGACGATAACGTTATTGATGAATTTTGGTCATATGCTCTGACAGAAACTGACACAAGTGATGAAGAATCTGTTGAGTCTGCAGAGTGTCTTGGGGAGGAGCTCAGAGGTTGGGCAATAGACAGCCAAGTACCACAATGCCATCTAAATGGGCTCTTGGGCATCCTGAGAAAATATCATCCCTATCTCCCAAAGGATTCCCACACTCTTTTAGGCACTCCAACTAATTATGAGGTCCAGCAGATTGCTGGTGGCACCATGCATTATTTTGGAGTTGAGAAAGGCATTAGGCATATATTACACCAGATAGACCCTCTCCCAAAGGCCATTCATTTACAAGTAAATATTGATGGACTACCTTTGTTCAAAAGCAGCAATCAGCAGTTCTGGCCCATTCTAGGCTTGGTAGAGGAAGACAAAACAAAGCAACCATTCGTCATTGCATTATATCTTGGGTCTAAAAAACCAGCGAATGTCAATCTGTTCCTGGAAACATTTGTGAATGAATATGGAAAGCTTAAATTAGAGGGTGTGGATGTTATTGGCAAATGTGTAGATATTCAAATTTCTAATTTTGTTTGTGATGCAAGTGCACAGGCTTTCGTGAAAAATATTAAAGCCCACAATGCATACCATGGCTGTGAAAAATGCACACAGGAGGGAACGTGGGCCGAAAATCGCATGACTTTTCCTGAAGTCGATTCACCTTTACGGACAGATGCGTCTTTTATTAATAAAGAAGATGAGTTTCACCATAAAGGGACCAGTGTGTTGACAGAGGTTGGAATTGGTATGGTCTCCCAATTTCCATTAGATTTTATGCACCTTGTTTGTCTTGGGGTTATGAGAAAGTTGATTGGGTTTTGGATGAGGGGACCGCTTCCTACTCGTTTAGGTGCTCATCAGATAGGCCTAATTTCTGCAGCTCTTGTGTCCTTTGCAATGACACTCCCCAGAGAGTTTGCACGGAAAGGGTGATCACTTGTTGAGGTAGATAGGTGGAAAGCGACAGAGTTCAGAACTTTTCTCCTGTACACTGGTCCAGTGGCACTGAAAGACCATCTGCCGAATGTTCTATACCACAATTTTATGCTTCTGCATGTAGCCATTAGAATTTTATGCTGCCCCTCACTGTGCCTCCAGTACTATGATTTTGCTGAAAAGTTGCTGATCACATTTGTTGAGCATTTTCAATCTGTTTATGGTAATTACGTTGTGTATAACATACACGGGCTGACACATCTTGCCAATGATGCAAGGCAGTTTGGTGCTCTGCATAATTTCTCAGCTTTCCCATTTGAGAACTTCCTCTACACAGTTAAAAAAATGATTAGGACCCCTACCCAGCCCCTTCAACAGATCATCAGGAGATTGTCAGAAAAAAGCAAGTGTCAGAGCGAAAAAAAAAGGGTTTTCAAGGATGGTTTTACCAGGAACATAAGAATGGGCCTCTTCCATACAATGTGACGCAATTTACACAATATAAGCAATATATTAATGGTGGAACTTTGATTAATTTATCAGAGGGAGACAACTACATTCTGTTCAATGGAGACATTCATATAGTTAAAAATATTTTAAAAGACAAGGAAGCATCACATTTAGTCTGTCTTAAATTCCAAAACAAATCATCTTTTTTTACCTACCCCATTGATTCATCAAGTCTTAATATATCCTTTGTGAAACAACCGGGCAGTCATTGACTATTGTCCCTCTTCAGACTGTTACAAAAGTCATTCTTTTACAATATAAGGATGGGTTTGTGGCATATCCTTTACTGCATACTGCTTAATTGAGCTTCAATTAGTGTATATAGTTTGTAACACTAGCTATGTTTGTTTGTTTGTTTGTTTGTTTTATACTGTAGATGTATTCAATTGTTGTTTTCCGCGGAAAAAAAAATGAGACAGAGGTTATACCAAGTGACTGGCTGAGCATCGATTAAAAAAATTTCCTTTTGGCCCCCATATAATACTACTAAATGTAGAAAAGCGGTTGAAAAAATGAAACCCCTGATGAAGAATGGGAAGAATATATAACTGAATGGGTGGCTGAGTATGGTAAGTTATTGAGGAAGTTCCACAATGTTAAGAAATATAGAGAAATAACTATTCAAATCTATTGCTCAAAATTAAACATGCTCCTTGTGAGTTATGCCTATAAGCAGTTATTTTCAAATGTTCAGATAATAGGCTTAACAATGTTGTTTGTTTCTATATTTAGATTCCTATGAAAAAGCCCGAAGGAAGCTCGTGAAGTTCTGCAAAGGCAATGGTTTGGAGTCGACAGGCGAGGACAGTGTCTTGAAAAAGAGTGCATGTTTCCTCTGTTCTCTGTTCTTCTTTTATAGCCTGACTGTGCTTATTTGCTACTAGTGTTCACTGCACCTTTAAAAATTTGATTACACTTAATGTGTCCAACAGACCATCATCGAAATATGTTGGATTTAGGTCTACATCAGCCCCTCCATCTGCAGCCTCAGGAAGACCTCCAGTTCAGGCCTCAACAAGTAGGCTCCACACAGGTAAACAGCACAGATGAAAACATGACATGTAAAGAAAACATACAGTGGTCAAGACTTTGGAATATCATGTATTGATTCTGTTTCTCACTGTTCTTCTCACTGTTTCTCATATGCAGAGACAATGGAAAGACCAAAAAAGAAATTCTGCAATAATGGAGCCAAAAGCCAGACCTTGCCAGCCATACCACCATTTCCATTTCCACCATCAACACCAGAGACAGTCCCAGATCTAAGACAAGATGGTACATAGAACTATTCCAAATATTTTATAATAGTTTACTTGGAGCTTTTATTAATTACCTTTTAGTCTATAAAAGGATTAGAAACTCTTCAACAACTTCTTAACAATTAGCCTTAATATCCAATGTGCTTTGATTTACAACCACAATTTAGATAATAAAAAAAAAGAACTTGGGACATCATGTAAAATGCTAAATAAAAACAGAATGTAATAATTTTCAAATTGAGTATGCAAAACAGTAGACACATGTTATATAAAGTTATATACTTTGTCTGTTTCAGAAAGAGAACTCCGACTCTTTCAGATGCTAGAGGAGATAAAAGGCCAAGTCAGACAAAATTATCTTCTGCTTCAGGCAATTTTGAGAAGAGAGAGTGTCACTGAAGTCAGCAGTTTTCCAGATTTTTGAGTTTCCGTTACAAAATATTAATGATATAAAAAAATGGAGGACCGGCTTTTCTGACAAGGAAACACGGCTCTCTGGTAAGTTCTGTTTATGTTGTGTATGTAAACCTATACTCTAGTTATTAGTAGTTCTCATAATCAATAAATACCATAAATAAGCCATTGAATAAATACATGAATAAATAGGAATACATACATAAATACAATAAATAGTTTTAAATAGTGTTGTTAAAAAGGATTGTATGCGTTGAGTGGTTCATCCGTTTCTTGGATACCGATAGTTTGATCTTCCTCCTTCGCTCTCATTTCAATTCTTTCAGTAAACTCAACTGTCTGAGTTATCCTAAATACTTCTTGAAATCACCTCTTGAACTCAACTCTACTACAGAATCACTAATGCCTTGTCCTAGTAGTGAAGCTTTGGAGGCACCAATTGTGAGCTTTCTTGCAATGCCACTTTTCTTCTGTTATGGGACTGTATGGTAGCCCATAGCACTGTGTAGTGCTTGTAGTTATGTTCCACCTTTTGACAAGCTTAATCATGTATGCACAACCATTTCATTTTAGAGGGAAAACATCTCATGAGTTTGGGAGGGACAACAACAAAAGATATAATCTACAGGATCATGCGTGAAACAATCAGCAATGATTTAGAGAAAAAGTTTAACTGGATGGGCAGGGGGCAGAAAAGTCCTTTTTCTGTGTTGCACCTGGCAAAAGTCATCATAGGTACTACAGCTCTTTTACAATTTCATTCAATGTTTATTCTACACACATTCTGATTGGTAGCCTGCTGTACACATCCAGTATATTATCTACCCTACACAACAAAACTTCACGTCATGTTCTAAATCAGTGGTTTTTAAACTGATTTTAAGAGTAAAATATTATCCTTCACTCTCCATTCAATTCCCCCAAATTCCCCACGCAGATGCTGCCAAAAAACAAGGGGCCACCTTAATGGAGGCAGAAGAAAAGATAAAAACATGGCTAAAATACAGCGGTGACCGAAATGGAGGAAGAAAAAGGAGATCAGAAAAGGGTACAGATTTCAACAACCAATCAAAAAATATTTGTAATTGCCTGTATGTCTGTATTGCTGACTTTTATTTATCATCACAGTTGTGAAATAGTAAGTAGTTAACTTGAATTTCTTTCCTCAATTTAGAGAGGCAGACACATTCCCCATCACATCCTCCATCTGACATCAGCAGTGAATCCGAGGAAGTGTCTGAAATATCTGACATTGTAAGTTTTTAGTCATTAGTGCATAGTCCTAAATTGTTTTACCTTTTTGTCTCATCTTTTTATCTAATGCTTTCGAAATGAATAACTATTCGACAAGTGTGGAAATAAGTGACCTGAAGGCATTAACATCATTTGTACATAATTAAGAGAATGTTATGAAATAGGCCTCCATAGATTGTACATTGGCACCAGTTAATAAAATGATTGCTTGATTACACTTGGAAGACAACATTATTAATATTACACATTTCGTAATCTCTTGTTAGACAAATTATCTGTATAATCTTCCTAATGCAGTGAAGTCTTATTTGAGCAAGCAAAACAAAATAATTTCTAAAAGTAACTAAAAGTAATTTCTGTTATTTTATAGGAGCAGAACTGATTGATGACCCATCAACCCTTGAGGATCTCATCACATAAATGTTTATTATTAAATCAATATGTATTATTAAATGTATTTATTTTAACCCTTAATCTCGTGTTGGTATTATATCACTATTAAGATTACAAGTTCAGGGCAGATTGGTAAAATCATTGTGATCAAGTAAGTAATTTCTAAATTACTGTAATAACCATAAAGGTGGCCAAAATATCAAGATGAGTGTTCTGCTGAAATAAGCAGTCATCTTAAGGTTAAAACGTTGACATAGTGTTGTTAAGGTGTAATTTTTGGGGTAGGTATGCTATTTAAGTTGGCATATGGTTGAGTTGGGGTTGGCAAAAGGTCGGCAGTCGGTCTATGAAATGGTTGGCCCAACGTTAGAAAGGTAGGTTTCGGGTTGGCATAGTGTTGGTAAGGTGTATTTTGGGTTGGCTGGGTAGGCTTTTTAAGTTGGCATATGGTTGGGTTAGGGTTGGCCAAAGGTCTGCTGATGGTCTAATTAAATGGTTGGGCCAACGTTGGGCCACCGGACAAAATGACGTTGGGCCACCGTCAGCAGCCAACGTTGGGCCAACACAACCACTGACCTTGGGCCAACGTTGGCCCAACGTCAGAATGCTACCTGGGTAGGCTATGTTTCCGTTTTTTTGCAGTACCATGTCCCTTACATAACATGGCCCAGTGTCCTTGTAACATGCATGCAGCAAAGCTAGATATGAATGTGATTTCAGCCCGACTTTCAACATTTCTTTCAAGAAGACAGGTAAACCACAAAGACCCGTAAAGAGGGATCTGGAATGTTGGTTACCTAGCAACCAAGACGCTGTCTATTGAAAAGGGAACTGTTTTTTGATGCGTAAGAACGATGTCGAAATTAACATTTTTAAACAACATTGGGGTGTTTTCAGATTATTTAGTTTGTGGTAGAATTGTTGTATAAAAGCAATATAGCACTTTTTTGGATAACCCAAAGTCCTATGGGGAGTTTTCATAGGGCATTTTACAAAATGCATGAGCATACCTTGGCAAATAATGGTCTAAAGTACTCATATTGTCATTTTATATTGATCTACTTTTGCACACAGCATGACAAGGCCTAATGCTAGGACTCAAGTCATATCAAGTCAAGACCTAGAGGGCTGAAATGTGGTCAGTTCAAAGATGCTTGTTATCCGGTAGAAAAAGAAAAGAATAATCTAGCCTTTGTAACTTTGTATCAGTACATCACACAGTTATTCTAATTGTTTTCCAACAGTGTCTCAGCTTTCCAAAAGAGAGCAGGCATTTGATTATTGGCTAAAGTATGTAAGAGCAATGCCAAGTCAAAATGGGGCAAAAGTATAATTTATAATTGCTCAGATTTGCAAAAGAAAAAATTTGACACATGGCACTGACAATTCAATAATGGGCCTTTTCACCACCTCTGAGCATCCACTAACTTGGACCTTTTAGGGGGCTTTTCTCTCAGGGTGAATAAGAGGATGCTTAAATGCTTTTTACCCAACATTTTTGAATACAGATGCAATGATTAATGCATCCATGGCCAGGATGTAATTATATAATATGACATGATTTTAAAAGTGACCTATAACTATAGGCTATGAAATACACTTTAATTTGTTTAGTGCTAATAAAATGATTAAGCCTATTTGGAGAGTGAGAATGTGTTTAGAATGTGACTATGTCAGTCATCGTGTGAACGAAAGTATATGACTAGGCATATAGGCTACTTGTTCTGAGCAAGTGTTGTCAATGAACAGGCTGTGAAACTGTTGGCTAAGTTACAGTCATGAACAACTGATGCTAATTATCTGGGAAACATTCTATAGCAGCAGTCACGTTGTCATTGTTTGTGTCAAACAAGATGTGGATTTGTTGTAACATTAAAAGATGACTTACTCTGTGCTGAAACCATGAACTGATGCTCGAAGCTCAAAGGTGAACGAAACTTGGAAGAAGTAAGTAACAGGTTCACGTTCAATAATTTACGTTCAACAATTCCAGGATACGCGTTTTTCATTGGTTGTTGAGTTAAATCTTAGAAACCCAGATACAATAGCTATTTTTTGATTGGCTATTGTGTAGCCCTCTCGTTATTTTTGATTGGCTGATAAGTGGCAGGCTCAACTTCAGGGGAGACGCGCTTGATTCCTGCCGGTTTCATAGTGAGAGCGGCGCGGCCAGAGACATTTTGGGCGCTGCGGCAGCATATTAAATATATAAATCGTTTTTCTGCGTGAGAAATACAATGTGTGGCGGGAGAGCGTGACAAAAGACTGAAATGGGTGACTGTCACGCTCAATGCGTGACACTTGAGAGCCCTGGAAAGTATAGTGTGAGACTTACTTGCATAGCCTACTGTATCTTATGTCTTATGTCTTATGACAGCCTTTATATAAAGGGGAAACCATTTGTGTTTTTATGTCACCAGGATGTCAGTAGAAATAACGTTTCATATTTAGGTGGGATAGATTGGAATCTTGAAATATAATGATCTTGACGGTGGGATTCTATGGCTCACCAATTTACGATGTAGCCTATGAGTGAGACAAATATTTTCTTTATTAGGCTAATTGCTTTATTCACTTGAGTATCCTATTGTCATTGAACCATTGGACCAACAATGTACATGCCGAGACCAACTTTTGATTTTTTTGTAACCATAAATAACCATAAATAACAACCCAAAATAATGAACTTGCTGATTTTTTGACAGCAAGTTCATTATTTTGGGTTGTTATTTATGGTTATTGGCAGCTCATTGTCTGCAGCAGTCCTGTATCTTTAGAAAAAAATGTATGTGTAGCATACTCGCTCAAATTGACATTAACACTCATCGATAATAAGCTAATTTTCATTAATTGTTGACATTGTCCATGGAGGCTCAGACAGGTGTCCCGGGACCTGATGAGCACGGCGCTAAAAAGCACATACGAGTGCAAAAGTTGCAGCCGTGACGAAAGGGAAAGTGCAGGCAGCCACGAGAGTGATTGGTCGTGTAAAATGAACGTTGCTGATGACTGGGTTAGTCTTTTAGTTTTTGTTAGAGTCCTAGCTGCTGCATTTTGTATCACCTGAAGCTGTTTAATAGTCTTTTTAGGAAGGCCTGTGAACAGTCCATTGCAGTAATCAACCCTGCTGGAGATAAATGCATGAATGAGTTTTTCTAAGTCATGTTTTGACATCAGCCCTCTGAGTTTGACAATATTTTTGAGGTGGTAAAAAGCTGATTTAGTTATCGCTTTCATGTGGCTGTTGAAATTTAGATCACTGTCAATTAATACACCAAGGTTTTTAACAGTATCCTTTGCCTTCAACCCTTTTTGTGTCAAGGAGAGTGGCAACCCTAAGTCTTTCCTCATTTTACCAAATATAATTACTTCAGTTTTTTCTTTGTTCAGCTGAAGAAAATTTTGAGACATCCAGGTGTTGATTTGTTCTATACACTGACACATAGATTCAAGAGGACCATAGTTGTTTGGTGATAGAGCTAAGTAAATTTGTGTGTCATCTGCATAGCTATGATATGAAATCAAATTATTTTGAATGATTTGTCCAAGTGGGAGCATATAGAGGTTGAATAATAGTGGCCCCAAGATCGACCCCTGGGGATCACCACAGGTCAAGGACGTTGGTGTTGAGGTACAGTTTCCGATGGCAACAAAGAAGCTCCTTTCTTGTAGATATGATTTTAGCCAGCTGATAACTATGCCTGTAAATCCAACCCAGTGTTCTAGTCTGTGTAGTAAAATATTGTGATCAACAGTGTCAAATGCTGCACTAAGGTCCAGTAGCACTAGGACTGATGTTTTACCTGAATCTGTGTTGAGGCGTATGTCATTGGAAACTTTAATGAGAGCTGTTTCAGTGCTGTGATTTGCCCGAAACCAGACTGAAAGTAATCAAAATACCCATTTGATGTTAGGAAGGTGGTTAATTGATTAAAGACTACTTTTTCAATAATTTTGCCAATAAAAGGTAGATTGGATATGGGCCTGTAATTGTTTAGCATGGAGGCATCCAGGTTATTCTTCTTGAGAAGTGGCTTTACAACAGCTGTTTTCAGTGACTTAGGAAAAGTGCCAGACAGCAATGATACATTTACAATTTGAAGGACATCCGCCGCTATGAGGTGAAAAACAGTTTTGAAGAAATTGGTAGGCAGAGTGTCTAAGACACATGTGGAAGGGCTGAGATTCTGTACCGCTTTTTCAAGTGTTTCAGTAGTCTATCAAGCTGAACTCTGACATCAAGTTTAGTTTCCCTCTGTTTGTTGCTGGAAGTTCAGGTTGTTGAATTTGTAATTGAGCAGATATGTTGAGTCTGATTTTGTCAATTTTACCTTTAAAAAAAAGATGAAAACTCATTGCATTTATTAGTTGAGAGAAGTTCAGGTGCTAATTGTGAGGGGGGGATTTGTTAACTTATCAACAGTTGAAAATAGAATACGAGTGTTATTTGAACTTCTATTGATAATGTTAGAAAAGAAAGACTGTCTTGCTTTGCATATTTCAGAGTTATATGTCGCGGAGCATCTCTTTATGGATTTCATAGTGGATCTGAAGTTTGTATTTACGCCATTTTCTTTCAGTCTTCCTACACTCTCTTTTTAGAAGTTTAACTGCTGGATTTTGCCTCCATGGTGCTTTCTGTTTGTCCTTAACTTTCTTGAATTGTAATGGAGCAATGTCATCCATAATGTTTGCCATTTTGCATTAAAGTGATCAAATAAGTCTTCAGAGTCTGACAGTTGACTTGACTTTAGTGAAAGTGCTTGCTCAAAGAGAGCACTTGTCTGATCATTTATGATTCTCCTTTTTACCATCATAGCTGTGTTTTGAGTGTGTGGGGACATAGACACATCAAAGAACACGCAAAAATGATCAGATAAGGCCAGGTCTTTAACAGCTGTAGAGACATCGAGACCCTTTGTGATAACAAGGTCGGGGGTATGGCCGAGGGAGTGTGTGGCCCCTGTACATGCTGTGTTAGGGAGAAAGTATCGATTAGTGCAATGAATTCCTTGGCATAATTGTTTTCAGGATTATCCACATGCAAGTTTAGATCCCCCTGATATAATAAGACAGTCATACTCTATGCAAACAACTGATAGCAGTTCACCTAGCTCTTCAAGAAAAAAACTTTAGCTGAATGTTTTGGAGGCCTGTAAATTGTCAGTAATAAAATCTGAGGAGAAGACTTAATGCATGCACACAGATATTCAAATGAAGTAAAGTCACCGAATGACGACTGATTGCACTGAAAAAGACGTCTTGAAAATTGTGGCTATCCCCCACCTCTTTTATTTGCTCTGGTAGCACTCAAAAAACTGAAGTTTGGGGAGCTGATTCGATGAGAGTAGCAGCACTGTTTGCTTGATCTAACCATGTCTCAGTTAAAAGTAAAAATCAAGGTTGTGTGTGCAAATTAGATCATGAATTAAGAATGATTTGTTTGAAAGAGATCTGATATTTAGGAGTGCTAGTTTTGTTAGTTTAAGTGTTGGGGAAATATGATCCATGGGGAAATCTGAGGTTGATGTGGTAATGGGTAGGAGATTGGACTGGTTTACCCTATAAGCTCGATGCATTTGTGTTCTATTTCTTGTCAATGCAGGAATAGAGAATGTCATGGGCTTACTGGGTCCCGCATGTTCTCAAAACTACTGTCAGTACCATTTATATTGCAGGGACCCTGAGAATATCATGCAATACAGTCATCATATAATTGTCCCCTGCTGCTGCCATCTGTATTTTCCACTGCACATTCCATGCTATATGCCGGCTGAGAAAATGAACTAAGAGGTTGCTGCTGCTTAAGAGATCCTTCTAAACGGGAGAGGGGGGGGAGGGGTGGAGGTGCCCTTCGCTTCTTTGGTGCTAATGATCTTGGGCTAGTAAAACTCTGCATGGCTACTGGTAGCAGTCTCTCCATTCTTGCAGGGAACATCATGTGCTTGGGTGGGGATGGTGATGGGTATTCAGGGGATCCTGTGGAGTTTGAGTGGGTGGTGGGATGAAGGGGTGGGGATGGGGATGGGAGATTAGGGGGGTTTGTGTGGCCTGGGGAGTTTGATTGGGTGGGGACGTGATTGGGTGTGGGTGGTGATGGGAAATCAAGGAGGTTGGGGTTGAAAATTGATCCAGAGTCTCCATCTGCCTGCTGAGGTTCTGGGAAGTTTGTTGCAGATGCTCCGCTTTCAGCATGTATTCCAGTAGTGTATTCCATGTTGTTGTGTCTTTGTGGTGACAAGGAGTCGACGGAGGTGGGGAGGGGTATTGGCACTGGTGTTACAACATGACCCTTCCTTTCTGATATCCTCTCAGCAGCTTTGATAGGTGCTATCTCCTCATGCTCATCACATCCATTTGTTTGCTGAGATTCCAGGGAGTTTGACGCCAGTGATTGACTTTGAGTCATTTTAGCAGCACCCATCTTATCTTGGCATTGTTGAGCTGGTTGTTTATGTTTCTCCAAGGTCTGCATTTCAGTGGAGGCTAGCGGGTGGTTATCAGAGGGCCCCACAGCAGGGCAGGTTGGGCATATCTCTGTTTCAGCCTGTGCAGAGTGTTTTGGTTTAGCTGAGTTGTTGATGTCATCCGCTTGTTCCGTCTGTATGGCCACTGAGCGCTTATCAGAGGCTCGGCTCAAGGTTGGCAGAAAAAATGTTGGGTGCAGGAGAGAGAGGTGATAGTATTCGGTTAAGATCTTGGCCCCAGTCCAACTCAGCTCTGTGCTATTTGGTCTGAAGTATTCCCTGCGATTCCAAAAAAGGTTAAAATTGTCAATAAAATTCATCCCAACTGAAAAGCATGTTTTTGCGAGCCAGGTGTTTAAACTGAATAGTCTGGAAAATACAAAGCTTCCCTCTGCTGGGAGTGGGCCACTGATGAAAATTTGTATTCCAAGCTCATATAGGGCCGAGAAAAGTTCCTTGAAATCTTCTTTGACATACAGCTGTTCTCTGTAGATGTCATTTGCTCCAACATGCACAATGATGCGCTTGATAGTTGCATATTTTGACACCAGTTCTGCAAGCTTGTTTTTTGTGTCAGACACTGAAGCATTTGGGATACAACATACAATCATCCTTTCCCCATTTATATGTCTCACAGCAAAGTCGCCTAGAACGAGGGTTGTGGGATGAATAGGGGTCGAGTGCTGCTTCTTGTCTGTGCCCATCTTTCTTTTGTTGTGGTTTGATCGCTGCCTGCTTTGGGTCTGTTCCCTGGGAAATTCCTCTCTCACGTCCCGGAGGCATTCAAATCTGTTCCATAGTGTTAGGGGCTGTGGGCTTCCCTTAGGACCACAAGCCCTGTAGTAGTTTGCTGATCTGTCTGTATTTCTGATACGAGGCCTGAAGTTAACATCTGAATTTACTGGTGTTGAGGTAATTACAGTTCTTGTATTACGTTTTTTGTTTTTTGGTCTGGCACCTTGCCTGTGCCAAGGCTCTGTACTCACATTTCCCTTTGTGAGGTCGATGCATTCATCTGCTCTATTAGCAGTGATATTAGACTGCTGGGTTACATTCTCTGCATTTCCAGTAGTTGCTGTACTCACTTCATGAGATGCCTCTCGTAGTTCATCTGTCGTTGTTGGAAGGGCATGCATCTTTGATTCCAAAGTAGAAATCCTCTGTTCTAGCTCAGTACATTTTCGGCATGATCTCCTGGGTCTCTGGCGGAGGAGCGATTTTTGTTTTAATCCAACTTCAAGGTGAATTGCCGTTCAGTTTTTGCTCGTTGACTTGGCTGGCTCATTTAAAGTAAAAACTAACCACTAGAGTTTCAGATTTAAATGTACTGGTTTCACTGTCTTTTGCTAAACTAGCTTGTAAATGAAATAAAAGAATGAAAAAGAGTGGAAATTGCTAAAAGGATAGGTGAAGCAGGAGCAGTGTGAAATGCGTCCTACTCGCTTGAGTAGGAGTGGAGTGGTTACACAAAGCTACCAAATGACAGACAGTTTAATTTCTGAATAAAAATAATTTTGGTGCAGTTTTAAAATCTTAAACGTGTAACCCCACACAAGCGCACAAGCATAACGTGATTGCAGGGAGGGGATTTCCTATTTTGGAATTTTGCTTGGATACAACGAATACTTTTTTTATTTATTTATTTGGCTGGTGAGTGGTGCACTAGTTCTGAACCCTGCGAGAAATCCTCTATCCCTGCGTCTCCTCTAATAATTATGCAGATACCTTGACATCCCTAGTAATATTTCTGCGTGAGAAATGCAAGGTGTGGCGTGTGAGCGTGTAAACTTGTCGAATTAGGTGTGTCTCTCGCCCATTGCGTGAGACTTGAGAACCCTGCAATAGCACACAGAACAACAGGCTGAATAGGTGTCCTAGGTATGTTAACATAAGTTATTCAGCTACACTGTTTAGCCAGCTTGATGTTGGTTAGCTTGGTGACAGACAAGGATATTAAAATGTCAGTTCCTGGTTGCAGTTTGTTGTGATGATGTGTCCTTTCTGCCAGATGTGGAATATTAACGGTTACTAGACGTTTGTTTGCTTACCCTCGTTTGAACTGCCGTTGTCTTTTGATGTGTAATTTGTTAGCTAGATGTAGCGAAATGCTGGTAGTTGGCTGTGTTGAACATGGGAAGTGCCTGGGAAACTGAATAGGCCAAATTAACATAACAAACCAGCAAGTCACAAGCCTAGAGTGCCCTCTTGCGGCTGTAGACGGTAATGTTACCTTGGTTCATGCAGAGATTCATGTCAGTCAGCAGGAATTAACATTTAACAACATGTTAAATTATATTTTGATATATAAGTCACACCTGACTATAACCATAAAAAGTGATATAAAGAGTTTGGCAACACACAAGACACTCATGCAGGGATTCACTACACTTCTACTGATCAACTCACTATAGTTCGTCCGATGAAACCAAGATGGCTAATACACTGCACGTCCACTAGGATCACACAGGCCTCCCCAACAGGCGCGCCGGCGGCACAGGGGACGTGGGGGAAATGTCCCCCGCAGTGCTGAAGAGACAGCCATCGTCCCCCTCACTTTTGATAAGGAAAAAAGCTTTATAGATACGCTAAATAAATAATAACCTATAGGTTTATGCTACTCCCCATTAACAGCATCACATCATTTACCACAGCCATCTAAGACTATGTAACCTGCGTTGTGTTGAACCTGCGCGATTCAGCCCTGCACACGCCCGGACTCGAACCCGCGAACAGCAGCACCTCGGATCGGGAGGCGAGCGTGCTAACAATTGAGCCAATAGCCCAGGCAACTGGCTCGCATGCCAGCAGCACTCTTGAGGGGTCAGGGAGTGAGGTTTACCAACGTTCCACAAGCACAGCTAAGCTAGCTGGCATCCGTTACAACTGCACAATCTCATATTCACTCTGTTGGATATCTGAAGCCAGTTCGTCTACTAACAACCATCATAATATAATCCAGGCTACTTGCTTAGCGTAAATCCTCAAATTATGGCTGGGGTCTTTTATTTACTTAGGCTGCACAAAGCACAGCACCTTTATATGGGGCAGGCTGGGATTCGAGGCTGGCTTTTTTTTTTTATTTCTAACCTGCGTTAAGACATTAGTTTCGTTTGGAGCGGCACACCGGTAGGCTATCAAAAGCATAACATTTTCGGTTTGGTTTAGGATTTTATTTACTTTTGGATTGCTAAATGTTGGGACTGTTGGGCACTGAAATCTGGGGGTATTTGATGGTTCACTATTACGTTTCATGCAGTTGAAAAAGTGTTGTGATTTCCACCGCTGTTTATTGCGAGACAAGGCAGCCATTCATTGAACAGGGGCTGTGCCTGTGCTGTAATGGAAACCTTTTTGCATAGCCAAGTAGCCTAAATTTAGTTATTGTTTAATTTTGGATGATTTCCTTTTATTAAATTTGTAGGCTGGAATGCCTTGAGTCGTGGCAACAATTGTGTTAAATGTAGTATGCTTCAGCCTCTGGCAAGCTCAAAGGGGACGTCAAGCGAATGAGCTTGAGAGCGAGTGTTGGAGACCCATGGTGTAGGAAAACGACTTTTCTTTGCCAACAGTATTAATCCTACCAACAATATAATAAAATATTAAGAAGATGTCTTATTTCATTGAGTTAAATCGAAACAATGTCTTCTAGTGCTGGTGGACTGGTAGCCCTACTGGTAGGCAATTATTAGGCTACCCCGTCTTGTATTTGGGGATCGGCCTTTATTTGTCCGTATAAATACGTTTTATAAATCCGGCTTTCACTAACTTATAAAATACAAGTCTTACCCAAGGTTTTTTTTTTCTAAGACATTTATTTCAAACATAATTTCAAGACACAAATATATATACTTCAGTTTCCTTGGTGCATAAATCCCAGAGAGTAGGCTAGGCTACCACACTCCAGAGTGATAGGCCTACTGGCATTCTTACACATTCAGTGTGGGGTCAACAACAACACGTTACATTTATATAGCGCTTTTCTCAACACTCAAAGCGTTTCACATGGAAGGGGGGACCTCACTAACCACCACCAATGTGTAGCACCCACCTGGGTGATGCACGGCAGCCATTATGCACCAGAACGCTCTCCACAGACCAGCTTGAGGTAGAGAGTGACGGAGTGAATGAGCCAATTACAGTGGGGGATGATTAGGGGGCCAGATTGAATGAGCCAGGTTGGAAATTTAGCCAGGACACCGGGGAATCCCCTACTCTTTGCGATAAGTGGCATGGGATCTTTAATGACTACAGTGAGTCAGGACCTTGGTTTAACATCTCATTCGAGGACGGCATCTCCTACAGTACAGTGTCCCCGTCACTGCACTGGGGCATTGGGATTGCTCTTTTTGGCCATGGGGAAGAGTGCCACCTTCTGACCACACCTGCTTAGTTTCAGTAATTCAGCTAAGACAAGGTATCCGTTGGTCTGGCTGCTGCTGGGTCCTAAACTAGCTGAGAATTTAGCGGTGTTACGTCTGCCTGTCACAGACCTCAGGAGTTCTTTAAAGCTTGGGGTAAGGAGAATCGCAATGAATACAACAACAACAAAAAAATGCGTCACATCTTTTTTTCAGAAGGCAAACGTAGTAGGTTGACATACATTTTATACATCCCCATTGTAATGCAATAGTCATTTCCCCAAGGCAACTTTCTGTTGCAATTTTCTGTGTGTTGTGGACTGGTAACTTGTTATGCCAATATGTTCTAACGTTGCATCAATAAATGTTAACTGCAAACACATAGTGGAGAGTTGATTTGGTTTATACCAGACAATTTAAGTAGGCTTAACTATTTGATCATATTTGTTTGGATCATAGGCATGATGAACTTTTGTTCATTCGTGGCTTGACAAAATATCAACATCCTATGTTGCTTTTAGAGTATTCTACCACTGGCCCAAGTAGTGTGAAATAAATCTAAATAAAATAAATAAAAGTAGAATTGTATATAGCAAGAAGCTGGTCCGAGAGCAGATCTGGCGTTGTGCTGATTTTTTCTGGCGTTGTGCTTTGACCATTTTTATCAAAAAATATTGTGAAAACAATCAATGGTATTATCTTTATATTCTAGCAAGTTTAAAATATGATGGTGGGCCAGAGGTGGCGATCCGATAACTGGAAATCTGATGTTACTATGGGCTTGCGTTCACAATTTGGTCCCCTTAAAATATCTCCTGCGCCCCTGCTACCCAATATGACACTATCAAGGCCAACAACCCACCCTCTGGAATCAATGTGAGGTGGTTAACTGGTTTGGGCTTGTGTTCACAATTTGGTCCCCCTCACTTTTAAAATATCTAGGCCAACAACCCCCCCTCTTGATTCTTGCAGCCCCGGCTGACAAAGGAAAGAAAAGAATAAAACCTGGCCAAACCAAATTTAAAGAAGGCAAACACCAATTGGAGGTGGTTTCACACACACACTTCACAGTGTAGTACCGCATACTAAGATAGAATGACAATCCATGTGGAGCAAAAGCTCAATTCACACAAAATAAGGGTCAACAGCAATGAAAGAAATAATGGAGAAAGTATATGGAGAAAAAAGATAAATCTTTTTGCAAATGTCTGAAGAGACACAACTCTTGTCAAGGGACTCAGTTACTTGAGAGAACATTTATCAGTGAGGAGTCAGTCCTACATATTCTAAATGTGAGAATTAATTTCATACTTTTTTGAAACCAAGAATAGAACAAGGCATAAATGATGGGGTTGATAGTAGAATTAAGGAAAAATAGTGTTAACATGGTATTTACCACACTGTCATATGATTGGGCTAACACATCAAATAGTAACATACAAACATAATAAGGTATTAAACATATCAAAAACACTGATACAAGAATTCCAAGGACTTTGGCAGCTTTCCTCTCCAATCTCATTGAGTCGCCATTGTTCTGGACATCCAGTCGTTTCTGGTTCTTGAGAGCAGCTCTGATTAAGACTGCGTGCCTTCTTGCAATAAAAAATACTTTTAGGTACAGAATTATGATAGCGGCACACGGTAAAATAAACACAACAACAAGATCAACAGTAGACCACACTTCATCCACAAATGGAAGGCATCTATCTGGACATTTGTTTCTGAAGTACCCATTAGAGTAAAGAAGTGCACAGTTGTAAAACAGTGACACAATCCAAATGAGTATTGTTATAATGAATGATACAGACAGCGATACCTTTTTGGAATAGAGGAAAGGATTGCTTAAGGCAAAGCAACGGTCAACAGCAATGAAAGAAATATTGTATACAGAGACAAATGTCAACTGGAAATTAATCGTATTGTACAAGGCACAAAATGTTGAACCAAACAGTGAACACGACTCAATCAAAATCATTGAATGCACTGGCATTACAAATAAACCTACAAAACAGTCAGAAATGGCCAGTGAGACAATAAGGATATTTGTTGGTGTATGGAGTTGTTTAAAATGATAGACAGCAGTTATAACCAGAAGGTTCCCACACACAGTACATATCACCACAGCTGCAGCAAACACATACATCGAAACATAAGCTGCCATAGAAGAGTATATTTTTGAACAGGTTGAGTTAATGGACTTCAGGCAATCACCTGTGTAGTTGATGTTGTGAAGATTCATTGATGCCAAGGATTTTTTTGTGGAAAATGTAACAAAAATGGGGTCTTATAGCAGTGGGGCTATAATCAGTCTTATCCACAGAATGGAGTTAAAAAGATGTCCTTGAGATGTTGAACCAGAGTCTTATACAGTAGCAGTGGGGCTATGATCTTTCATATCCACAGAATGGAGTTAAAAAGATTTCCTTGAAGTGTTGAACCAGCTTGACCTTTTATAGAGACCACCAGATCAACGTCCTTTGTTCACGTGATGTGTCATTTCAAGCTACACAGAACTGTGCCAAAGAAGTCAACATGGAATTGAAGAACATTCTTACATCATCCTTACACGCGCACACATACACACACACATGCAAACACACTCACATCCACAGACACACACACACACACACCCACATGTACAGACATGCGCACACACATAAACACACAGACACACACATATGCACGCACACATACACGCACGCACAGACACAAACACACACACATCCACATACACACACACATAAACACACACACATACGCACGCACACACAAGCACACATCTACACACACACAGGCACGCACATACTATCAATATCGGCAATTATAACTGCCTATACATAATTACAAATTCAGTAAAGGAAAACTGAATATTCATCATTTTATGCTGCATTTCCAGTATTGGCCTTATATAGTTTGTCCACCAGATGGCGCAGCGTCTTGCTGTAAGACACATATGCCTTACCAGAGAATGTCTAATAAGATTTCAAATGCCAAAAATCCTTGCTGTATGTGGTCTCGGAATCGCCAATATTACGACTACATTGCCCAATTTTAGATAAAGTGTAAAAGTAACCAGTGGGTATTGTATGACTCTAGTGAATCTGGTGTGACCCACTATTAAACTGGTGCTCCTGCATAGCATGTCTCCCCAACATATAATCATGTCATGCGTGACATTGGTTCAATTCCTGGTGGTTTTGAACTATGTTTTTTTTCAATAGGCTTTAATTTAAATTCTTCCTTAACAGCATACCTCCAAAGCAGATCCAGCGTGGCTCTGGACAGATCCAATAGTTTTAAACTTCAACAGAGTACTCACTTTCAAGGAAGTTAACACTTGGCAATGGAAAGTGGCCAGACTCTCTGTACAAATGAAATGTTTGTACAGTACGAGAGTCTGGTAGGACCAGGCTAATTAACCTAGGCAATCCACACATATAAAAAAATCCAAACATTAATGTCCATAAGTAGAGTTATGAGTAAAAAAGTGGAATGGTAGTGGCACAGGGCAAAAGTATTCAACACGCTAAGAAAAAGCAGTACACAAAGGCAAGGAATGACAAGGAACAAGCTGGAGTTACAGAGTAATTATCCCTCCTATCTGTGCAAATTAATATAAGCTGAGTACATATTGATGGGCTATAAAAAGTTTTTTTGTTACCAAGGTGTCACACAAGAAACATTTCATGATGGGTAAAAGCAAAAAGCTCTCCCAAGACCTTTGCAACATTATTGTTGCAAAGCATATCATTGGATCTGGTTACAGATGCATTTCAAAACTTTAGAATCATCCAGTAAGCAGTATTGGAGCCATTATCTGCACGTGGAAGGAACATCACTGCATCATCAACCATGCACAGGATCTCCTCGCAAGATTTCTGACCGGGAAGGATAGTCAGAAGAGTAGCCCAAGAGCCAAGGACCACTGGGAAAAAGCTCCAGAAAGACTTGGAGGCAGCAGGTACAATCGTTACCGCTCACCCCGCATGACTCTATTACTGAAGAAAATCATGTCAAAGCTCGTTGAAAGTTTGCTACACAAAATTTGAACAAGCCTATGAAATACTGAAAGAATATCTTCTGGTCAGACGAGAGCAAAATGTAACTTTTTGGATGTCATACTACACACCATATTTGGAGGAGAAATGGGACTGTGCATCACCCTAAAAATACCATACCAACAGTGAGGTTTGGAGGTGGAGGCATCATGGTGTGGGGCTGTTTTTCATCTCATGGTACTGACAGACTTCATACAGTTGAAGGAATGATGTATGCAGTAATTTTGTTCTGGGAGAATCTTGCCATCCACCAGGAATATGAGGATGAGACATGGCTAAACCTTCCAGCAGGACAATGATCCAAAGCATTCAGCAAGGGAAACTCAATTGGTTTCAGAGAAAGGAAATCAAGGCCCTGACTTAAATCCAATTGAACAGTTTTGGAAATTAACTAAAGATCAGGATTCACAAGAGAGACCCCTGGAATCTTCAATATTAAAATACTATTTGTTTAAAGAATGGGCCAAAATCACATATGAATACTGTGACTGATTAGTTTTGTCATACAGGAAATGCCTTGAAGCTGTCATTACAAATAAAGGCTTTTCCACAAAGTTTCAGTAGGTGTGTTCAATACTTTTTTTCTGTGTCATTCCACTTTATTACACATAACTCTACTTATGGACTTTAATGTTTTTTTTTTTATCCACTTCCCCAAGTTAACATGGAGCTGTTTATTGGGCTATTCACTCTCTCCAGTTAACAAGGGAATTTAGAACTGTGGAGCAATGGTGTTGTGCTGATGCTGTTTCCATGGTGTTCAACTAATCGTTGAAATGGGGTTTATGCCGAATATCAGAAGACTACACTGGAAAACAGGTCTGATTACATCTGCTTGTCAAGCGTTGATTATGACGCATACATGGTAAAAATAACGATAAATAATAATTTTTAGATGTATATGTGAACTCCATAAGACTGAGTTTACTTTAGTAACCACTAAACAAGGGAGGATACCCCCTCTTGATTCTTGCAGCCCCGGCTGACAAAGGAAAGAAAAGAATAAGCCCGGCCAAACCAAATTTAAAGAAAGCAAACACCAATTGGAGGTGGTTTTACACACACTTAAGGCATCACAGTGTAGTGCCGCATATTAAAATAGAATGACAATTCGGGGGGGCGCTGCTGAGCAAGTAGGATGCAGACGTGAAACTTGGCAGCTCCCAACAGGTGAAATTTCAATCGATTAAAAAGACCATTTAGCCTTAATTTGTCTCGGGAATCAGTTGTGGGACCTTTATTTTAGTATCTCAAGGTTGTAGCACTATCACGTTAGAGCGCCGGACATGTCGGGTTCAGGCAAATCCACCAAGTCGAAGCAGCGGGCTACAGCATCTGCTAACCAAATGGCTCATGCTAACGATGAAGAAGAGGTAACTGCGACTATGCTCCGTGATATGATGCAATCATTAAAAGCAGACATTTGTAACACCATTGAATCTGCGGTTAAGGGCCTCCAAGCATGTCGCAGCTGTCAAGTCGGAGTTACTAACAACAGCGGGAGCCATACAACAGACCATCAATCTTCAGGAGAGGCTAGCTGCTGTGGAGGATTCAGCCACTAAAACTAGCGATACCATAGTTGAAATGGAAGCGCTTCAAAATAAATGTGACGATTTAGAAAGCAGGTCGAGGAGGAACCATACAAATTGCCTTCCTTCAAGAAACGCATTTATCTCTTTCTGACCATGCAAAACTTAGAAGGAAGTGGGTTTCCCAAAGTTTCCACTCACTTTTTAATGCTAGAGCCAGAGGGACTGCTATCATCATGCATAGAAGTGTTGCTTTTACTGCCTCAGATGTCATTTCGAATAGAAATGGGAGATATGTTATTGTGACTGGAACCCTGTTTAATACTCTTGTGGTGTTGGCCAACCTCTATGCTCCTAACTATGATGATGAATCTAATTTTTGTTAGATTTCTCTCATCTATCCCAAATCTTGACTCTCATTATCTGATCATTGGAGGGGACTCTAACATTTGCCTAAACCCAACGCTGGACAGGTCATCCCAGAGACAAATCGCTACATCTAGATCTGCCAAAGTGATTAACAACTTCCTCAAAGACTATGGAATGACTGATGTATGGGTACCCTCAACCCATATACAAGGTCCTATTCTTTCTTCTCTAATGTTCACCAAACCTTTTCTCGTATAGTATTTTGTTAGACAAAAGGCTTCTGCCATTAGTTAGGGATTGTTCATACAAAGCAATTGTCATCTCTGATCACTCGCCACTTTCTCTCACATTGGAATTTAAACATATGCCCCTCATTCGTCCACGTGGAGGTTTAATACCAATATGCTCTCTGCTGAGGATATGGTGCAGTTTATTGTCACCAACATTGATGTTTATATTAAGACTAACTCTCTTCCTGGTGTATCCCACAGGACAGTCTGGGAAGCTTTCAAAGCATACATGAGGGGTCAGTTAATATCTTCGTCATCCTTTGCTAAGAAGCAGCGTGCACAAACATTAAATCAGCTTACTAATAAAATCTCTCAAATTGATAGTCAGCTTGCCAATGCCCCATCATCCGACCTTCTGAAAGAATGCCTTCTTTTACAGACAGAATTCGACTCATTCACATCTCAAGACATAGAAAAACTATTGCTTAAATCCAAGCACTCTCACTATGAGTTTGGCGAAAAAGCACATAGAATCCTGGCTCATCAGCTCAGACAGTCCTCTGCTTGTAATGTCATACCTGAAATTACAACACAGGGCGGTCTAACCCGGGACCATCTAGAAATTAATATGGCATTTAGGGACTATTATATATCTTTATATACCTCTGAACAAACCTGCACCCTCCATGAGATGGAACAGTTCTTTGCCGATATCTCTCTCCCCCAGGTTAACCCAGCCACAGTACAGCCTCTAGACAGCCCCATATCTCCTGCTGAGGTAACACATGCAATATTTGTCTTGCAAAGTAACAAAAGCCCAGGCCCCGACGGATTTCCGGTTTAATTTTATAAAAAATTCTCTACGGAATTGGTACCTTTATTATTAAACATGTACAATGAATCATTTGAATCAGGCCATCTGCCCAAAACACTATGTGAAGCCTCCATCTCATTAATACTAAAGAAAGGTAAAGACCAGTCATGTGGCTCATTTCGTCCTGTGTCTCTTCTATCAGTTGATTTCAAGATCTTAGCTAAGGTTCTGGCCACACGTCTAGAATCTGTACTACCACACATTGTTTCTACAGACCAAACTGGATTTATTAAAAATAGATTCTCTTTCTCTAACGGACGTCAACTTCTAAATATAATTTACCACCCCTCACAGTCTCCTGAAATTGTACTCTCTTTAGATGCCGAAAAGGCATTTGATAGGGTGGAGTGGAGCTACTTGTTTTATGCGTTAAAAAAGTTTGGCTTTGGGGATACATTTATCTCCTGGGTTAAGCTATTATATACAGATCCTGCTTCTTCAGTACACACAAACAACATTTCCTCCGAACTCTCCCGCGGCACGCGTCAGGGTTGTCCTCTGTCGCCTTTGTTGTTTATGCTTGTAATTGAGCCATTAGCATTAGCGTTGCGCCAGACGCCGCAACTGACTGGGATCTTCAGAGGTGGTCAAGAACACAGGGTTTCCCTATATGCGGACGATCTCCTGCTTTACATTTCTGACCCCCTCCTCTCCCTGCCATCAGCCCTTAATATATTTGACACATTTGGTAAGATCTCTGGGTACAAAATTAACCTGTCTAAGAGTGAGATATTCCCAGTAAACAGATCAGCTTGTACACTCTCATTTAATACCTTCCCCTTCAAAGTAACTCGTAAATTTATCTACCTGGGAATTACTGTGGCGGAAGATTTTTCTACACTTTTTGGACTACGTTTACACGAAGCAGGGTATTTTCCTAAACGAATATCTGGCCATCTACGTTTGCAAATAAAACTGCATTTACACGAGACCGTTATTTTTTAAAATGTGTTTACACGAACCCGTGTACATACATGCTGTCATGAGCACACCAAACCACAGTGGCAGTCTAACGATAAGCTCAAGCTCACATTAACCAATCAGAACCCTGAAAAGTCGCACGTGAGAACATGTAAATGTAAACATTGGTCGCACATTTGGTGTAATTCTGTCGCATACTGTGACGTTGGCTGCCCAAAACTCTGTTTACCACAGTTTACAACCAAGCGAGTAAGCGAGAAGTTTTCCAAAAAATCACTTTGGCCGGAGTTTTTTTGGATAACCGTTTTACGGGGCGAATTCTCCGTTTGCGTCTAAATGAAAGGCTCAAACGTAGGGAAATGTCTTCGTTTATAAAAATGCACATGCTCATGTAAACGGGGTCTTAAAGAGAACTTTCCTCCTCTCATGACAAGGGTTGAGCAGCTCTTAGAACGCTGGGGACAACTTCCATTGTCTGTTGCAGGCCGAATTAACTCAATTAAAATGTCTATACTCCCAAAATTCACATATCTTTTTCAAAATATTCCCGTCTTCATCCCAAAGTCCTATTTTCGTAAACTGGATGGAACTATTTCATCATTTATCTGGAATCATAAACCTGCCAGAGCTCGGAAGAGATTCTTAACGCGACCCAAGTGCTCCAGTGGCATGGCTCTCCCTGATTTCTTATTTTACTACTGGGCCTGTAACACTCGCTCCATAATACACTGGTTATTTGAGGACCCTGGAGCAGATGCTCTGTCTTGGCAATCTATTGAATCCCATTCTTGTCAATCATCTTCACTGCTCTTGTTTATGCCCCTCTCTCCTCGTCCTTTGCGGCTCACACAACAAACGTGTTAGTTAGATCCACCCTGAAAATATGGAATCAGCTAAGAAATCACTTTGGATGGCAGTCTTTTTCATTTAAGTCTCCTGTCCATGCTAATCATTACTTCAAACCATCTGTAATAGATAAGGCCTTTCTTATTTGGAGCAACGCAGGTATTAAACAATTCTATAATCTCTATCATAATGGAACTTTTGTCTCCTTTCAACATTTGTGCGATAACTTCAATATCCCAAAAAGCCACTTTTTTTGCTTTCTTCAAATTCGTGACTTCACTAGGAATATCTCCTTAGCATTTCCAAATCAACCCCAATGCACCCCCTATGATCATATACTTGATCAACCTCCATCATTTAAGGGAATTATATCAGCCATATATAGCAAACTGATGGCACTCTCACACTCTACTCTTTCTGATGTAAAATCTCAGTGGGAAGGGGAGCTGGGGGAGCCTATCCCCGAGGTATCTTGGGAGGCCACCTTAAGCAGAGTACATAACTCATCAATTTGTGCAAGGCATGGACTATTACAATTTAAGATTCAAGACAGCAAACCCCCAAAATTTACACACTGGATCAAAGATACCCTTTATTTTCTTAAACTTGAAAGAATTAGATACTCTTTGAAAGGATCAGCAAATAAGTACAATAAAATATGGGGACCTTTCTTAGGGACCTATGTTAGGGAACAAATCACATTGCCTGACTCCCAGTAGAATGAGCAGAGACATGCTTTATATTTTATTTTATTTGTTTTCATTTGTGGAGGTGTATACAAGCTCCGTAATGTATAAGGCAGCAGTGTTAACCTTACTGCAGTGATGGTTCTGTAGACAGTGGTCACTCCCTTCCCCTCTCCTTTTTGTGTGATTTTTTTTTTTTTTTTTTTATACTTGTCTTCCTTATTGTCTTCCCAATTGTGATTTTATATTTTATTTTATTTTTTAGTTTCTCATTTTTTATTATGTCAGTATTTGTTAGTGTTGTCAATGTTCAATGTAAGAATGTCTTCTTGAAATGAACAACTTGCCATATCCATGTTGAACTGAAATAATGATAATAAAGAAAACTAGAAAACGCAATTCCAGGGAATTACTAGTGCATGAAAATGCAAAACATATGGTATGAAATATATTGTTAAAACAGATGATGTTCTAATTGGCAACCAACATGATGAGGTTTAATATAGTTGGAATGACTGAACTAGGTAGATGAGGTTTAATATAGTTGGGATGACTCAACTAGGTAGATGAGGTTTAATATAGTTGGAATGACTGAACAGTTAAATAGGTGGATGGTTTAAAAGGTTTAATTAGTTAAGTTAAGTTAACTTAGCTCATGTTTTCTAGCAGTTTTGGAAAAAATGCTAACAATGTTAACTATGTTAACCATGTGACTTAGCTAACTTAGATAATCATTTTAGCAGTTATGAGGTAGATGAGGTTTTAAAAGGTTAAATTATTTGCTAGATAGATGAGGTTTAATATAGTTGAAATGACTGAACAGTTAAATAGGTGGATGGTTTAAAAGGTTAAATTATTTGCTAGGTAGATGATGTTTAATATAGTTGGAATGACTGAAATAGGTAGATGAGGTTTAATATAGTTGGAATGACTGAACAGTTAAATAGGTGGATAGTTTAAAAGGTTTAATTATTTGCTAGGTAGATGAGGTTTAATATAGTTGGAATGACTGAACAGTTAAATAGGTGGATAGTTTAATTGGTTAAATTATTTGCTAGGTAGATGAGTTTTAATATAGTTGGAATGACTGAACTAGGTAGACGAGGTTTAATATAGTTGGAATGACTGAACAGTTAAATAGGTGGATGGTTTAAAAGGTTAAATTATTTGCTAGGTAGATGAGGTTTAATATAGTTGGAATGACTGAACAGTTAAATAGGTGGATGGTTTAAAAGGTTAAATTATTTGCTAGGTAGATGAGGTTTAATATAGTTGGAATGACTGAACAGTTAAATAGGTGGATAGTTTAATTGGTTAAATTATTTGCTAGGTAGATGAGTTTTAATATAGTTGGAATGACTGAACTAGGTAGATGAGGTTTAACATAGTTGGAATGACTGAACAGTTAAATAGGTGGATAGTTTAAAAGGTTAAACTATTTGCTAGGTAGATGATGTTTAATATAGTTGGAATGACTGAACTAGGTAGATGAGGTTTAATATAGTTGGAATGACTGAACAGTTAAATAGGTGGATGGTTTAAAAGGTTAAATTATTTGCTAGGTAGATGATAACTAGGTAGATGAGGTTTAATATAGTTGGAATGACTGAACAGTTAAATAGGTGGATAGTTTAAAAGGTTAAAGTATTTGCTAGGTAGATGAGTTTTAATATAGTTGGAATGACTGAACAGTTAAATAGGTGGATGGTTTAAAAGGTTAAATTATTTGCTAGGTAGATGATGTTTAATATAGTTGGAATGACTGAACTTAGTAGATGAGGTTTAATATAGTTGGAATGACTGAACAGTTAAATAGGTGGATGGTTTAAAAGGTTAAACTATTTGCTAGATAGATGAGGTTTAATATAGTTGGAATGACTGAACAGTTTCTCAGGCTTATAGCATAGAATGAGACTGTATGCTTAAAGCCTGAGAAACTGACAGTTGATGCAGGTGGCCTGACCACCTGGCACAATATTCTAATTGCTATGATGTCATAAAGCCTGAGAAACTCAGAGTTGATCCAGGTGGCCTGGCCAGAGCCATATATGCTGATCCAGGTGGCCTGAACACCTGGCATAGGATTCTAATTACAGTGCATGAAAATGCACTGTACTGTTCTTCCTAGGCTTCTTCTTATTCTTCTTCTTCTAATGCGTTTAATGCAGCTTCAACCGTTTAGCATTAGAAACTTCATTCAAACTATGTTCATTTAGGTCTTACTTTAGACATGGGTGCTATGTATTTTCAGCTTTGTAACTTTTATACTTTTAAACTATTAATTAAAAACTGTTCAAAATTTCCCCATAGACTTAACATGGGCTGATGACATCACAATAGAGCCGTTAAGCAATTAGAATCCTATGGCAGGTGTTAGGGCCACCTGTCCCAACTGCCATTCTCAGGGCTTTAAGCATACAAACTGGCCCCTATTAAGACTACACACCCTATTCAACTGCTTCCTCTGCCAAAAACTGTTTCAGAATAAAAGTCCTCACTACAATATTTCACTGTTAAAAAATTTAACCCTTTAAACTACTGAACCTTTTAACTGTTCAGCCATTGTAACTGTTACTTGTCATCAACTATGACTCCTACCCACTGGAGCTAGTTAGCTAAGTTAGCTAAGTCACATGGTTAAGATAGTTAGCATGCTTGCATGCTAGTTACCATTTTTAGCAAAACTGCTTAAAATGATTAGCTAAGTTAGCTAAGTCACATGGTTAGCATAGTTAGCATGCTAACATGTTAGCATCTTGGATTAGCATTTTTAGCAAAACTGCTAAAAATGATTAGCTTAGTTAGCTAAGTCACATGGTTAGCATAGTTAGCATCTGCTAGCATGCTAGTTACCATTTTTAGCAAAACTGCTTAAAATGATTAGCTAAGTTAGCTAAGTCACATGGTTAGTATAGTTAGCATGCTAGCATGTTAATATGTTAACATCTTGGTTAGCATTTTTAGCAAAACTGCTTAAAATGATTAGTTAAGTCAGCTAAGTAACATGGTTAGCATAGTTAGCATGTTAGCATCTTAGTTAGCATAACTGCTAAAAATAATTAGCTAAGTTAGCTAAGTCACATGGTTAGCATACTTAGCGTTTTAACATTGTTAAGATCTTTGAGTTAGCATAGTAACTTGGTTAACATTATTATCTTTGTTAATATAGTTAGCATAACTGCTAGCAAACATTAGAGCCATTCAAGTGTCAGTTATCGAGTCAACTATCTACCTAAATAATTTAACCATTTAAACTATCCACTTATTTAACCGTTCAATCATTCCAACTATATTAAACCTTATCTACCAAGTAAATTATTTACCTATATAAACTATCCACCTATTTAACTGTTGAGTCATTCCAACTATATTAAACCTCATCTACCTAGCAACCAATATAGTTTGTTTTACTCTGTATGATATTTGACATCATATTTTTGCATTTTCATGCACTGTATTTCCTTCAGGAAATGCTTTTCTAGTTGCTATTGTGATGTCATAATCTAATGTTAAGTCAATGGGGAAATTTCAGTAGTTTTTAATTAATAGTTTAAAAAGTATAAAAGTTACAAAGTTGAAAAATACATAGCTGAAGTCACATAAGTAAGACCTACGCAAAGCAGTTTGAATGAAGTTTCTAAGTTAAACGGTTGAAGCTGTATTAAACGCACAAAAAGCGTTAGAAGAAGAATAATAACTAGAAAAGCATTTCCTGAAGGAAATACAGTGCATGAAAATGCAAAAATATGATGTAAAATATCATACAGAGTAAAAACAAACTATATTGGTTGCTAGGTAGATGAGGTTTAATATAGTTGGAATGATTGAACGGTTAAATAGGTGGATAATTTAAATGGTTAAATTATTTAGTTAGATAATTGACGATAACTGACAGTTGGAATGGCTCTAATGTTTGCTAGCAGTTATAATAAGATAATAATGTTAACCAAGTTACTTAACTTAATTAACTTAGCTAATGTTTTCATATTTAGTAGTTATGCTAACTAGCATGCTAACTATGCTAGCCATGTTACTTAGCTAATCGTTTTTAGCAGTTTTGCTAAAAATGCTAACTAGCATGCTAGCATGCTAACCACGTTACTTAGCTAATCGTTTTCAGCAGTTTTGCTTAAAATGCTAACTAGCATGCTAACTATGTTAACCATGTGGCTTAGCTAACTTAGCTAATCATTTTAAGCAGTTTTACCAAAAATGCTAACTAGTATGCTAACATGCTAGCATGCTAACTATGCTTACCACGTTACTTAGCTGACTTAGCTAATCGTTTTTAGCAGTTTTGCTAAAAATGCTAACTATGTTACTTAGCTAACTTAGCTAACTAGCTACAGTGGGTAGGAGTCATAGTTGATAACAAGTAACAGTTACAATGGCTGAACAGTTAAAAAGTTCAGTAGTTTAAAGGGTTAAATTGTTTAACAGTGAAATATTGTAGTGAGGACTTTTATTTTGAAACAATTTTTGGCAGAGGAAGCAGTAGAACAGGATGTGTAGTCTTAATAGGGCCAGTTTGTATGCTTAAAGCCTGAGACTGGCAGTTGATCCAGGTGGCCCGAACACCTGCCATAGGGATTCTAATTGCTTAACGGCCGTGTTGTGATGTCATAATCATAATGTTAAGTCAATGGGGAAATTTTGATTAGTTTTTAATTAATAGTTTAAAAAGTATAAAAGTTACAAAGCTGAAAAATACATAGCACCCATGTCCCAAGTAAGACCTAATGTAACATAATTTGAATGAAGTTTCTACGTTAAAAGCGGTTGAAGCTGCATTAAGTGCGTTAGAAGAAGAAGAAGAACTAGAGAATGTAATTCCAGGGAATTACGAGTGCATGAAAATGAAGCTAGGACAGACATAGCATAGCTTAATAAAAAGTTGATATTTTAGACGTAGACAGTTTAAAAGTTGAATGTAGATAGTTTAACAGTTGTTAATAGACAGATAGTTTAATGAATGTTTAAAGTTTAAAAGTTATATGTAGATAGTTTAAAAGTTGTTGACAGACTGATAGTTTAATGTGTGTTGATAGACAAATAGTTTAAAGGCTCTATATAGGTAGATAGTTGACGATAACTGACAGTTGGAATGGCTCTAATGTTTGACCAAGTTACTTAGTTAACTTAGCTCATGTTTTCTAGCAGTTTTGGAAAAAATGCTAACAATGTTAACATGCTAACCATGTGACTTAGCTAACTTAGATAATCATTTTAGCAGTTATGAGGTAGATGAGGTTTAAAAAGGTTAAATTATTTGCTAGGTAGATGATGTTTAATATAGTTGGAATGACTGAACTAGGTAGACGAGATTTAATATAGTTGGAATGACTGAACAGTTAAATAGGTGGATTGTTTAAAAGGTTAAATTATTTACTAGGTAGATGAGGTTTAATATAGTTGGAATGACTGAACTAGGTAGATGAGGTTTAATATAGTTGGAATGACTGAACAGAAATAGGTGGATAGTTTAAAAGGTTAAACTATTTGATGAGGTTTAATATAGTTGGAATGACTGAACTAGGTAGATGAGGTTTAATATAGTTGGAATGGAACAGTTAAATAGGTGGATGGTTTTAAAAGGTTAAATTATTTACTAGGTAGATGAGGTTTAATGTAGTTGGAATGACTGAACTAGGTAGATGAGGTTTAATATAGTTGGAATGACTGAACAGTTAAATAGGTGGATGGTTTAAAAGGTTAAATTATTTACTAGGTAGATGAGGTTTAATGTAGTTGGAATGACTTGAGCAGTTAAATAGGTGGATGGTTTAAAAGGTTAAATTATTTGCTAGGTAGATGAGGTTTAATATAGTTGGAATGACTGAACAGTTGAATAGGTGGATGGTTTAAAGGGTTAAATTATTTGCTAGGTAGATTATGTTTAATATAGTTGGAATGACTGAACTAGGTATTTGAGGTTTAATATAGTTGGAATGACTGAACAGTTAAATAGCTGGATAGTTTAAAAGGTTAAACTATTTGCTAGATAGATGAGGTTTAATATAGTTGGAATGACTGAACAGTTTCTCAGGCTTATAGCATAGAATGAGACTGTACGCTTAAAGCCTGAGAAACTGACAGTTGATGCAGGTGGCCTGGCCACCTGGCACAATATTCTAATTGCTATGATGTCATAAAGCCTGAGAAACTCTCAGTTGATCCAGGTGGCCTGAACACCTGGCATAGGATTCTAATTGCTATTGTGATGTCATAATCTAATGTTAAGTCAATGGGGAAATTTTAGTAGTTTTTAATTAATAGTTTAAAAAGTATAAAAGTTACAAAGTTGAAAAATACATAGCTGAAGTCACATAAGTAAGACCTACGCAACGCAGTTTGAATGAAGTTTCTACGTGAAACGGTTGAAGCCGCATTAAACGCACAAAAAGCGTTAGAAGAAGAATAAGAAGAAGAAATCGGATAACAGTAGAGTGCATTTTCATGCACTCTAATTAATAACTAGAAAACGCAATTCCAGGGAATTACCAGTGCATGAAAATGCAAAACATATGGTGTGAAATATATTGTTAACCCTTTACCCGCCAAAGTCGCAAAATTGCGACAAACAACGTCACTGATTAAAACAGACGATAGACGCGAGTACAGTGTAAAATCTCATTTGTACTCTTGACCACTAGTTGGCAGACACCCAGAGCTTCGATTCAAGCTCAACCTTTTTTTTCAAAGTTTTCAGGAAGCATGTGAAAACACGCCGAAAACACACCTAAGAAGGCGTGCATTTCCTCCATAACGCGGAAGCGATGCGGGCCATAGTTTTGCACAAATTGAAGCAGAAATACACCAAATGTTGAAAAAAAAATTCACGTGTGATGAAGTCTCGGGTCTTTTATTCATCTATTCTTATTCTAAAGGATAAAATCTGAATTTTGGAGGATATGATCGATCGCCTATTGGCAGTGATAGTCACGGAGCCGTCTGTGAGTGAGTGGAGGTGCGTCATTTGCGCCTCTTTCCGACAGTGTTCACTAAGCATACAATGCTTATTTTAACCCTCTGCCCAACATAGCTGTAGGTGCCAGTGGTAATAGTGATGATAGTGTCCGTAATGGACGTGGTATTACACCGACATTACACGAAAGAAACACATAAGAAGGCGTGCATTTCCTCCATAACACGGAAGCAATGCAGGCCATAGTTTTGCAATAAATTGAAGCAGAAATACACCAAATGTTGAAGAAAAAGTTAACATGTGATGAAGTCTTGGGTCTGTTATTTACCTAGTCTGATTCTGAAGGAGAATATCTGCCTTTGGAGAATATGAGCGATCGTCTAGTCACAGCACGCCTGTGAATGGAGGTGTGTCATTTGTGTCTTTCCGACAGTGTTCACTAAGCATACCACGCTTATGTCGACCCTCTGCCCAACGTAGCTGAAGGTGCCAGTGGTAAAGGTGATGATGGTGTCCGTAATGGGCGTAGTAAAGACAGCAGGGGTAGTAAAAATAGTGCTCTGAAGAACTACAAAGTCACCCGCGATAGGAACTGATTTGACCAGGCTACTTTATTGTATAGTAGAATAAGGTTTGTGGTAATAGTAATAGTTTACTATTGTTGGTTTACATGTGACTGCTTTCCTGTTCAGGTGTTATGTGGGTGAAATGACAAAAAAGTAAGCAAAACTGCTCAAATATATGTTCAACATCCAGTATTTACTGAAATGTGCATAATTCGAGGTGGTTGTCATTCAGTGACGTCATAATATGCAAATTAGATGTGTAAATTTACCCCCTTCATAAACTTTTGTTCATACTCAATGATTTTCACATTTACAGTAGGACTTTATCTCTGACCACTTTCAAGCCATGGCCTTTTGAAATTTTGATGTAAAAATCGAATGATTTTTTTTTTAAACCTGGCGCCTAAAGGGTTAAAACAGATGATGTGCTAATTGGCAACCAACATGATGAGGTTTAATACAGTTGAAATGACTGAACTAGGTAGATGAGGTTTAATATAGTTGGAATGACTGAACAGATAGGTGGATAGTTTAAAAGGTTAAATTATTTGCTAGGTAGACAAGGTTTAATATAGTTGGAATGACTGGACAGTTAAATAGGTGGATAGTTTAAATGGTTAAATTATCTGCTAGGTAGATGAGGTTTAATAGTTGGAATGACTGAACTAGGTAGATGAGGTTTAATATAGTTGGAATGACTGAACAGTTAAATAGGTGGATAGTGTAAAAGGTTAAATTATTTGCTAGGTAGATGAGGTTTAATAGTTGGAATGACTGAACTAGGTAGATGATGTTTAATATAGCCTGGCCACCTGGCCTAGGATTCTAATTGCTTAACGGCAGTCTTAATAGAGCCATATCGTATGCTTAAAGCCTGAGACAGAGTATATAGTTTTAAAAATGTAGATAGTGTAATGGATGTTGATAGACAGAAAGTTGAATGGATGTTGATAGGCAGATTGGTTAATGGATGTTGATGAATAGTTTAATGGGTGGATGAGTGAATGGTTTGAAGAGGATGAATGGATAGAAAGTTGGTTGAAATGTGCCTTATATCCTTGTAGAATGGAGAGACACAGAGAGAGTTGGCCTAGTTCAGCAGAAAGCAGTTGATACAGGTGCAATCAGTTGAACTGATTCTTTGATGGGGCCTAGATTTGCAGCTGGAAGTTGATACAGGTGCAAATCGCATGCTCACAATGCTAAAATGCTAACTATGCTAACCATGTTACTTAGCTAACCTAGCTAATAATTGTTAGCAGTTATGCTAACTAGCATGCTAACTATGCTAACCATATAACTTAGCTAATCATTTTTAGCAGTTATGCTAACTAACATGCTAACATGATAGCATGCTAACTATGTTAACCATGTTACTTAGCTTACTTAGCTAATCATTTTTAACAGTTTTGCTAAAAATGCTAACAATCTTAGCAATGCTAACATGCTAACTATGTTAACCATGCGAACTAGCTACAGTGGGTAGGAGTCATAGTTGATGACAAGTAACAGTTACAATGGCTGAACAGTTAAAAAGTTCAGTAGTTAAAGGCTTAAATTGTATAACAGTGAAATATTGTAGTGAGGACTTTTATTTTGAAACAGTTTTTGGCAGTAATAGGGCCAGTTTGTATGCTTAAAGCCTGAGACTGGCAGTTGATGCAGGTGGCCCGAACACCTGCCATAGGATTCTAATTGCTTAACGGCTCTATTGTGATGTCATCAGCCCATGTTAAGTCTATGGGGAAATTTTGAGTAGTTTTTAATTAATAGTTTAAAAAGTATAAAAGTTACAAAGATGAAAAATACATAGCCCACATGTCCTAAGTAAGACCTACGTAACATAGTTTGAATGAAGTTTCTACGTTAAACGGTTGAAGCCGCATTAACTGCGTTAGAAGAAGAAGAAGAAGAAAATGCCTAGGAAGAACAGTACAGTGCATTTTCATGCACTGTAATAAAAAGAATAATTCGGATAACAATAGAGTGCATTTTCATGCACTCTAATAAGACTAGAAAAGCATTTCCTGAAGGACATACAGTGCATGAAAATGTAAAAATATGATGTAAAATATCATACAGAGTAAAAACAAATATATTGGTTGCTAGGTAGATGAGGTTTAATATAGTTGGAATGACTGAACAGTTAAATAAGTGGATAGTTTAAATGGTTAAATTATTTAGGTAGATAATTGACGATAACTGACAGTTGGAATGGCTCTAATGTTTGCTAGCAGTTATGCTACTATGTTATCAAAGATAATAATGTTAACCAAGTTTTTTTTGCTAAAAATGCTAATTAGCATGCTAACTATGCTAGCATGCTAACTATGTTACTTAGCTAACTTAGCTAATAATTTTTAACAGTTTTGCTAACTATGCTTACTAGCATGTTAACATGCTAGCATGCTAATTATGTTACTTAGCTAACTTAGCTAATCAGTTTTAGCAGTTTTGCTTTAAAAATCTTGTAGCATGCTAACACGCTAAGTATCTTAACTATGCTAACCACGTTATTTAGCTACATCTCAGCTAATCATTTTTAGCAGTTTTGCTAAAAATGATAACTAACATGCTAACTATCTTAACCATGTTGCCAAGCTTAACTTAGCTAATCATTTTTTAGCAGTTTTGTTAAAATGCTAACTAACATCTTAACTATCTTACCATGTTATGTTAGCCATCTTAGCTAACTAGCTACAGTGGGTAGGAGTCATAGTTGATGACAAGTAACAGTTACAATGGCTGAACAGTTAAAAAGTTCAGTAGTTTAAAGGGTTAAATTGTTTAACAGTGAAATATTGTAGTGAGGACTTTTATTTTGAAACAGTTTTTGGCAGAACAGTTTTTTGTGTAGTCTTAATAGGGCCAGTTTGTATGCTTAAAGCCTGAGACTGGCAGTTGGTCCAGGTGGCCTGAACACCTGTCACAGGATTCTAATTGCTTAACGGCTCTATTGTGATGTCATCAGCCCATGTTAAGTCTATGGGGAAATTTTGATAGTTTTTTAATTAATAGTTTAAAAGTATAAAAGTTACAAAGATGAAAAATACATAGCCCAAATGTCCTAAGTAAGACCTAAATAACAAAGTTTGAATGAAGTTTCTCGTTAAATGGTTGAAGCTGCATTAACTTCGTTAGAAGAAGAAGAAGAAGAAAAAAAAAATGCCTTGGAATAACAGTACATGCATTTTCATAATAATAATAAAAAAGAATAATTAGGATAACAATAGAGTGCATTTTCATGCACTCTAATAAGACTAAAAAGCATTTCCTGAAGGACATACAGTGCATGAAAATGTAAAAATATGATGTAAAATATCATACAGAGTAAAACAAATATATTGGTTGCTAGGTAGATGAGGTTTAATATAGTTGGAATGACTGAACAGTTAAATAAGTGGATAGTTTAAATGGTTAAATTATTTAGGTAGATAATTGGCGATAACTGACAGTTGGAATGGCTCTAATGTTTGCTAGCAGTTATGCTACTATATTTATCAAAAGATAATAATGTTAACCAAGTTTTTTTTTGCTAAAATCTTGAATTAGCATGCTAACTATGCTAGCATGCTAACTATGTTACTTAGCTAACTTAGCTAATAATTTTTTAACAGTTTTGCTAACTATGCTTTGTAGCGTGTTAATCATCTTGTATCTTACTATGTTATTAGCTAACTTAGCTAATCAGTTTTAGCAGTTTTCTTTAAAATGCTTGCTTAACATCTTAACTGCGCTAGTATGCTAACTATCTTAACCACGTTACTTAGCTAACTCAGCTAATCATTTTTTAGCAGTTTTGCTAAAATGATAACTAACATCTTAACTATCTAACCATGTTACTTAGCTAACTTAGCTAATCATTTTTAGCAGTTTTGTTAAAATGCTAACTAACATCTTAACTATCTTAACCATGTTACTTAGCTAACTTAGCTAACTAGCTACAGTGGGTAGGAGTCATAGTTGATGACAAGTAACAGTTACAATGGCTGAACAGTTAAAAAGTTCAGTAGTTTAAAGGGTTAAATTGTTTAACAGTGAAATATTGTAGTGAGGACTTTTATTTTGAAACAGTTTTGGCAGAGGAAGCAGTTGAACAGGATGTGTAGTCTTAATAGGCCAGTTTGTATGCTTAAAGCCTGAGACTGGCAGTTGGTCCAGGTGGCCTGAACACCTGTCATAGGATTCTAATTGCTTAACGGCTCTATTGTGATGTCATCAGCCCATGTTAAGTCTATGGGGAAATTTTGATAGTTTTTAATTAATAGTTTAAAAAGTATAAAAGTTACAAAGTTGAAAAATACATAGCCCAAATGTCCTAAGTAAGACCTACGTAACAAAGTTTGAATGAAGTTTCTACGTTTAATGGTTGAAGCTGCATTAACTGCGTTAGAAGAAGAAGAAGAAGAAAAAGAAAAAGCCTTGGAATAACAGTACATGCACTGTAATAATAAGAATAATTCGGATAACAGTAGAGTGCATTTTCATGCACTCTAATAATAAGAAGAAGAAGCCTAGGAAGAACAGTAATAAACAAAACAAAAAATAAAATGACAATCCATGTGGACCAAAGGCTCAATTCACACAAAATAGGGGTCAAAAGCAATGAAAGAAAGGATGGAGAAAAAATATAAATCTACAAATGTATGAAGAGACACAACTCTTGTCAAGGGACTCCGTTACTTGAGAGAACATTTATCAGTGAGGAGTCAGTCCTACATATTCTAAATGTGAGAATTAATTTCATACTTTTTTGAAACCAAGAATAGAACAAGGCATAAATGATGGGGTTGATAGTAGAATTAAGGAAAAATAGTGTTAACATGGTATTTACCACACTGTCATATGATTGGGCTAACACATCAAATAGTAAAATACAAATATAAGAGGGTATTAAACATATTAAAAACACTGATACAAGGATTCCAAGAACTTTGGCGGCTTTCCTCTCCAATCTCATTGAGTCGCCATTGTTCTGGACATCCAGTTGTTTTCGGTCCTTGAGTGCAGCTCTAATTAAGACTGCGTGCCTTCTTGCAATGAAAAATACTTTTAGGTACAGAGTTATGATAGTGGCACACGGTAAAATAAAAACAACAACAAGATCAACAGTAGACCACACTTCATCCACAAATGTAAGGCATTTATCTGGACATTTGTTTCTAAAGTTTCCATTAAAGTAAAGAAGTGCACAGTTGTAAAACAGTGACACAATCCAAATGTGAAATGATATAATGAATGCTACAGACAGCGTTACCTTTTTGGAATAGAGGAAAGGATTGCTTAAGGCAAAGTAACGGTCTACAGCAATGAAAGAAATATTGTATACAGAAACAAATGTTAAATGGAATTTAATCATATTGTACAAGGCACAAAATGTTGACCCAAACAGTAAACAGCACTCAATCAAAATCATTGAATGCACTGGCATTATAAATACACCTACAAAACAGTCAGAAATGGCCAGTGAGACAATAAGGATATTTGTTGGTGTATGGAGTTGTTTAAAATGAAAAACAGCAGTTATAACCAGAAGGTTCCCACACACAGTACATATCACCACAGCTGCAGCAAACACATACATCAAAACATAAGCTGCCATAGAAGAGTATAATTTTGAACAGGTTAAGTTAATGGACTGCAGGCAATCACCTGTGTAGTTGATGTTGTGAAGAGTCATTGATCCCAAGGATTTTTTCCGGAAAATGTAACAAAATTGATGTCTTATAGCAGTGGGGCTATGATCAGTCTTATCCATAGAAAGGAGTTGAAGAGATTTCCTTGAAGTGTTGAACCAGCGTGAGCTTTTATAGAGACCACCAGATCAACGTCCTTTGTTCACGTGATGTGTCTGTAACCTTTGGTTGGTATTTGTGTGTCATTTCAAGCTACACGGAACTGTGCCAAGAAGTCATCCTTATATGAAGTGGGGCACGTACCCAGATAATTTTGGAATTGCAATGACATTTATAGATGCACAAGATGTTGCCAGTGTCTAGGGATCGACCGATATGGTTTTTTCAGGGCCGATACCGATATCAATTATTACCAAAACAGGAGGCCGATTACCGATATGTAAAACCGATATGTCAGTTGTCAAAAAGAGGGGTAGATAGTAAAGGCGATATGCTGCAAAAAATTCACTCAAAAGCATTTAATTATGCAAACTTTTCTTTTTTCTTTTGATATACAATTGTCTCTCAACTTGCATCACATGTAAATCCTGTGTATGATATTAATCCAAGAACTGAGTGATAGCAATTATTTTCATAGCCTACACAATGGGCTATGTGCTTGTTAAGGGACCTGTCACAAAGAGGATGCTTTGCCATCGTGTGTGTGAGTGCACAAGAGAGGGAGAGGAAGAGGTGCATGCGTGATGGCAAGTGTTACGGTTGAACAGTTTAACAAAACAGTTTAAAAATAGTTCTTAGGCTATTTAAGCATGCAGTTTGTGTCCATGTGTAGGCTACACTGGTGAGCCTAAAAGGCACGTTAATAGCCAGCTCAGGCCGCGATTTAGGCTAGCCTACTTCAGGTCGAATTAAATTAAGGCTGGCCCTGGGTGCCTGTAGCCTAGTCTTTTCTGACAGTCCGTTTCAAAAAGGAGCAACTAGACTTTTTGACGTTCGCTACCGCATATTTAGGACTTGTCTATGTAGGCCTAAGGGATAAAGTCACCAAACGACTCTATACACATATATTGATTTATTGTATGTATTGTACACAGGCCTGCAGAAATGAATGCTATGCACACCGATCTACCAGGAGCGTGCAGAGACCTTTGAAGGGGCAGGGGCTCAAATTTTTTAAAAAAGGGACAAAGGAACAAAATTTTCAGAAAACTGTTAACTTTATTTAAAACTTAATTTTGATTACAACCCAATAGAGAATACATAGGCTACATGCAAATTATATCAAAATAAAACATCTTCCATCACACTGTATCCACAAAATAAAAATATAACATTTGCAAAAAGTGCAGCATGGAATCTTGCCTCATGCTACCACAAGTTAAATGCAAAAAATACTGGAACTTAAGTTTTACATTCCCTAGCCTATAAAGCTTTAATCATCTGAACCTGAGCTGGGCATTTTTTTTTTTTTTTTGCATTTAAATTCTAGCATTATGCTATTTCAGTGATGATGGTGGGACAGGCTATTATATGGTTTAGCAATTTGCAAAGTAGTCTAATGTATAGACTAATTTGCAAAGTAGTCTAATGGATGTCTCATGTAATGTACATTTAATACATTTTCATATTTATTCATTATGTATCAAGAAGAATGGGTGTAAATAGCAGACAAAGCTGTAACACATTTTTCTCATTTCTTTGCTTGGTTCTGAAAATTCAATAGGAGTGCATGTAATGTAGGCCTACTGTAGCCATGGCACAGACAGATACCGTAGGTCTTTTCAGGCTATTGTCTACACAGAGATCATAGGCTGTAAGGCTACATCTTATTGATTAAATTCAAAGCTAATTTTAATAGCCTAGAAATCTAGATGCACCCTAGGCAGCAAATATGTTATTGCGTATAGTCTGGCTTGTCAGGCTATAGTTTATCACAGTGAACTACCACCATTAGCAAACAAGCTGGTGTCTTGCAGATTCACATGCTGTGCGTGTGGCCACTGAGTGAAATGACGCGTAACGTAGCCTATACTGTAAACAGAGAACGACGTGTGGAGTTGGGTTAGTTAAACAACTACAGTAGCCTATGTCGTCGGCTTATGATGATTTAGAAAAGGTTTGCCTACTCTGTTTTATGAACTAGGTCTACTAAGCTACTATGACATAGTAACCTAAACAGAATATGTTATGAACGTTCAGCCTTAGATTTTCGAAGCTGCCAGGTTATTGAAATGGATGGACCATGACATGGTTAAAACGGGATTTGATAGGCTACTTCATTAAACATGAAACAACTTTAAATGTTTTATTCTCTATCTCTAAGCTGAATACTATTGCATGTTCAGATAGGCTAACTGCCAAGTGACCTTACCGTGCTCCCAAACGTCTCCTGCAGCACTGTGCCTTAGTGTATGATGTCACGGATTGGTGGTAAATTTCTAATTTCACAAACTATTAATGAGACATTTTAGCGAATATTCATGTTGGAACTAGCGGAAGTATTACAAATTTTAAAAAGTAAAAAACGGGTCTTGTCAAAAGGGCACTTGGACATCAAAGGGGCAAAAGGGCAGGTGCTAGAGCCCCTGTAGCCCCCCTTCTCTGCACGTGCCTGCGATCTACAGACACCCTGTGCACAGATGGAAACATTCCATGCCTTGATAATATTTGTCCATTTCCCGGTTTTGTTCGTGCATTGGTCAACTAAAAATGTAGTAGTGTAGTGAATGTAACCGGCATAATTCACCTTTGTTATTAAGTGTGGTTCCACACACCGTTCATATTAAACACAGCACTTTGTTCTGTCTGTAGTTACTTCATGTAAGTATAACTGTTCAGGGATCGTGGTCCCTTTAAATGTTATGAATGTGTGATGACGTGTAGCCCCATGCCTGTTTTGTTGCTGGACAGCGCCATTTTAGTTTTCAGTGTTTTTCCTATCAAAATAAACGACACACGCATTTGTGTGCTCAACGTGAGAAATTGTCTCTTGCGATTTACTGCAATTTCCACACTGGTGACCCCGACGTTAGTCTGCTGGACGTATCCAGAGACACGACACGACCATGACCGCGAACGCTGTTACCCTCAAACTCCCCGAATTCTGGGAATCGTCGGCGTCGGCATGGTTTGCCCAGACTGAAGCGCAGTTCGCGTTGCGTGAGATCACCACGGATACAACAAAGTACTACTACGTTGTGTCGGCTCTCGGAAATTCAACAGCATCCAGAGTAGTGAGTCTTCTTAAAAACCCTCCGGCAACTGAGAAGTATATAGCACTCAAAGCCCACCTGTTGAAAACTTTTGAACTGTCAGACGCTGAGAGAGCCAGCAGGCTTTTCTCCCTTCAAGGACTGGGTGACAGCAAACCATCTGAGCTCATGGACCGTATGCTGGATCTCTTGGGTGAGCACAGACCCGATTTTCTTTTTATCCAACTTTTTCTGCGTCAGCTGCCTTCCTAAGTCAGGGCTGCACTAGCCAACACCACAATCACTGACTGTCGGAGGCTGGCTGAAGGGGCTGACAAATTCTTCCTGGCAAGTCAGGGACATTGTGTGGCCGCACTTTTTCCCGCACACATCGCTCCTGTGACGCTGGACGACTCCACACTCATCGCTGCAACCACTTCTCGTCGGCAGCAGTCTTCTGGCCCCCAACAGTCTTTAGGCTTGTGTTTTTATCATGCCAAGTTTGGACCCAAGGCTAACAAATGTCGTTCGCCGTGCAGTTTCGGCGGGTCGGGAAATGCCAGGGCCGGCGCTCAGTAGTGGCCATGAGCGTCGGCCGCGTAGGCAGGCTGCTTTTCATCCGTGACAGAATCTCCGGACGACGTTTCCTGTGTCACACGGGAGCACAGAGGAGCGTCCTGCCTGCATCCCATTTGGACATGATGACTGACAGCCACGGCCCCCCTATGGAAGCTGCCAATGGTAGCCCCATCCGCACGTATGGAACGAGGTATGTTGAATTGTGTTTCTGAGGACAGCGGTTTGGCTGGGACTTTGTTACAGCAAAGGTTGCCGTTCCCCTACTCGGAGCCGATTTTCTGTGTGCACATGGACTGTTGGTAGATGTTAAGAACCGCCGTTTGATTGGCGCCACATTTTGTTCTTATATCGCACGCCAGCGGGACTGACTCCATCACGACTGTCTAGCATGCTATCAGCCTCAGATGACTTCCACCGCCTACTTGCCGAAAGCCCAGCCCACTCAGCCCACTTTCTCTGCATCCGCTGTGAAGCATAGTGTGGAGCACCATCTCGCCACTACTGGTCCACCCGTCTCACGCGCTCGGCCGTCGACCCGACCAAGCTTGCCATTGCAAAGGCTGAATTTGCAAACATGGAACGCCTGGGTATAGTTAAATCGATCCGACAGCCCGTGGGCATCACCCCTCCACATCGCCCCCAAACCGGGCGGCGGCTGGTCACTGCGTGGCGACCGGGCGGCTTAATGAGGCAACAACACCTGACCGATACCCAGTCCCGAACATACAGGATTTTTCAGCTCACCTGGCAGGTAAGGTGATTTTTTCCAAGGTGGACCTCGTCCGGGGATATCATGAGGTGCACCCACTGGACATTCCCAAAAAAGCCATGATCACGCCGTTTGGTCTTTTTGAGTTCCTGCGCATGCCATTCGGCCTTAAAAACACCGCCCAATCTTTTCAACGCCTCATGGACTCTGTTTTGTGGGACCTACCTTTTCTTTTTGTGTACCTGGATGACATCCTCGTAGCGAGCACATCCAAGTCTCAACACCTGGCGCACCTCCGAACACTTTTTGAGCGACTTAGCCAACACGGGCTCCAGCGGTCAACTCTATTGGACAATGCGAGGCTTTTCGCACCTGTCCCTACTTCCCGTCACGGCCTCCCTCAGTCGCACATTCCCACTGGGCTTCAGACGGCTGATTATGTTTTCATTCGCCACGATGCCCACAGAGGACCGCTACGCCCGCCCTACGAGAGCCCATTCCGTGTTTTGGAGGCAGGAGACAAACATTTTGTGGTGGACATGGGCGGCAAACCGGAGCGACTCTCCGCCTCAAACCGGCTCACTTGGATGTGGCCAGGCCCGTTGACCTGGCCCAGCCCCCACCGGCATGGACGGCCTCCAGCTCTGCCCCCCCACCCTCCCCCCTCTCCCAAGCCTCCCACACGCCATGCCCCACACCCGTGTCATGGCGGGGACACCTGCCGCAGTTGGGTCTCATCGACCTCGGTACAGCACAGCCGTTGTGGGCCGGTTAATCATCACCCACCCCCGTTGACTGTTGATTTTACTTCTGATATGGTGAATTTTGGGGGGCGTGTGTAGTGAATGTAACCGGCATAATTCACCTTTGTTATTAAGTGTGGTTCTACACACCGTTCATATTAAACACAGCACTTTGTTCTGTCTGTAGTTACTTCATGTAAGTAAAACTGTTCAGGGATCGTGGTCCCTTTAAATGTTATGAATGTGTTATGACGTGTAGCCCCATGCCTGTTTTGTTGCTGGACAGCGCCATTTTAGTTTTCAGTGTTTTTCCTATCAAAATAAACGACACACGCATTTGTGTGCTCAACGTGAGAAATTGTCTCTTGCGATTTACTGCAATTTCCACAGTAGCCTATATAGTACATCTACATGCAATATCTTTACAACAACGCCTAATTACGACCTATTAATTTGGACAACTTTATACAGCCCTATAAAGGCTAAACTTACCTTTAGTTTTGTTTCAATTTACCGTTGTGTATGGCTTTAAACATCGTGTGCGCTTTAACATCAGCCTATAAGCATTATTCCAGCTGCGCTAAGGTTTTGACAAGCACCACAATTTTGCCTACCTTGTTGTAGCCCATCTGAAATAACTCCAAACTTTGCTTTGTTTCCTCCATCCTTTCGTTGGTTTCAAAAAACGTTTTATATCCATGATGGCCTTGAAGTCTTGAGTTTGTGAATTCGCTTAAATAAGCTTATTATGTGCTGTTAACCAGCAACCATAGGCAGTAAAAGAAAACAGCAAGTAGCCTTGGCTACAATTTCTGTAGTTGCTGCGTCCATTCATTGTTATTCTCTCTCCTGCTCAAACAAAAGTTGTGCGTGCATTAAGTTGAGGATAACGTGTTTACAAACTCTACTTTACATAAAATATTGTAAATAGCCTATTGTCATGCAGTTAATGGGATACTGTGCAGAGTTGGAAAGGTCAAATTAGAAACTGTTTCTGTTGCCTGATGGTAGGTACAGCCGTAGCTTACACCTGCAGGAGCGCTTGCTTGGGCGCCTGTGTTGCCAGGGATGGATTACTGCACGGGCCTACCGTGCCCAGGCCCAGGGGTCCAAGGGGTCCAAGGGGTCAGGGGGCCCTGAAGCCCAAGCCTTTGCGTGGAATCATTGCCTCAATATCAACAAATCAGGATGTAGGCTATGAATCTGATTGAATTTAGTATTGGCCATCCCCAAAATGCAACAGAATAAAGGAAATCACATCAAACAAATTTTAAAAATTCTGGGGGAGGATTAATACATCTGGGCCCAGGGGTATTCCGCCCATGTGTGTTGCGCAATGCACTTTGCTCCTCTCATCTATACGACGCAGTTCCCATTTCTCCAAACCATACATAACTACAAGGACAAATATTGCTACACGAGGGAAATCAGTGTGGTGTCCGATGTGAAAAAATAGGTATACATTTAGCGTACACATTTCCACGAATCACGGATGTGTTGATGACATAAATTAGGAAATATTAGAGGACTTAATGAGACGTGAAGTTGAACTGCATGCCAATGCCATTTAACCCAAATGCCCCAGCAGCAGCATGGGAGAGGAGAGCTTATCTGACACATCTGCATTGTCTATACTCTATAGTGAGGTAGATTACATTGCAAACATATCACCATGCATTCATAACCTCGTGATTCAGTGAGAGTGATCCCAAAACATCGGAAAGTGACATTTCTGTATTACATTTTGTCAAGAGGAAAAATCAATAGCAAACTGTTCCCAACTGACTATAGAACTGTGAACCGTTCCTGGCTGCACCTGGCAATTCCGCCATCATAATAGCAATCCGCTATGGAACAAGCGTGCCTGTTGTTAAAGGGAATGTGAGATGACGCTCTGATTGGTTTATTGCACGTTATGCCCAAACCACACCCATGATTAATGTAGCTACTTCAGACCACCGCATTTTAGATTTTTCGTTGGGCGCAACAGTCATGATCCCGCCAGTAAAATAGAAACAGCTTCAAGATCCAACCCCACAAAGCGATTTATTGTGAAAGTCAATTGCGCTAAAGTGCAAGATATAGCCCAAAGAACCAAAGGGCACAGGCGTGGGAACAGGGAACAGGAAGAGAGTGTATCTTACAAGATGTCTGGTTTTATCATAAAACCCCATGTAGTGCTGGGCGGTATGACCAAAAATGTATATCACGGTATTTTTCAAAATTCTTACGGTTTCGCGGTATATGACGGTATTTTTTTTTCATGCATTATCAGATGTTCACAGCATTTTCTACAGGTTGAGAGAGGGGAATTGCTGCAGTACATTGACTAAGGATGGTCTATTTTACTGTCATGATGTAGAATTGAATCTTGAATTTCCCCTGGGGATCAATAAAGTATCTATCTATCTATCTATCTATCTATCTATCTGAATAACTCCACACTAGTGGTAATGCAGTTTTGCATGGCCCCATAAAATGATGCTGTTTACAAAGAGCCACTCATGATTCTAATGAAGAATCAAATCAGAATGCAGACAATTGCAGTCAAAATACAGAACTTTTACTGTGCAATTTTCACAAACATCTTGTATAAAACCAATACAAAAAGTAGTGCAACTTGCAATAATTTCCAAAATGGGGGGTGGGGAATTTCCCTTTGGGTTCTTCATGTAGGGGGGATTTACAGAATTTGGGGGTTGCCTTTATCAGGTATTTTCTTTGGGCATCCACACCAATTTAAGGGATTCTCTGTACTATAATTACAATTCTCTAGGTCTCTATTTTTCTATAGGTCTATTTTTTTTTACTTTCTCTCATGTGTCTTAGATTTTCATTTGAAAAAAGAAAAGAACCAAACTGCCCTTAGAATTCAACTTTTAATCTTGTGTAGGCTATAACTTGAGAACAACATGTTGACAACTATCTAACTTGACAACATTTGTACAGTAACATCGGCTGGTAAAAGGCACAGGGCCATACATTTTGCAATCTGAACAGCTGATTACACCGTCGTGAAAATCGAGCCAAGGATGTATTTTGAGCCAGTTAGGCTGGAACTTGTCTTTGGGCTGTTTCCCGTGTAACATTGTCGCTACCTGTGGGATCCTGCGGATTGCTAACTGCATGACTCGCATTGCGGTTTGCGCTGTTGGAATCGGATTCACATGCTTTCCTCTTATCGGGTGAAACTTCACATATCATATATGCAAGTAGGCTTACGTTTTAGCTAGCGGTACATGTTTGCATGACGTAAAGGTTGTATCAACCACTGAACGATACTTTCAATGAACGTCTTCGTGGTCGTAGCGGAGAGAGTGAGGACATTTGGAGGGGAGGGGGCGGCAAGCGCAAAGTGGTTCTGTGTGTGTGTGTGTGTTTGTGTTTGTCTGCGTCTGTTCAATTCAACTCGGTAGGCTAGTTGATCCGTCTGGTCAATAGTCCCGCATTCACGCCACAGATTAGAATAACGTCATCAGACAGGCTGTAAAGTGTATGCGGGAATTTCTCGCATTATGATGGCTAGAGTTGCGGGATTTGACCAAATTATGCGCAATACCCGCAATCCCGCTGTGAAATTTAGGCCCTGAATAATTATACTTTTTTGAAAATTATACAATTTAAAATAAAGCCTCTCTGCTAATATGCTTACTCTGTCAAATAGGCCTATCAGAAACATGCCTTATTGTTATTGTGTGGTTTACATGACGTTAGTGGTAGGCGAACGTTAACTTCATGTGGATGTCTTGTTAGCCTGCCATGAGCTTCGGTTCGGTTAGCTAGGCAAAACATTAACAAAAAAGTTTGTTTTGGTGCACTGATGACAGGATCATTTCTGACTAGCCAGCTAGTATTGCTCAGTTCATGTCTATTAGGGGTTTGCACCGACGTCACGTTCTGGCCGGTAACTATGGTAACCCAGCACGCGCGGCCATAGTGGCAGACTCGGTGAATGAAGTACAATGGAGTATTATGCACTTTGGATATCTTACGTGATTGTAGCCGTGTCTGAACAACAGAAAAGCTCATCAAAATGCGTCTAAGATGCAAAGGCATATAGGGCAGGACTTGGACCACAAGAAAAGGCGCGATATTTCGAGAAATTACGGATTATTGGCAGCGCAGATCCATACGAGTTGGGTGAGGGAGACGAAGTACCAAGTTCAACCACAAGCGCCCCCCTTCCTCTGATAACTTCTGGCATTATTGTCCCTTCTCCCTGGTTCTTTAATAACTTTTGGAAGTCGATACCTACACCAGATATTTTTCTCAGTCTGACCTATTGGTACTACCTAAAACACGGCAATAATTAACCATTTTCCTTGACGATGTTAGGGATTTACTTCAGTGCCTAATGCTTTCTAATGAGGCGAGTATCTCCAATATGGCGATGTCCAGATCGGATGACACGCCGTGCAAACCCCTAATAACATGCTTTACTTGCTACCTGGATAATGTCAGCGAATATTCTTAAGGTGAGATGAATGATAAGATCATTAAACTTCACTGTGTTCGGTGGGTTGCTAACTAACGACATCACCTAGGGCCTACTAGCCAGCTAGTTACAGCTGTTGAACAATCTCAATAGAATTTTTGTGATGGTAAATCCCTTTCAATGCAGTATCCCTTAACGTTTTTCCTTAACTAAAGAAACAATTTAAGGTATTCTGTGCAACACCCTTAAATAAACCCCTTACCTAAGGAGAAATTAAGCCTTAAGGGTCATACTTCAGGGGAAAAACTTAAGGTGTTTTGCGTTTACCCTCACTACGCCTCGCAGTCGCACCATGCATGATTGCGTGTGAAAAAAGTCCTGTCTGAAACACTGTCGCGCGCCGCAGCGTTCCAAACGTTGTGTAATCAAATACACCGGTATGCCGGTATATTAAAAATTCATATCATAACGAAAATATACACCGGTATACGGTGTGAACCGGTATACCGCCCAGCACTAACCCCATGCATAAGCCAAGTTTCTGCTAAACTAGACCTGACTGGCAAAACAAAGCTGGTTAGGCTAAGGCTGTCAATTTCACCGAATTGCATTTCATTAAAGTGGGCCTCAGTCAAAAACACTGCTGTGCAGATACTTTAAATTGACATGAATGTACAGTACTATAATCAGACGGCTGCCCATTACTGTACGGATCAATTCGAGATTTAACATAAGTAGATAACATTCATAGTTATTTATAGATTACAAGGAGGCATACAATCAGAGTTGGCCAGAATATGCTGTGCTTCATAGTCAATGCATGAGAGTTTCTATGAATGATAAAAAATAATGGAAGTCTTTGGGAGTGTAAGTTTTTGACAGTTGATGTTGGGGCGGTCACTTTCACTAATGTTCTCTTTATCTGACCATTGTTATGCATTAAAAGATAATAAATATCCTTCAGCCTTAGGCCTACTGAAATGTTACTCATGTGCATTATTACATATAATCAAAACGACATACATTGAGAGGAGCTGAATATTTCAGATATTTCACTGTGGCCCAGTTTTTGTAAGTACATTGCTGAGAGAGGAGTCACGACGGAAAATCCTTAATGTGAGGATGAGCTTTGCACATCTTCTAAACCAGGGGTAGAGGAGAGCATAAATTATTGGATTAATTGCAGAGTTCAGTTGTAATATAGTCACAGTTGCATCTCTAACGTGAACAACCATTGCAGCTGGAACAATGGTACTTAACTGACTAATTATAAAATATGGCAATAAACACATGACAAACACAATGACAAGAATCCCAAGTTTCATGGCAGCTTTCCTCTCTGAATGTTCTCTAGGAAAAGAAGTCTCTCTATACTTTGTAGTACCTGAAATGTGTTGTTCTCTGGTGCACCTAATGCTTATGGCATGTTTTCTAGCAATAACAAATATCTTGGTGTACAGAATAATGATGACACAACATGGTAAGAGGAAAGAGACTATAAAGTCTATGTTTGCCCAGATCCCAAGCTCATCTGTGCTTATTACAGTGAAATAAACAAAAGCCAGGTTATACATAAATGAAATAAACCACATTGAGCAAATTACAATAGAAATTACTTTGACTGTGACTTTCTTTGAGTACTGAAATGGGTTGCTCAAAGCATAAAACCGATCCAGGGAAATTAAGGCCACATTGTAAATAGACAGAAATGTAACATATGCAGAACACATGAAGGCTACGTAATAAAGGGTTGAATCAATGGGCAAGCCTGGATTATTGAACACCAACAGAAATGGCACATCAGCTGTGCCAACAATCAGATCAGCTGTTGAGAGAGAAATAATTAAGAAGTTTGTTGGTGTGTGGAGCTGCTTGAAGTGTGAGATAGAGATGATCACAAGCATGTTTCCACAGACGGTCAAGACGACAAGTGTAGCTCCACAGGTATAGAAAAGGAGAGTAGAAGGTGACACCTGAAAATCTTTGTTTGTGTTGTTGGGGTATAATGTCATGTTCAGTTTACTCACAACAATCAAATTCATTTTGCTGAATTAAATGCATTTCATGAAATAATAATAATAATAATACATTTTTGACAGATTAACATTTACATGTCCATTTTGAACTATTGCTGTTGTGAGAGATCTGATTGTGGAGTATTGGAGGTAATGGAAAAGCAAGCTCTCCCTCACTAAGAGCGAAGGTAATTTCTTGCTGCATATATCTCCCTCTCTTGGTGTTGCTAATTTTAGATCTTACAGTGATGCTAGCAGGGACACTAGGACAAAAGTCTGTAGGGGCGGACATTGTATCTTGTCAGTGTCGCCGCCAGAAAATTGCGGCTACCACTTACTGCTTAATTGCTGGTAAGTTAACTAGCCTGCTGGCTAAGGTAACATTTTAAATGGAGAAGTGTAATTTTTTTGAAATTACAACTAGCTGAATATCATTACTGACATTAGTTTAAGTGGATGTTTAAACTCGCAACAGTATATTAAGTTAACTGAAGTCCCTTAACTGCTAGCCACTAGTTATTAGATAGATAGATAGATAGATAGATACTTTATTGATCCCCAGGGGAAATTATGACCTCAGCGAAGCGGATGTCATATAGGTTTTTTTTTCACATTTTTTTTCCCCGTAGGGTTTATGAGGACCACCTTTTTTTGTATGTTGATCTTAAGGGGCCATGTCAACCCATTCCATAACCATTCATATATAGCGGCACCTAGTTAAAAACAAAAAAGTAAAAATGAGGTGTTGTAATCGCAGGTATCTGTGACCTAACATGATCAAAACTGCACGAAATTGGAAGTACAGGATCATTATGACACCCTCTGAATGTCAAGTCAAGTCAAGTCAAGTCAAGTTTATTTATATAGCACATTTCATACACAGAGGTCATTCAATGTGCTTTACATAAACAAAACCAAACGATAATAACAAATAAAAGCATAGAAGGGCAATATAGTCAAAGAATAGTTAAAAGGTAAAGATCATAATAAAAAGAAAACATAAAACACAAGGTAAAATCATTTAAAAATAAAGAATAATTAGTAAGCAAAAACAAAGGCAAAAGTAGTAGTAAAAAAGTAATAAAAGACAAAGTAGAATAATTATCGAGGCAGATTCAGAATTTGTAACTTCGGCACAGTTAGCAGAAAGCGCCTGAGAACAGTTTGGTCTTAAGTCTAGATTTAAAACTGGCTACAGTTGGGGCCTTTTAATGTCATCCGAAAAGTTGGTTCCACAGCTGAGTCGCATAGCAGCTAAAAGCTGCTTCACCATGTTTAGTTCTAACTGTAGGTTTTACTAGCAGGTTTTTCACCTGGGACCTGAGAGGGGCGAGAAGGTGTGTACTGCTGAAGCATGTCTGACAAGTATTTAGGTCCTGCTCCATTTACTGATTTATAAACAAGCAATAGTGCTTTAAAGTCAATTCTGTGACTTACTGGAAGCCAGTGCAAGGACTTAAGAATTGGAGTAATGTGGTCAGTTCTTTTTTAGTTTTGTTAGAGTCCTAGCTGCTGCATTTTGTATCACCTGAAGCTGTTTAATAGTCTTTTTTAGGAAGGCCTGTGAACAGTCCATTGCAGTAATCAACCCTGCTGGAGATAAATGCATGAATGAGTTTTTCTAAGTCATGTTTTGACATCAGCCCTCTGAGTTTGACAATATTTTTGAGGTGGTAAAAGCTGATTTAGTTATCGCTTTCATGTGGCTGTTGAAATTTAGATCACTGTCAATTAATACACCAAGGTTTTTTTAACAGTATCCTTTGCCTTCAACCCTTTTGTGTCAAGGAGAGTGGCAACCCTAAGTCTTTCCTCATTATTACCAAATATAATTACTTCAGTTTTTCTTTGTTCAGCTGAAGAAAATTTTGAGACATCCAGGTGTTGATTTGTTCTATACACTGACACATAGATTCAAGAGGACCATAGTTGTTTGGTGATAGAGCTAAGTAAATTTGTGTGTCATCTGCATAGCTATGATATGAAATCAAATTATTTTGAATGATTTGTCCAAGTGGGAGCATATAGAGGTTGAATAATAGTGGCCCCAAGATCGACCCCCTGGGGAACACCACAGGTCAAGGACGTTGGTGTTGAGGTACAGTTTCTGATGGCAACAAAGAAGCTCCTTTCTTGTAGATATGATTTTAGCCAGCTGATAACTATGCCTGTAAATCCAACCCAGTGTTCTAGTCTGTGTAGTAAAATATTGTGATCAACAGTGTCAAATGCTGCACTAAGGTCCAGTAGCACTAGGACTGATGTTTTACCTGAATCTGTGTTGAGGCTATGTCATTGGAAACTTTAATGAGAGCTGTTTCAGTGCTGTGATTTGCCCAAAAACCAGACTGAAAGTAATCAAAATACCCATTTGATGTTAGGAAGGTGGTTAATTGATTAAAGACTACTTTTTCAATAATTTTGCCAATAAAAGGTAGATTGGATATGGGCCTGTAATTGTTTAGCATGGAGGCATCCAGGTTATTCTTCTTGAGAAGTGGCTTTACAACAGCTGTTTTCAGTGACTTAGGAAAAGTGCCAGACAGCAATGATACATTTACAATTTGAAGGACATCCGCCCGCTATGAGGTGAAAAACAGTTTTGAAGAAATTGGTAGGCAGAGTGTCTAAGACACATGTGGAAGGGCTGAGATTCTGTACCGTTTTTCAAGTGTTTAAGTAGTCTATCAAGCTGAACTCTGACATCAAGTTTAGTTTCCCTCTGTTTGTTGCTGGAAGTTCAGGTTGTTGAATTTGTAATTGAGCAGATATGTTGAGTCTGATTTTGTCAATTTTACCTTTAAAAAAAGATGAAAACTCATTGCATTTATTAGTTGAGAGAAGTTCAGGTGCTAATTGTGAGGGGGGATTTGTTAACTTATCAACAGTTGAAAATAGAATACGAGTGTTATTTGAACTTCTATTGATAATGTTAGAAAAGAAAGACTGTCTTGCTTTGCATATTTCAGAGTTACAGAATGCACGCCAAGTTTCATGGAATTCCTTTCATGGGGGCCATTCAATAAATTAATTTATGTTACTGTACACCAACTGGCCTGTAGGTGGCTGGACACAGTTTCTGTGTATATCTCGAGAACCGTAGGGCCTAGGAGGACCACCTTTTTTTTGTATGTTGGTCTTAAGGGGCCATGTCAACCCATCCCATTACCACTTATTTCATGTATAGCACCACCTAGTTAAAAATTAAAAAGCAAAAAAATAGGTGTTTTAATCACAATATCTCTGCCTGACATGGTCAAAACTGCACGAACTTGAAAGTGCAGGATTATTATGACACCCTCCGAATGCACGCCAAGTTTCGTGGACTTTCGTTCATAGAGGGGCCATACAATAAATTAATTTATGTGTACATTTAGTGACCGTACACCAACAGAGTTTTCTGTGAATATCTTGAGAACCGTAGGGCCTAGGATGACCGATTTTTTTGTGTATGTTTGCCTCCAGGGGTCATGTAAACCCATTCCATATGCACACATGTGCATAAACAGATACACACGCACACACATACATTCACAGTAATCATACGTATGACACATACTCACACAGTAGACATATGTACGCATTAGGGTTGGGCGATGTCGCCTAAATTGGCATTTGACGATGTGTACAGTAAAACATTGTGATGGACGATGATATCGTGCGGGGGGGTTAGTGTGGTAAACACTAATTAATTAGCCTATAGCCTAGGTATGTCTGTACAGAAATACATTTATAATGTTATACATACAAAAATAAAAAATATATTATATAGGCTATACGGCCTGATGAAAGTGGACAGCTAAGAGAGACATACTGACCAGGCTACCGAAGTTGTGTGGAAGATCTGCTCCAAGAAAATTGTTGTGAAAGACGGATAGACAATCAATCTGAACACTTGCGTGTGCACCAACCAGCGGAATATTACACATTGCCAGCCTTCGCTGGGCCCAGCAAAAAAGCTACTTAAGACTACTATCGTGGTCACTCATTTAAAATCTTAGTACTATGCAGCATCCCACGTTATCAGGCTACCGTCTATGCTGATATGAGGGCGGCGGGAAGTGAAAGTAAAGGGCTGCGATCGCGCAGTCCAGGCTATTTATAGGAGTCAAGTCAAGTCGGCTTTTATTGTCAATTTCTTTACATGCACTGGTCATACAAAGAATTGAAATTTCGTTTCTTACTTTCCCATGCAGACATAGACATGCTTTAAATACAGACATAGACATACTATAGACATAGCCATAGACAATAAACATTAAATTAAAGTGCAAGACTGAAATATAGGACATGTATGTATCAAAATAGAAATATAGGACATATGGATAAAAAAAATAGAGGTAGTACAAAAATAAAAAAGGAGGGCGAAGTAAAAACACTTTTACAAATAACGAATCCCGATTACCACTCTGCTGCTGTCTGGGACTTTTGCTGAATGCATGTACAATACAAGCCTTACAGTGAAAGACAAATAGGCTACCTTCTGATCCTATAATTAACGAAAGAAATGGTTTATTTTAACACAGTGGAGAAGGACGCATTTGGCGCTCGCTGTAGCCTTGCAAACATATTTTAGCTAGAATGTCCTAGTCGTAGCCTAACAATAATAAATCTATATTTTCTGCTAAAACATTGGGCTACCTATTATGTCCAATGTAGGCTATAGGCCTGCGAGACATGTAAGCTACAAAAAGACAATTAGGCTACACAGTCACGTCACAGTCAGGAATTATTTGAATAAGAGGGTAGATTAATAAGTCTTTTATTTTACAAGATGGTAGACTAATACGGGATAACTGTTTGGTTGACAGCCTTTAAAGTAGGCTCAATTTCATTTTATGTTTTAGCCTGTTACAGCAGGAATTAGTGACTGGCATGTGGGGGCGTGGCATCACGATGGTTGCTTTCCATCGTGATGCCTGTCAACCATCACGATGGACGATGATATCATCCATCGGCACAACCCTAGTACGCATGCATGCACATGCACACACACAGGCACATACATAGGCACACACACACCCACTCACACATAAACATAAACATGTACATGCACACAATTCAGGAATTTCTTAGAATTATGAACAGACAAGATGGGGGTGGGGTTGTATAAAATGTATTTTACATGTGAAATCTATGAACTAATCATGTTTTGGTACTTTGTCTAGCAGATACCAGTGAGAATTGAGTGTGCATAATGCAATTCAGTGAGACAGTTAGAATCATATATACCTTTCAGTGTAGACTTATTTTTGTGGAAAAAATGTGCTGCACTGGGCGGCGGTCATATTTTGTACCGCTCTGCGGTACATCTAGTTGCATAGATGTATTGCCCTAGCTACTGCCAACCACTTGTATAGCTTTTTAAGCTAGTGTTAGCTAGTTAGCTAACTATGGGGTTAAATTTGTTTCAAGGGTGATCCACAAGTATTTCTTGATTTGCATGCGTGTTTTGATATCCGCAAACAAAAAAATTCCATGTGTAACTTCGATATTGATTTTACAAATATAAATGTGTATTTGTAAATAATATGCCATTTTTAAAACTGAAAAATGCCTTTGTGAAATTTGATTCCACATTTGTGGGTACCAGCACACGCATTCCTCGCTTTCCACAGTTACATATTTTTGAGACATTCTTTGTGTCAAAGGCCACGTAATTTACCTGTACAAAGATTTTGTAATCCAGTAGGCCTAGAAGCGATGGTCCACAAATATTTCTTGATTTGCATGCATGTTTTGATATCCACAAATAAAAAAAATCCAAAGGCAATTTTCAACACCTGACGAAGACCTGAGTGGTCAAAACGTTGTGTATCACCATCCACCATTAAACTGGGAGCTTTAGACACAGTGTGCCAATATCTCTTCTTGTGTTCTTCTAATTTTCAAATTTCTCTCCCATATTATTTACAAATACACATCTATATTTGTTAAAATCAATATACAAGTTACAAATGGGATTTTTTTTGTTTGTGGATATCAAAACATGCATGCAAATCAAGAAATACTTGTTAATCACCCTCTGCATATTTACAAATATTATTGAAACAAATTTAACCCCATAGCTAGCTTAATACATTTGCAGTTTGTGCGCTTCATGAAGCTTAACTACACAATGCTTCCTCAAGACGAAATGTAGCAAGTTACTTTTTTTTTGCAAAAGTAGTTTATTACACCAGAACCTACTTTGTAATTTACAAAAAATTAACATAAACCAATAAAGTGAACAAGCTTTATGCCAAGTCAGTGTTATTTCAGTGACCTATAGCCAACTTAGCTGAGTCATAAAAGATACAGTAACTTAGTTACCTTGATTTACACATGTAGACTATAACCAGGGGCGCAGGAGGCACGGGGGACGTGGGGGATATGTCTCACACAGTGCTGAAGAGACAGCCGTCGCCCCCCTCACTTTTGATAAGGAAAAAAAGCCTTATAGGTACGCTAAATAAATAATAACATATAGGATTTGCGCTAACTATAAAACTCCCTATTAACAGCATCACATCACTAACCACAGCCATCTACAGTACTGTAAGTCTGCACAATCTCATATTCACTCTGTTGGATATCTGAAGCCAGTTTGTCTACTAACAATCATAAAATAATCCAGGCTACTTGCTTAGCATAAATCTTTAGCATCAATCATTTATCATCATCTTTATTTGAGACAGGCTGGTATTCGAGGCAGGCTTTAGACATGCATTTCGTTTGGAGCGGCATGCATACCCGTAGGCTATCAAAAGCATTTTCGGTTTGGTTTGGGATTTAATGTACTTTTGGCGTGTTTGATTATATTGCTAAATGTTGGGACTGATGGGCACTGAAATCTGGAAGATATTTCACTGTTAAGTTTCATGCAGTTGAAAAAGTATCGGGATTTCCACTGCTGTTTATTGCGAGACAAGGCAGCCCTTCATTGAATAGGGGTTGTGCTGTAATGGAAACCTTTTTGCGTAGCCAAGTAGCCTAAATTGAGTTATTGTTTAATTATGCATGATTTAGTATTTTTTTTTAAATTAAATCCGTAGGCTGGAATGCCTTGAGTCGCAACAATTGTGTTTAAATGTAGTAGGCTTCAGCCTCTGGCAATTAGCTCGAAAGGGGCGGCAAGAGAATGAGCTTGAGAACGTGTGTTGGAGACCCATGGTAGGAAAACGACTTTTCTTTGCCAACCGTAGGCTATTAATCCAACCAACATAATACAATACAATACAACATATAATAAAATATTAAGAAGAGGTTATTTCATTGACTTAAATCGAACAATGTCTTCTAGTGCAGCGGTCCCCAACCACCGGGCCGCAGGACATTCCTAACCGGGCCGTAGCCTACGACATGAGTTTTAAAAAAAATGCATGCGAACTAAACTAAATTTAATTCGCAATAATGTCACGTTTTTACATGGCATAGGTCTATATGCAGTTGTTTGATTGCACGCATGTTTGCATTTTGCAAGGTCTATTTTCTTACGTCTGTCTGTCCGAGTGACGACGAGTGGACCGGGGTGTATTTGATATGTTCCAAACAGTAGTGGGGGTTTTGGGAGAGACTGAGGCAGGGCCCTTTCTCTCGCAGCTGGTGCGCGATCACCTTTAACGTTGCGCTTTCAAATGAGTTTGAGCGTTACTTCCCATCCTCCAAAGATCCATGGCAAACCAATGAGTGGGTCCGCAACCCATTTGTCAATATCCCGAATAGTCCTAACTTGTCAGCGCAGGAGGAAGAGCAGTTGATCGAAATTGCAAATGACGGTGGTCTTAAGAGTGTGTATAAGGAAACCTCTCTGGCGGATCAAAACCAAAGCAGAATATCCCGAGATCGCGATGAAAACGTTTCCCACCACGTATCGATGCGAGGCCGGGTTTTCGGCAATGACTGCAACTAAGACCAAATTGCGCAATCGACTGGACATTTCAAACACACTGAGGGTGTCACTGTCTTCCATCACCCCCAGATGGAATTCTTGTTGCGGGGAAACAAGCAGGGCTCACACTGATTATTTTCGTAATGCACGTTTAGTTCCCATGTTTTGTTCCCACATTTTGTTAAGCATGTTCACACTTTAGCTTCAAGTTGTTCAATATTCATAGTTCATATTGTTCAATTTTCACTTCTTCAAGTTCACGTTTTTCACAAGAGACAAGAGATCGTTACCTTCACTGTTCATACATAACTGGAGCTAGTTCTTTTCAAGTAATGCATGCACAACACATATGGAACATGGAACCCCCCCCCCCCGGGTCCGTGAAAAAAAAATAGGAATCAAACCGGTCCATGGTACATAAAAGGTTGGGGACCCCTGTTCTAGTGGACTGATGGCAATTGTTGGTATGGTAGGCAATTGTTACCCCGTCTTGTATATGGGAACCTGCCTTTATTTGTCCTGCTTAAAATAGAATCAATCCCGAGCATAATTTGAGGATTTATGGTAGCCTAGTGCTCAACTCCTCCTGCTCAACATTACGTTAGCTGTTATGTTTATGATAACAAACTCAACTAGCCTACTTATCAACTCGTTTTCACTAGCCTAACTATTAACATACAAGTCTATCAACGTTTTTGTTCTAAGACATTTATTTCAAACATAATTTCAAGACACAAATTGGATACTTCAGCGTTACCTTGGTGCATAAATCCCAGAGAGTAGGCTACCACACCCCAGAGTGATGGGCCTAGCGTTCTTATGCGTTCAGTGTGGGGTATAAACAAGCTGAGAATTTAGCGGTGTCACGTCTGCCTGTCACAGACGTGGGGAGCTCTTTGAAGCTTGGGATAATGTGATACAGTCACTACAGTAACAGTATTTTATTTTACTTCTTATGTATTTTTTTTTTTTCAATTTTATAAATTCTTTGTTTAAATGCCTTTGGAACAAATAGTTGATTATAAAGGCAACTTTCTGTTGCAATTTTCTGTGTGTTCTGGACTGGTAACTTGTTAAGCCAACACTTGTTAAGTTCTAACGTTGCATAAATATTAACTGCAAACACACAGTGGAGAGTTGATTTGGTTTATACCAGACAATTTAAGTAGGCCTAACTAGGCTATTTGATCATGTAGTCTATGTTTGGATCATAGGCATGATGATTCATTCATGGCTTCATAAAATATCAACATCCCATGTTGCTTTTTTCTACCATTAGCCCAAGTGACAAGTATTCTACCATTGGCCCAAGTAGTGAAAACAATTGTTTGAAAACAATCAATGGTATTATCTTAATATTCTGGCAAGTTTAAAATATGATGGTCGAAAGTGGGCCAGAGGTGGCAATCCAATATATCTGGAAATCTGATCTCACTATGGGTTTGTGTTCACAGGCCCCCTCACTTTCAAAATATCTCCTGCGCCCCTGGCTATAACATATGTTCTGTTCAAAAACGATAACCAAAATAAAATCAATTTGAGAAAACAAGGCTCAACGCAATAGCGAAAGGCACGCAGGGCCTACTGAGATCAGGCATGCAAACCCCTCACCTTTCGGCGAAATTCGCCGTTTTGAATCCAAAATGACTGACTTACGTGGTTTGTGCAGAACCAATGAGAAAATATTTAGGGGGGGTCAACGTGAGCTGAGTTTAGACGCAAACACATCTTGGTGTTGCCAGAGCGCCATTAAAAATGTCAGCAACGAATGTTAGACTATGTGCGTTTACTAAACATCAGTGGAAGCTTGTTGCTGCAGAGGCAACGTGAACAGAACGCTCGCGCAGGTATAGCCTCCTTTTGTGAGCGCAGATAGGCCTAGATGCGTCTGAAATGTCAGCTGGAATGTGAGCACGGCGAGGAGAGGTGCCTAGAGATGTCACAGGTGGGCTAGTTGAAACTTTCAGCTTCTGTTAGCAAAAGACGTTGAGATTAGTGTAGCAACGTAGCATTGGTGGTTTTGTTTTTATGTTGTTAAAGTTAGCGACAGTGGTGGAGGAAGTAGCCTACTGAAACTCAGTAGCCTACTTAAGTAAAAGTACAAATACACAGAGAAATATTTACTTTAGTAAAAGTAAAAGTACCACAATGACAACCCTACTTAAGTAAAAGTAAAAAGTACCTGCTTTTAAATGTCCTTTAAGTATTAAAAGTAAAAGTATTTGCATAATGATTTAGGCTATTCTCTTAATATCTATCTAAAAGGAAAAATCAGTATGGGCTGTGGCATTTTAATTAAGCTAGTTTTAGGTTATACTCAACTAGATAGTTTTAAGCTAATGCAATTGTGCTTGCCATCTGTGGCCCAGTTTACATTCTGACCTACAAGACTGTAATTCTGGTTACTAGGGTGATCTGCTGAGTAATATCATTCAGCAAAACACGAGCCTGAAGTTTAACGGGTAGACAAGGGAAACGTCGGGTGGATCGTAATGCCAATTATGCTGATTGAACAGAAAAGTTGCTGAGAAAGGTGTCTTTATGATTAGGTTCAGTTTCACTTGGCGCAGACGATAGACATTGAATGAGCCACATTACTACCCCCCAATTGTAGGCTATGCATCTTTATTTGATCACACACAATTAAGCAATATTTCCTAATCTGGAAAATGTTACGTTTTTTCCAGCCACCGGTTCATTAATAGTCTAGGCTACCATTCATTTGTGCCGCAAATGATCAGGCGCGGTGACAGAACCATGGGCATAGACTGTAACCGGCTGATCCGCTGGATAGCAATCTCATCGGAGAGGAGGCCCTAACGCTGCAGATAACAGACAGAGAAAGGCACAGAACACAGTTGCATGTACAGTGTAGCCATGGGTCTGGTGAATATAGCCTACCGAATGCAGATGGCTACAAGCTCACGCTTTGCCTGGTCTAGACTAAAAGCTTATGTTTCTAAGAATGCACGTAGCGCTCCAGAATCTTTGGTTGCAACCCCGCCCCCTGGTAAAACAAACGTGTTTGTCAGAGAGAAAAAAAAACTGATCATAAAATGTATGGTAAAAAGGAACGATGGTGTTGTAGAAATGTAGCTGAGTAAAAGTACAGATAATTGCTGTAAAATGCAACGAAGTAAAAGTCAAAAGTATGCACTATACATTTTACTTAGCCTATGTAAAGTACAAATACGTGGAAAATGTACTTAAGTACAGTAACGAAGTATTTGTACTTTAGCAAAGGCTAATATGAATATGATTCAAAAGAGTTAAATGTCTCCTAAACTGGTCTGTGCAAAACGTTTAACTCTTTAATTATTCACATTTAACTCTTTAATTATTCACATTAGCGTTTGCTATTAACGTTTTTCATGTGAGGTATTCTAGGTTCTATAGCTTGTTTACATCCAGCTGGTAGGCAAGGGACACGTTGAACCCATTGAACATCGTTGTCTGCAGCTGCCTCTCAGTAGGCTACATCTCTGTATTTCAGCAATGTCAACATTTCAGGCATCAATAAAGGTGATGAAACATTATCCCGATGAAACGTTATAAACATGAAACGTTGTTCAATATTTGATAGCCTGTCACAGGAACGTTGTTTCGCTAAAATCGCCCTGATTTGGTGCATTGATCTGTATCAATAACGTTATGGGAGAACCTGCATGTAGCCTAATGGTAGCCTAACTTTTTTTCTCTGTTCAAAACTCGGTTTACACGAAGACGATAGACTTTCTTAGAAGCTGTGAAATTTGACCAGAAAGGAACATGTCTTCCTTCTGAAAGCTGACACAAAATCTTACATGACTGAAGCAGTAGCCTAGGTTCAACAGTGGTGTTTGGGGTTGCTGTGTTAAGTTGTGTGTGATCGCTAAACAATTAGGATCAAATCAGTTTATTTTGACATACGGGAGTTAGCCTAAGTGACCTGTAACGTTAGCCTATAGCACATAAGCCTATTCTGTTTTCATTTATTAGCATTTGTTGTGATTATATAATCAAATGACACTCATGATAACTTGAAATAGAAGGACAGAAGATAGGTGATTGATGTCCTCAAGCACGCAATTTCACGAGACAAATTAGAACAAACTGTTCGGTAAAAATAATCTTGCCATGTTTAAAATGCTGCACTTTTCCCCTTCATAGCCTATCTCTGGCAATTCATTTTAGGATGACTGTAGATAGTTGTATTTTAGCCTACGTCTTCGTAGACAGTAGGCTACACCATTAGGCTATCTTGAGAATAAAAGACTTCACAGCTGCTAACGATCATCCTCCACAACCCAAGGATAGGTAGGCTAAACGGTCGTTAAATCGCCTTTTGCTTCTTATTGTAAAACCAACTGTTAGGGCCTACACAAGTGGTCGGCATCCCGGTCAATATTTGATATTAATATTTCAATTTTGAAGCTATTTGTAACTATGTGTAGCCTATGCAACCCGACTGTTGTAGGCTTGCCTACCACTCTCTGCAGTGCCTTGCCTACCATTCTTGCCTACCACTCTAGTTGTAAACAAACGGTCACATGACATTATGATGTAGGTGCAAAACCTTACTGATCTTTGCTATACTGATCTTGCTCAGAGACAAAACCAGTGTTGATTGACATGTCTTTAAGAAACGTTCAGTGACCTGATCTGAAGTAGCCTGTGCCTATAGGGTAGGCTACAGTTTAACATGTAGTGTGAACACTATTCACACAACACAACTTTATTGGTTGGTTAAACAAACTAACTAGCACAATGCCACAATCTGTAAGTAACCTAGGCTGCAGGATAACACTTGTTATGAAACAGTGTGCCCTCCACAACACACCCACCACCCTCTCCCCCAACATTATAAATCAATTGCACCATATTGCTATGTAGCATAGTAATGTTATACACCATTTGAAAGCTTGGACACTTGGGAATCCATATATGACAACCTTTTTCATGTACAATCTGTATAGTGCTTTACATTGTCAGATTAATCTTACTATGTCTCAATTAAATTGTATAAAATTGCCCTCCTCCCCGGTGCTTCCCTACCTTCTAGCTGCAGTGTGTATCCTTATCAATAAGATAGATGCAGCAAATTGGGTATTGAAATAGTCACAGGAATCCATATTTTTATGGATTTTTTATTACTATGCATTGTTTTATCCAATATTTGTTGTGCAGATGTATAATCCATCTTATCCACACCCATTGAACCAACAAAGAAAATGCAAAGACATTTCTGTAATTCTTTTAAAATTATTCCATAGTGTAGTCATTCCATCAGAACCTCTGACAAACAATCCAAATAGTCCAGAAACCACACAGTAAGGCTTTTATTGTCAGTATGCATTTTGGCCAAAAGTCCTATGGGGAGTTTCCATTGGGCATTTTACAAAACGCATGAGCATGCCTTAGCAAATAATGGTCTAAATGACTCATTTTTCATTTTATTTTGATCTACTTTTGCACACGGCTTCACAAGACCTGGTCTAGACACAAAAATGCCTATTCCATTGGAAGTTAAAACATCGGGCTATTGGCTCAATTGTTAGCGCGCTCGCCTCCCGATCCGAGGTGCTGCTGTTCGCGGGTTCGAGTCCGGGCGTGTGCAGGGCTGAATCACGCAGGTTCAACACAACGCAGGTTACATATGTGAGAGGATATATTCTGAAAAGTTTGTGTGAGAGCATTTCAGTGAAACAGGAAGGCATTTCAGTTGAACAGGAACATATTTTAACAGTGTATGAGCTTTTTAAACTTCATCAACAACAAATATGTATTGTTTTAACGTGGTCATACAAGTTTATTATAGCTAAATAAAACTGACATTTAGAGGATCAAAATTATCCTCAATTAGAGAGACAAATGGAAATTCACTTTGACGTCATTTTAAGTATATGAAACGTATAAGTAGTATAAGTACTGTATATACACTCTTTTGATCCCGTGAGGGAAATTTGGTCTCTGCATTTATCCCAGTCCGTGAATTAGTGAAACACACTCGGCACACAGTGAACACACAGTGAGGTGAAGCACACACTAATCCCGGCGCAGTGAGCTGCCTGCTACAACAGCGGCCCTCCGGTTACAGGTCCGGAGTGCTAACTTACGGGCCATGGCTTCCCCTAACGTAATTTTGATGGAATGAAATGTACATTTAAGCTTGCAACACATTTGGTATTTTGTATCAATTGGACTCATACATAGTTCATGATTAGATCATGGTTATGATCTGTCCTGCATAATGATAATGGTCACATGATTCAGCAGTATCCCTGAACACTGACCACCATGACTTATTTATAACAAGGTAGTCTTTATTGTATGTAGCATTACAGTATGTAACATGTTTATGACATGTTTATGTCAGTAACCTCCGTCGTTGACTTTCTCTCTGATCTTCAGCAGGTTTTAGGAAAGATACATTTTCACAGTTAAACTTGGATTAGATTTACATGGAATGGAAGATGATTCTAGATATAACTGCAAAATGATCCATTAATTTTGAATTTCTACTGTATATCAGATGAATTCTATAATGTCTTTTTATAATATTTTTATAATATTTCAAGGCCCTAAATAAAACCAATACAAAAAGTGTGTGTGTGTGTGTGTGTGTGAGCATACATAACTCTAATAATTGCATCATGTTTTGATCTGATTCATCTCAGTGGCCTTCATCAAGGCGCTAGTCTGTTAATTATTCTTCACACATACAAATGCATTTGAAAATTGCATCACCTGTGCATGCAGCCATGTTCAGCAGATGTGTTTGTGTGTATTCCTGAGTGTGAAAACAAATCTCTTTTGGCCTTTCTTAAATTATCATTATTAAGGGTGTCAGAAAGGTACTGATCCCGACGGACCTACTCTTTTTCCCTGCTGATGATTAGTCTGGGTAGAGAGAGAGGATCAGAGAAGTCATGTTAGACCTGTGAAGAAAGGGACCATGGCCATATGCATGTACATCTACTCACTGGCCTCTTTTAACCCTTAAAGGTCTGAGTTTTTGAACATTCTAACATAAAATACAGCAATTCAAGGTTCTAAAATTCTATGTTGAATTCAATGAACCCAGATATTCTAGAATGTTAATTTTCTAACATTCTTGTCACACCGGTGTGACGGTACACCTTTATTGTTTCTTGATGCTTCATTAATATTTTATAAATCTGCTATGGTTAAGGCAAATACTCACAAATGCAGCTTGTTTAAAAACATTATACCAATTTGTTATTTATGAATTTTTGGTGAAGACAAGGCAAAACAAAACCAGTCGCTTTGCGCACAGTGCTATTTTGAGAAAATCCACGATAAACATACAGGTTAAAATGTTGAATTTAACGTTTTCGCATAATTCGACAGTATACAGTCTACACTTTCATATTGTGCACAAATTTAACGGAAAAAAACATATATTTTGACTGGTAAACCCTGACTTTATTTAGGTGAAGATTCAACACATTAGCGTGACAATTGGCGTATTGTGACGGAAGAACCATGCTTTGGATCTTAGCGATACTTTTTGCAATACCCTCGATATACATATCATTGGAAAGCTTAGTTTATGGTCGTTCATGTGAGCACTCTGGTTTCGTCTTGCAGGGTCACAGAGTCACTGGATGAAAAGATGTTCTTTAAAGCCCATATGAGCCCAATGGATGATTCCTCTCTCCCTGGTTCCTAATATTTAACGTAACCTTTCAGTGTGTGTATTATCATTTTGTACTAATATCATTATAAAGGAAACTGTTCTCATAATCTACCAATAAGATAATCATGATCATCACAAAACAATAATAAAAAGTATTAAGCTACTGATTATATGTTATGATATCAGCATTTGTGCCTCCAACTCCGTCCAACCAGGGGTAAAGCAGTGACTCCTCCTTGGTCCTTGTGTTCTGGGGTTGGGACCCTGGAGCACATTCTCAGCTGCTGCCCAGAAACCAGCTAGACAGACCATGCCCTTTGTTGAGGCAGGAGAGAAGCCCAGACCGCACCAAAGGGCAGACATAATGCTCCAGTCAATAACAGCAAGACAGGTCATTCTGGAGCTCACAGTCCTCTGGCAGGACCGGATGGAAGAGGTGATAGAGAGGAAGCAAGCCAGGTATGCTGACCTGGCAGACGAGGTGGAGGACATGGTGCCGCCCATTGAGGGCATACCATCTCCTAGACATCATAGGTGCCTACAAAAGGAAGGCCATCAGACACTGCAAAGAGGCAGAAGAAAAGGCCTCAAGATGGTTGTGGTTAAAGAGGAGCAAACCGTGGAGAGGTGCTACTCAGACACAAGTCAGATAATATTACTAGTATTATGAAAAGCATGACCCAGGTAAAGAAATGGTCTTTCGAGCTCGGCAGGCTCTCTGTTGATCAGGCCTAATTGATTGATTATATAGAAAGGAATAAAATATAACAGCTTGCTATGTTCATCAAAAACATGTATCCTCCTCCTCATCATCAGCCACATCATTATCCTCAGCATCATCATCAACCCAACCCCCCAAAAATCTCAAAGCACAAGATACAACTCAGCTCCAAACTCTACTGGTCTCTAAGCATAACCCTCTTTAAGAAAACCCATGTGAAAACTTTTGCCAACACTGTTAGCTGCATGATTATCTCAGTGTTCTTGCAGGCTCATGTAAACATAAATGAAAATTGGTGACACTAACTAAGGCAGTGTTTCTCAAACTTTTTCAGACCAAGGACCACTTAACCAATTAAAAAAACCTCACGAACCACCTAGCTAAAAAAAAGAGTAGACCTACTTCAACAGTATAATAACACTATGCCTACTCACTGAACCACCTTGCTTATTGTCTTTGCAGAACTGTTTAGATTTACAAGTTGGTTCAATATTGCAAACAACTCATCTATATTATATTTTACCACGTCTGCTCGCGGACCACTTGGGATAGCTTGCGGACAAGCAGTGGTCCCCGGACCACACTTTGAAAAACACTGCACTAAGGCATCCCATGTGTTAATTTGCCTCATTGGTACAGTACTTAGGCACTTGATCTTACAGAATTCTGTTGAAAAATTCATTGCTGTGGCAAAATATGCCAGTTCAACGTAATAACAATGTGTTTGAAGGAAAAACATGAGCTTGTTTAACATGTTTTGTGGTTTAGTAACTGTGACAAACCCTCTTCTCCTTTTATGCATACTCTATGTGATTCAATTAGAAAAATGGATTGCTTGAATGGAATTACTATTTGAACACAATAATGTTCCATTCAAAACTAGTTTCATGTAATTGTAATGCAATATGGATAAATTGGACAGCCCTGGTTTTTCCTTTTTTACAGTGTAGGCCATTATGCCCATAAAAACATAAAGATGAATCTTGACCCATGAATGCTTTCCTAGGGTTGTAGGTAATTAGCTTTAGCAGACGTTTGACATGTTTCACACCTGTAATTGGGGATGAGCTCTACTGGTACCCCTGATATCCCCAAGGACTCCTGGCAATTAAAGGTGTTGGCAAACAAACCCTCACTCTACATGATGTAATGTGTTGCTGCACTTATCATATCAACTGATATCATATGAGTTTGTCAACAATATGACTCCCCTTGGTGATTGTGATGACAGGTTACCTGCTGCAAAGGTTAAATTAGTAATGTAACCTTTATTGACGTGTGTCTCAGCAGTGTTTTGTTTGAATGTGTGATGTTTTTAACCACCTTAAAAATGTATCCAAATAAGCTACAAAATACAGCAGCCAAAAATGAATCAAAATAAAATACTGTATTTTTGTATTTTCACAATTCTACAAAATACTTGCGCTTACTTTGCTTACTTACTTTTTTTTGTCTATCCCTTCACTTGTACACTACCTGGAAAAAACACTGAAAGCAAGAGAGAGCAGAGTTGCGACGGTTCCGTGTGAATTTCCTGCTACTTGAAAACAAAGATGAATGCTGCTGTTGGCGAACAGCGCATAGTTAAGCTTGTTTTAAGTTGCCAAAAGTTTGATCAACTAGCTCCGCAGGTGGCAAAACCTACGACGGAGTATTAGGGCCACAGGATATTTTTGCCATGACGAGATTAAACTCGACAAGTTGACTTTAAAGTCGCCATGTCGACATTAAACTCCGACCGATCCAAAGTAGGTAGCCTAACCGGGACGATTAAAAAGGAGGACGAATGAAACATTCCAGTTTTTTTCGAGTGCAACAGCGATACATTGGCCTACATCATGTGGACAAAAGAACATATTAACCTCCATTGCTCAGCCAAATTCCTGTTAGGCCTACGTCCTTTTATCAGGGAGTAACAGGGATAAATGCGATGGTCAAAAGTAAACTTCATTAGCGGTTTATTTATTTACTGTAGGCCTATTATTAAAGAGTGTTTTTCATCTAAAGGTTCGACTTCATGCTTATGCACTAGACTAGGCATAAGTGCTCTCCCCAATCCCAGACTTTCACTTTGAATGTTTGTAATGGATGCAAAACAGCCAGCTATTGCTGAATGTCTATAGAGGGACGAATGAACATGTCCTCCCGACCAGGCAACCCCATGTATTCTAAGTAAATGCACACATATCCATGTTTATAGCTTACTATATTGTATGTAGGTGAGACATGGAAAAGCATTTTTAGAAAAAATAGTTTTGCCATGTTAACCATATGGAGAGTGACGGGCTGGATCATGAAGGGCAGTTTTTTTGGATGTGCGGTGGCCTTACCCACGTAAAAACAGAGTGAAATAACATTTTGTTTTATAGAAACATTATATAATTGGAAACATGTATTATTCTACCTATATAAATGATGACATAGTGCATGGTATTTCCATAACCGCGAGATATGCGCTTCACGATGACGGCAATGAGTAGCAGACAAGACACAATCTATCTGAATCTATCTGCAATCTAGAAATCTATCTGAAATAACACCTATTTGAAGTAGGCCTATTATTCATGTCACATATATTGTGTGTTAGTGTTGCATCATGAGCACTGCGCCTATTGCATTCTACTGTTGTAAGTAACTTAGTGACTTTTAAGTAACTTAAAAGTAATGCAATAGTAGTGTAATGCCTTACAATTCAGAGACATATTATAATGTAACAAATTACTTGAAATGACAGCAATAAGTAATGCATAATACATTATGATTTTGAACTTGCCCAACACTGTTAGTGTAGGCTACACAGCTTAAACTGTAGGCTATGTTTAAACTGTATTTCGAGTTTAATGTCGGCATGTTGAAGTCGACATGTCGAGATTAAAGTAGGCCTAGATATGATATTTCAACTTTATTTTTCGAAATGTCGAGTTTAATGTCGACATGGCGACTTTAAAGTCGACACGTCGAGATTAAAGTTGACATGACATTTCAACTTTATTCTCGAAATGTCGAGTTTAATGTCGACATGTCGACTTTAAAGTCAACATGTCGAGTTTAATCTCGCCATGGCAAAAATATTTTTTTTCATGTGTGGCCCTAATACTCCGTCGTACAAAACACATGGGGCTCATGAGTTGTAGTGTTATCGGAATACGATGGAATTTGAAAGACAACCATTTATCCCGCCCCTCGAATCTTTATGTGGGTCTGGCTCGTCAGGCTATCCAAATGGATGATTTATTTAGACATTTAAATTAGGTAGCATTTTAACCTTTTAAGTTATTTAACACCATCACTACCACACATATGGTGAGTTTTATCACAGTTGAATAATTTTGTATACCTGAAACTGGTCTGTGCCTCTATCAATGTAAATACCAAAAAAAAGTAGGCCTAAAAATAAAAATTCACATTATAATACCATCCAATCACTTATCCACTTAGAAGCCAATAATTATGACATTATCAATCATTTATTATTTAAGTTGGTTGGAAATTCCAAGAGGTTGGAAATGTCCTTGTTTGATTTAGGAAATTATCTTGTCAAGTCACCATAGCACTGAAATATTTCACAGGTCAGAGAATATAGACAAATTTAAAGTCTAGAAAAAACTGTAAAACAGAAAAAAGAAAGGAAAATAGCAAACTCAAGTGTTGCGATCTAAGCTTGTGAAGTCCTTGTGCTGTCCGTATGTGAGCAAAGGAGTGTGTAACCTTATCTAGTCGTGTCTCATCAGTTGATGCCTTTAAGCACAACTAACTTCTCAAACAGTGTTGCATTCAGGCGACGCCTGTGGGGCCTGTTAACCAGTCCAGCAAAGCGCCCTACTGAAGCAGATCGAGGGGCTTGACCATGCAAGGGTGCCACAAAAAGATAGAGACAGAGATTTTGAGCTTTATAGATAGTTAGATAGATGTCATCACAGTGTTTCACAGAAAGTATTTTACAGTATTTTGAAAATGCACAACACTGAAGGCATTTTCATCATCTCAATAAAATACAAATTACAAAATAGTAATATAAATTGATAGGCCTACATATAAATTAAAACATCAGAACCAGGGCATCAGGAGGAAAATATAATGTGGAACCACTGTGTGACCAACATAACAAAAACAAAAAAACATAAGGGTAGGCTATATTTTGTACGGGAGGTGTCATAGCAAGATTTGTTTGTATATCAAGAGAATGTGCGCTCATTTTGGTAAATCGTGCTAATTTTACTAAATTATGTGCCCATTTTAGTAAATCATGTTCTAATTTTTATTAAATTGTGTGTTCATTTACGAATTCATGTGCTCATTTTACAAAATTGTGCTCTCATTTTAATTAAATGATTTGCTTGGGAAGCACAACAGACAGTTTGATAAAGCTGGAAAGTTAGACTATTCACACATTAGATGCTCCCCTTGATCAGTAAGTCAGAAGCCAAACATTGATAAAATACAAATAACAAAGTGATTTTGATATATTCAAAGAGACAGACTGTAGCCGCCTTTTTGAAAATGTTCCCAATCCCTATGTACTCAACCTGACAGCCTGCTGCACATAATGTTAAGCCGTTTAGCTCTTACGGTTCAATTTTGTGAATAATAAGGGCCACCTAAAGAGTATTTCACCTAAGGCGAACGGCACTTCTGATGCACTCTGAGCAGGCCTTATTGCTTGTAAAACAGCCATAGGAAGTTGCTGTTCGGGTAGGAACACTGCCGGATATTTAGTTCATTTAGGATTGTGCTTCTCAACTGTAGGAGGACGCCGAGAGCAAATTTTCTTGAGTGCTGCTTTAAGTTGTAGCTTGTTTCCTACCTTAGTAAAATGAGTACACATTTCAGTAAAATGAGCGCACGCTTTAGCAAAATAACTGCATGTATTAGTTTCACTTTACATTAGTCAAATAACACCCCTGGACTCTGTGATTTTGTGTTTAATTTAGGTTACCCTACCATTAGCCTATTCTACCATTTCCCTGATTGACTGATTTGTGGTTGTTAGACTTGCACATGCACACTTGTGTTTGTTGTTATATTTTTATTCAATGGGTGCAGAGAGCCTCACTGTTTTGGCAATTGCTATTACTTGGGTGCAAATGGACACTCTGTTCAGAAAATCAGCATATCTTAATGGTTCTGAAGTCCCTGAGGTGGGTTGATGAGCAATTGAAGAGTTGTATTTCCTGTGTCTGGGTATTTCCTCCGTCTGGACAGTAGATGGAGCCAACATGCCTCTGGTTGCTTGCTATTCATTGCAAGCCATTGAATGGGTTGTATAAAGCAAGCATGCATTATTAAAGCTATTTTCTGCTTCTGTAATGCAGACACTATTAATAATGTGTGTTTGACCGTTTTATTTTTTAGGTTGAAGTGACACAATTATGTTTATTCAAATTCACCCTTTACTAGCATTTTATGTTGGATACAGTAAAGACACATAGGCATTTAGTTATTGTATAAAAGCAAGTTTATAAATGACAGTATTCAATACATTCATACAAAGTGTGATACATAGAAAGTGTGATCAAATCTCATTTGAACATAAACATGTATGGCTAAGCCTTTGAAAAATAAAGTTGAAACCTTACTGGTGCACTACACTTTAGCTCTAAGACACACATCCTCTATGTTAGCATTTATTGTAGCATCTACTAATCTAAATACCTAGGATCTAACCTATCTGTAGTCTGGTCAGTTTGTCCCTGTTCTCCGCTGGGGCATTTAGGCTATAGCTCTTATACTTGTACAGAGTAAGTTGTAAGTGTGCAGTCTTGACATCGCTCCACTGATGAAACAACAGAAAGCCTTGGTACCACTAGTCAGAAGGAGATGCTGGGAGAACTAGAAGCAGACTATATCGTTATGTATACACATACATGCTGTATATTTACAACAAAAAAAGATTTAAGTCAAATAAACTAAGGAAAACAAAAAATTGAGAGTGTGAACAGGTACACCTAATAGCTGTGTGAATCTATCCTAGCCCATCGTGCAGTCTGTCTCTATCCGAGGTTAGAAGCCTGAGGCCGGATATCAACAAGGCTCTATGGGCTCCAGTGTGAATGCCTGACCTGGTAAAATAAATAAATATGACTACACTGTGCTACTTTAGAACAATTGCATAAACAACTTTGTGTAAAATGTTGAAGGTATGTTTAAACAGAAGTAATTTGGACTAATGGCTTTATAGTGCATGGAATATATGAGGATGTATATCGATCACACTAATATACTTATAAAGTATACTTTCATGCATATTATGAGTAAAGAGAAAGTACATATTACTTCTATTTTGTTTCATTTAAATGCAAGTAACAATGAAGACAGTTGTTCCAAAATATCACAACATAAGAATATTTATTGTTTGAACCAGGCTGTGCTTGCCTGTGAAGACCAGAGGCGAGCGTGATGTTAGTGTGATAGAGGACGGCTGCTGGACTAAAGACCAGCAAACCTCTGCCTCACTCTATCCTGAGTTATTTATCCATCGTACATTCTCAGTAAAAGCACAGGTGACAACCCTAAAGTAACCCCGTCAGAGTGTCTCTGCCTCTCTCCATAGGAAAGCTCCTAAAAGTTGTGTCCAGAGCAGTCAGGTCAAGAACCTTTACTAAGAATGTAAAAAAAGCTTATTGCAAAGGAACAAATAAATCCATGATTGCTCTGATATATTTGTGGTTGTGTACATGTACTGTATGGGAGTTGGTGTTGACAGTTTAATGTGCACAATTAATCATCAGCTTTACTGGTGCCATCACCAATCACAGCCATACATATTCCTGCTTTAATAGCATTCTGTATCGTGGAATGTTTTCACACAGAATGTTCCTGTTATTGTTATAATGTTCATAGACCCTCTGCTTACTGTTATAATTACTAAGGTGTGGGGTAAACAAAAAACTAAATGCAAATCACTGTAAGACCTCTTTAGAATATCTCATTGATAACACACACTAGGTGCATTTTCTGAAGTATGTTCACCCAGCCAAAAAACTTTGGTTGGTGTGTGTGTGTGTGTGTGTGTGTGTGTGTGTGTGTGTGTGTGTGTGTGTGTGTGTGTGTGCGCGCGTTCACTAAGGATGAGTTCATGTTGACATAATGAAAAATGGTGCTTTTTGGTTTGAATCATGCCAGTGCATGACTATACAATTTGAATCTAAAAATGAAAAGCCTTGCTCAAAACATGCCTGTCAAAACACTCAGAACTTCTATTGCTTCAGTCAGGAACTGCTCTAAATCCACCTGGTGACCATCATGCCTAACTCACAACCATGAAGTGTGTGATATCTGTACTCGACCCTAAGGTTCTGTCTTATTTTTGGAATGATCTCCGTGGGCCAGACTTTCCTCGTTGTCATCCTCCTCCTCAGGAACCTGTCGAGAAATCACCATTTATTATTATCAGTAGTAGTAGTAGTAGTAGTAGTAGTAGTAGTAGTAGTAGTAAGGGACCATGTACAATTTAAAAAATAAATGTAATTTGATATCTTGTACCAGAGTTAGCCTTAGGCCAATTTACATCAACAGTCCCCAATCACAAAGCTGATTACGGGGCTGTGTTCTCGCAGAGACGTGAACTCTTGTGTGTAATGTTTTTTAATATATATTCATAAGGAATGTTGGGTATAGCATATGATTTATTTGATTTTATTTAATGAGGAAATAAGTAGTCAAACATCTGCCAACACGGACATGTCAAATGATATAAATATAGATGTGATTAGCTGTGATTGCTGTACCCCCTGCTCATTGCCATGCACTGTATTTAACTATTGTTGTGTGTTGCGAATGTTCTGGCACCAAATGGCTGCATCAACCACGTGGTCGCTAACACATTTTAAAAGTATAAATAACTAGCACTGGCAGAACAGAAATCAAATGTGATGTCTGTAATACACCATGCTACTTTTCATTAATGTTACAGTACAAGATATCGTAACATTCGTCAACACTCATGGCAATACACCTACCTCCCAGTAGATGGAGTCATCAAAGCAATTCTGGTCTGGAGGCTGACTCCAGAATGGAAGCTTCATTATAAGGCCTGATATGAGGGGATAAAGATTATTTTAGAATTAAATATCATTTGTTAATACTATTACACTATGTGTCTCTCGTTTTTCATTAATATTAAATTTAATCAAGAATATTATATGTCCATACATGTTGTACATGTAGTATTGTACAAAAGTTCTTGACAATAACCATCAACATCATACACTTGCTTGCATCTGTAACCTGTTTAAATATTGACGGACCGCATGGCATTGCACAGCAAAGCACTGAGTAGCCTACAGTAATAAATATACAATAATAAATAAACAATAATTCACAGTGATGAAGAGGCTTTGAGTTGGTATCATGAGGAGGAATGTGAGGTGATCTCCCACCCACCTGTGATGGCTCCACCAACCAGGGCGAATCCCAGAGAGGAGGCCAGGCCTGCAGCCTGCTTGGTGGGATCCCCACTGATGACAGAAAAACATACAGATTGAATTAGAATAAATGCATTTAAATATAAAATGTATAAGAGACAAATACACGTACTGTAAGTCGCTTTGGACAAAACCGTGTGTCAAATACCATTAACATAAACTTCAACAAATACTTGAACTGGAGTTGTGGAGCTGCATTCCCAAAGTGATCACTTAATCAGTGATATCTCTCGAAGGTCTCATTGAAGTCGAAACATGGGTTTTATGGCATGCTTATCGTCTGAGGTGTATGAACTTGAGACCCATTACAATACTGCACTTGGCTGGCAAGGAATAGACTGGCAATGCTGTGATAGCCCTACAGGGTAACATTCACACAGAAACCACATAATGTGTTCTAATATCTTCTTATCTGGAGGATCATGGCAAAGCAATTCATAATCAAATTGCGGAGGTACAGTACGATACTGTTGTAGTCGGTGAATACTCTACTTTGCAGTGTTGCTATTGCTTATATTAAACATATTGTGGTGTAATTGTAACTTGATAAATTAGGTTGTATTTTTGATTGAAAGGCCCAGACTTATGCAATGTTCTTACAAATAAAAAATGAATTATGACTATAAAACATACATGATGTACACACAATTAAACCTTTACACACTGACTTTAGGCAACAATGATATGCTGATATTCATAATTTCATTAGTTATGCTTACAAAGCGTGCCTCTTTGAAAGTATTTTTAATGTCGTTATTTGACTACCTTATACCTTTATTGTACCTTGTAAGTCACTTTGGAGAAAAGCATCAGCTAAATGTAAATGTCTAGGATCTCAGTCTGAAGTATCTTATCATGAGGTCTCACCCTTGAAGCTTGCCAAGAGCCGCTGCCACGATTCCAGCCAGGCCGCCAAGGATGCCAGGCATGCCGTGCAGGTTGTGGACGCCGCAGGTGTCCTGGATGCCCAGGCTTGATGCCAGAATGGGCTGGAAGGGAAATTACATCATAAAAATGAGGATTCCACCAGACAGCACGCGTTCTGTTGCAAGGCATCTTGTTGCTACTATAATATAGCCTAGCAATGTCTAGCTCCCCTGAATGTGAATGAGCATACAGTATGATATTTGCCTATAGGTGTTTGTGATGTTTGTAAATTGAGGGAAATAGAGTGATGCACTGCACTGGTCAGCAGCAATCATCTACACAATGAAAGGGAGGTGTGTTTCATATAGTAACTGGACTACATGTGTGTGTACAGTATATGTCTGAAAAGTGGTCTCGGTTCTCAGTTATATTTTGAAGAGATGCACTGGGGTTTTGCCACACTAACAGCAATACTTCTTGGGGGTCTATTTGTGACTTACAGTGAGGAACTTGAAGCCAAGCGTGGAGATGATGCCAGCCAGAAGGCCGATCACCATGGCACCGAATGGGCCAATGGTCATATTGGCACAAGTTCCCACAGCAACACCTCCAGCAAGGGTGGCATTCTGAATGTGCACCTGGACAAAAGACAAAAAAAAAGGTCAGTCAAACTACAGGTAATCAAAAGTGTAGAATGTCCTTAAACTTTTCTGCAGAGTTTTATTTTTAAAACTACATTGATAGTTTAAACATGATCAGAATGCCCCCCTTTTTTACTGTAAATGTGCATTCACACACAAATTAGGACAGTTGAAGAAATTCCCTGTGGAAATGCAGAAATCAAGAAATCAAGGGCACTTTTGAAAATAGGTTTTGTGTAAGCCGTTATTTGCTGATGGTATTGAGATGGGAGGCTCACCATGTCGAGTTTTCCATTATGCTCCACCAGGCTGGAGGTGGCGTAGGCCGAGAGAGCACATGCAGCCAGGGAGAAGTAAGTGTTGGTGATGGCCACGAGTTGGGGGAAGCCAGGCTCAGCAATGGCAGAGTTGAAACTGGGCCAGAACATCCACAGGTAGACCGTACCTGAGAGGATCAAACAATTCATCACCATGAATTAGCTGGCTGGATCATACATGCTGTCATACTCTTGGTTACCCACCTGACCAAAATAGAGCTCATGGTGATAATAATAATAATAGATAAAGTATCTATCTATCTATCTATCTATCTATCTATCTATCTATCTATCTATCTATCTATCTATTAATAATAATAACAACAAAAGGAGGAGTTGGTGGAGGGGGTTTAGAGGCCGGTGATCTCAACCTGAACTGGTCATGGTGCATACTTCACACATGAAATTCATGGGGTTCAGTTCACAAGTTTGGATGAAATGTTTTTCCCACATGTATGATGGGAACTGTTTCAATTGATGCAAGTGTGTTAAATTCAATGACCACTAGGGGGCATCATTGTCCATGTGTTGACTTGAGTACAGTTATTACTTTCAGTCAAAGGGCTCTCAAAGAATGCTGTCTCTTGTGGAATAGTAGAATACTGTGTAGTCCGGTTCATGTATAACTGCTAGATGTTGGATATGTAGCAATATTGCATTGATAAACAAATTACAAGATTGTTGTTCATTTGGCACACATACAGTACTGTATAAGAGGATCATGAAGATGGAAATCTAGTGGTAAAAAATAGCTTAATATTAAGGGTCCCCATATGTCCTGTGACAGCTTGGGTTCGAACACTCCCCACACCTATGACTGACTATTTTAAGGGCATTACACACTGGAGAGGGCAGACATAAGGGTGAGCGAGCATCGGCCATACCGATCATGGCGAACATGTCAGAGTGGTACACAGAGCCGTCGTTCTCGTGGCCGTTCCTCAGAGCAGGGCGGTACAGCATGCGGGCCGCAGCCAGGCCAAAGTAGGCACCAAAGGCATGGATGGTCATAGATGCTCCAATATCAGAGGCCTGAAAGAAAGAAAGAAAGAAAGAAAGAAAGAAAGAAAGAAAGAAAGAAAGAAAGAAAGAAAGAAAGAAAGAAAGAAAGAAAGAAAGAAAGAAAGAAAGAAAGAAAGAAAGAAAGAAAGAAAGAAAGAAAGAAAGAAAGAAAGAAAGAAAGAAAGAAAGAAAGAAAGAAAGAAAGAAAGAAATGGGTTGGTGAGGATAAATTACATGCAAAAAGTAGAAAAATGGCACGTAAATAGAACATTAAAGTCTAATGACTGTTGGAAAAACATGGTAATTAAACAAAACACCCAAAACAATGCACACAACATATAACACCACAGCATGTAAAACATAAACCACTGTACCAAACAACATACTAGACAAAGACGAAATGAAACCATTACTCACTTTCAAGATTTCCACAACGATGTGCTCATTGATGGCAAAGGTGGTAATCTCCAGCAGGGTCATGATGAGAAGCTGCACAGGGCTGGTTTTTCCCAAGACCGCTCCAAAGGAGATGAGCACCGTGGCCGTGCTGAAGTCAGCGTTGATCATGCTACATGGTAGAAGAGGAGGAAGACAGAGACAATGTTAGACAGGGGAAGCAAACAGTCAAACAAACCACCAAGCGGTCTGTCAAAGTGGATGTTTGAGTCTAAGATCTCTTGGGTGTTTGTATTTCACTGTGAATCCAAATAAAACATCATTGAGCGTATACGTTCACAGCAAATTATTTCTGCACGAGGACATTTATAATCGTTGTTGAATTCATTTAATTTTTGTTAAGCAGTGATTTATGTTTCAACTCTTAAGTAGTGGATTTACTTGGACCCTCTTAAGAAATGACAGTAAGACCAGGGGCCCTCATTTAAATGGTGAGCAACAAGCAAAGTTCTTGTGCATGAACTACAGCTGTCATGTGGCACGTGGGAACATTGAACTGACTCATCAATATCTGCAGTTAAGCTGTTGCTCATGACATTAGATTTGCAGATTGATTTTGCCTAGTTATCAAATTGGCTTTAGTTGGACTTAAGATTTTGTGCTTTGACCATTATTTAAATTAGGGCCCTGCATGTCAACTGTTTTGTTTAATGTTGGAGTCTCACTCACTTGACGATGCCCACTTTGATCTTGCCGTCCTCCATGTGCCAGAAGTTCTGCAGCAGCAGCCCCCACTGAAGGCCGAAGGCGGCCAGGAGCAGGTTGATGCCCACGCTGCTGAAGCCATAGCGCTTCAGGAAGGTCATCAGGAAGCCAAAACCGATGAAGATCATCACATGGACATCCTGGAACACTATATATATGAGAGAGAGAGAGAGAGAGAGAGAGAGAGAGAGAGAGAGAGAGAGAGAGAGAGAGAGAGAGAGAGAGAGAGAGAGAGAGAGAGAGAGAGAGAGACAGAGAGAGAGACAGAGATGGAGCATGAGAATAGAGTTGAGAGAGTGATATCACTTGGGGAACTCTGGGAAGTCTTTCTTGTGTCATTCTTCTTGTTAAAGAATGATACAGTTGGGGATTACTTTGAGTGATTTTGAGAATAATAAAAAGCTAACAACCAATCAAAATCTATCAAATTTTAGCCATCACACCCATCAACACGAGGAGAGACTTTCCTTATCGTGTGTGGACGCTTTCTTTGTTAAAGTTATAGTTATCTTTCCTGGTGTGAATGACCCTTTCCTCTGTGCCCTTGATTTATACAATTAATTCATGCACAATTAATCCAAAACACGACACAGGATTTTACATTTCTAACAGTAATTCAGTTCTGCTGTTAGAAGTGATCTACACAATTACTGTACAGAACTGGAGAATCTAATAGTAGATACATATAGTAATGTAATCATATTTTCTTTACCTAATGTCATAATGTTTGGGGTGACAATCTAAGGATGTCACATCGCCAAGTAATACCAATTACTGTTTCACTATTATTGGAAAATTACCATACTTGTGCACCCACATCCCTCAAACATGAAACCTATTTCCATGTAATTGAGGGGTAAATACATATTTTTAATTGCATAGCACATACTGACTAGAAACATTTGCAATCAGTGTCTTAGACAGATTACATTTCAAGAGAAATCCAATGACATGACACGGAAAGAGGAAACGCACTACATCTTTAAACAGCTACAAACTGATCCAATCTCCTCACACTTATTTACACTTTACACAGGTTCTTATCAAGGTGACGTTGTGGAAACAGTCGGCCTTCTTCGATTGACAGCAATGACAAAGTCGGGCAGGAGAGGACGCAGACGGAGCCAGCCTGGGGCAGACGTGGCACTTAGGGCCTCATCAAAGGCCCAAGCCGCTGGCTCCACGGACAGCAGGATATGGATCTCAATCAGCGTTCCAGATTGGGATCAGGGGCCCACGGGATCCATAATGGTGGTGTGTGTGTGTGTGTGCGCGCATGTTTCTTTATGTATCTGTGGTGGCATGCGTGGTATAGATCTGTGTGTGTGTGTGTGTGTGTATATCTGTTGTGGTGTGTGTGGTATGGATTTGTGTGTGTGTGTGTGTGTGTGTGTGTGTGTGTGTGTGTGTGTGTGTGTGTGTGTGTGTGTGTGCATGCATGTGAGAGAGAGTGAGTGTGTGTGTGTGTGTGTGTGCATGGGTACTTGAAATGGGGTGGTGGGGGGATGGCTGCTTCTCCCAGAAGAGACTCCACCACCAATAACTGAGACTAGGTCTAGCATCTACGTCAGTCCATTTCAGAGCTGCAGAGAGGGCATCATCTGTCATCCGCAGTTCTCTGGGATCAAACAAAAGGTGTGTCCAGGCCTTTACGGGAATATAGAGGAAACCGATGAAGCCGTAAACCCATTCATCTCTCTGCATGGCTACCTCACCGGGCATCTGGAAAGCCCATCAAGGTGTGACTGCCCGGGGAGAACAATCGTATCGCCCGGTGTCCTGGCTGACCCCCCCCATTGTTGGGATCAGAATTGTGGGGACAAGGTATGGAATTAATCAGCGGGAGGCAGGACTAACGCCCTACAAATCTGATTTTCTTGTTTTATTTTTGATGCGTTTTTAAAATAGGAAGGAAAGAGCTATATCAGAGAGGGTTGAAGCGGAGTAGTAATCAAGGATCTTTGTCTATATCCATCAATCTAATCTCCTCTTGGGAGTTGCGTGTGTGTGTGTGTGTGCGCTCGTGTGCATGTCTGTGTGTGCGTGTGTGTGTGTGTGTGTGTGCGTGTGTGTGTGTGTGTGCGTGTGCGTATTTGCGTGTATCCGTGTGCATGTGTTTCCATGATGATCAGTTTGTGGACTTGTGGTCATGCTCCATGCAACACCCATATCTCTCTCTCAACACTTGAGGCCATCTTCCTCCCCATAGGGATTGTCCATCTCTCCCTGTATGGATGATGTTGATAGAGACTCAGCCTAAACAGGAAGAAGGGCTCCTTTAAACAGATCCAACTTGTCCTGCTACTACAACTCACATTTACAAATTCCTGCCTTATCAGTAGCACCTCTTATGCAATAACTGTAGCAATGATGGCACGTTTTGATTCTTTGAAGCAAATGTGGGAAATTCACTTTAGTATCACATTTTGTTGAGATTCACTCTGACCAATTAAAATTTTGAAGCGTGCTGTACACACAAATAGTTTTGCAACTATTTTTTCTTTATTTTATTACTGAAATGGCACTTTGTCTCATGCCAGACTCCCAGAAGAGGTATGGATTTTCTTTGCCAGATGGTTTCAAAGGAGCCGCCATGTCAACATTATCTCTTTCTAGGCCTTCACCTTTGACTTAACCTGATGCATGCTGCTGTATGATCCCCTCGTGACAGGACAGAGGGGGCAGGGTGTGTGTGTGTGTGTGGGTGGTGATTTATCAAAGAGTGTGTAGGGGGTAACTAACATTCTTTAGCTTGCAACAGAGAAGGAATTCCTAGTTGTCATTTTGGCAAAACTACCAGCTATGCCTATTTGGTTTCTTGGTGCAACTGCCACACAATTCCAACAGCTTAGACAATGTAGAAATAATGAGAAAATGCCAATCAATCAGCATGCAAGGCATGCATGCACAAAGAGAGGACATAGCCCATGAAATGGCCGGGACATACTCCCAGTGGTATGGGCTGTGTAGACCGCAGATTATGCACGGTTGATTTTGGACTCAGTTGATTCCCATGCAACCAAGGCATGGAGTTATGGCTTCTGGTTGTTCCCACTGAACTTCTTTGGGTCCCTTCATGAAGCCCAGACGCAAATCCAGCGTTGAGCATTGTGAGCTTTAATTACTTCAATCCAGCATTGAGCATTGTGAGCTTTAATTAGCTGAGGTGTAACACCAGCAGATAACATCTGAAGAATGTTCCAAGTCCTTTTTTTCTGGTTGTTGTTGAAGTTTATATGGAAGTGTTTGAACGTTTTTCTCATCTGTAGAACAACTCAATTATAATCTCTCAGCGTTAATTTCTCCCCTGACAATGATTGGACACTTTGTTCCCCGTTTTCTTTTTTTCCCCCCCATTCACTGCCCTTCATATATTTTCTTTTCTTTGAAGTAGTAATTGCCGTGGTCTGGAAGGCTCTGCGTAGATTACCAATACTCTTGCACGGCATGGCATGCCACAAAAAATTCCCACACAATCTCAGTCGCGTTGTGTTTGTTTTCCCTGGTCTTTACCATGCTATAGAACACCCAAAGGGTCAAAAGGCAAGCATGATCCCGAGACGAAAACATGAAGCGTAGTGAAGGAAAACCTCATCAGTGACAATCTAATACATGTTCCACCCCACCACACAGACACACACACCCATGCATGCACTCATATTTGCACTTAACATACACCAAACTCACACACACACACAAATACAGACCTCACACACACACATGCATGGACGCTCCAAGCCATAATTATATACTCACACAATTAGCCCATGTATGCATGGAATTTTTTTAACTTGATTAAAATATAGATCAATGAGCCTCTACGCAAAACAAACACTTTTTACCCATGAGGAAAGCTCAAGAAAAACCTGTGCCTGTACTTAGCTTATGTATTCTGCATCTTTATGAACCCTACTTGTTTGCAAGTAGAACCCCCAAAGGAAAAAAAAATGGTCAGCAATCTGTTTTATGCATGAGTTTTCACACTGCTAGATGACTGCAAGGTGAAATATTGGACCAAAGTTTAGCTTGTGTCCATTGATCCTACGCCCTAGCAACAGTTCCTAGTCCAACTGTACCCTACCATACATACACTGAGACGACGGTGAAGAATCTGTTTAATACCAAACTCATGAGGGTGAGCTTTAACAGCAAAAAAGGCCCCTTTTATAACTTCATGAAATGCAGTTATTTTCATGTGGGCTCTGTAGATATGAAAGGACTACGGTTGCAGCAGGGTGGGGACCCATGACGAGCTCTGCAAATTGCCATGCGAGATAACAGACTGGCCAGAGTTTACATTCATTCAGAGTTAGGAAACTTTCCTCTTCATCAATCTATCTTGATTTTTCAACAGATTGACGTCTTTGGTCCGCTCTTTCCCTTTCTCACTCTTACTTTTTCCCAGAATCCTTTGTGGAAGTGTTTTAAGACATTTGAATGAACTTGTGATACGGTAGATTTAAACAGCCCTTAGCAGCTCCAGATTAAAGTGCAATTTTTCTGTGAGACTCCTCACTTATCTACTCACACACACACACACACACACACATATAGCCAGAGACTACCCAAATTATTTTGACATAATATATGGACAGAAAGTATCCCAGCAACTCACACCCATGCATATCATTTAGCTTCCAGATACAACTGACCAGATAAACACACCATTCCATGTCTTGTGGTAGAACATTTAAAAAAATCACAGGCTAATTACAGTACATCACCTAACTATATTAAAGCAAGTGATGCTTTTCTGCATCAAATCAATCAATCAATCCATATTTATTCAATGAAATCAACCAACCAAGGGCTGTTTTCTGTCACTCGGCAAAAAAAAAAAAAAAAAGATGGGGGAGTTATTGATCTCTGCACAACTGAACATCTCAAAACACCTCTCCCTGCTTGGACAACTGGGCTTACTGACAAAGAGTGGAGATGCTCCAAACTCACTTTTTTTTACACTGTTAGCAAAAATCTCAAGAAGAACAGGGCGCACGCTGGGATGACCCTTTGTGACCTGAGCAGTGTGGAGATGAGTGTGTGGTTACTTACTGGGGTACAGGCTCAGGGGGTTACTGTCATGTTCCGTCTTGTTGCTGTGGTCATCATGATGTGAGGACTTGCCGTCATCGTAAACCACAAACACGGCATAGAGGATGATGGTGATAATCTCCAGGGTCAGTGCAAGAATGGGGAACTTGAACCTCATGTTGGTGGCGTACGCTGGCATAGTCAGTCCTCTCTCTCAACTCTCTGGGCTATATCTCTTTCTCTCTCTCTCCCCGTTTGGCACTCCCTAGCTCCAGTGCTATCTCTCCTTGGTCAGGGGCCCTGCGTTGTGTGACAAGGGGGGCCAAGCCACTAGGGCCTGGTTTTAAGAGGAGCACAGGTTCTGGCATGGGCCAATCGAAGCCAAGAGAGGCGCAGGCTAGACGGTCACGCCCCCCACTATGCACTCTGCTTGTGGGGATGGGTTTCCTTCCCCTCTGCTTGCTCTCTCTCTCTGTTTACACTCTTAGCATGAGAGAATGAGATCTGTTTACAAGCTCAATTGGTCCTTCCAGCAGCAAGGCAATAAGGCATAAAAAAAAAAAAAAGTTTTGGTTCCTGTTGGTTGTCAGGTGAGGCCATGGGGCGGTAGGGAATTTTTTTTTTTCCCAGTGGCAGTAAGGGATAGGTAGAAAATCAGTCCCTCCAGGATTTCACAAGGTTTTTTTAGACTGTTACGACCTAAAATGCCTGGATGGAAGTTGCGGTGTTTTTAGCTGTTTCTTGTGGAGAAATTGCGGGAGGAAGTGAAAATTGCAAAAATAGTTGAGATTTTTTTTTTTTTTTTTTTTTTTTAGGGCAATTAAGGTTAGTAAGACCAAAATCACACTGATAATCTTGATGCTTATTAAAAAAGGATAATCAAAGGTAAACAGTAAGGATTACAGAAAATCAAAGTAGGCCTACTTTATTTGTGAAAATGCTTTGACTGAGGTAATTCACAAAGCAGTAGGCTATAACCTTTCGTAGAACTGTCCAAAAAAGAGTCACCTAAAGAGATGGCATCATGTCAAATGTTTCAATACATTCATATATTTTGTAATTCATAGTCTGTGGCCTGCATAATTACTAATAGTCAAGTAAGTATCTAGTAATTTCATATTGATTTAAACTATTTGACTACACTTCTGTTTAATGTCATTACATTGGTGGTGTACGTCTAATTGACTGCCTGCCCCTTTAAGGACGTGAGAGTAGCCTAATTACATTTCTGAGTGGATTGGAAGGCTTGCATCTCACTGTGTTCTCACTGAGTGTAAATCACGTTTTGCATAGTGCATTACGATATGTGGATGCAATTGGGAATGTCTTCTACGTCATTAGTTAAAATAAATGTAAAAAAAAAAAAAAACAACAACTCGAATGAAATCATTCTTGGATCATAGAAGAGGTAAATGTCTTGCAATTTTATTAATTTATTTGATTTTGGTAGCACTACTCAAACTAAGCCCACAAGCTAGCAAACATGACATAAGCTAAAAGGACATATCCAGGTAAACGTTTGCCAATGGGTTGCATAGCCTACTCAAATGTCAGTAAACCAAGTAGGCCTTAATTAACTTACTTTCATAGCCTAGGTAGGTTAGCAACACCAGGTTGAGAGATGCAAGTAAGCAGATCATTAACGTTAGCCTTCTATTTATTCATCAAAACTGTAGAGGAAATCCAACACGCTAGGGCAGTCTTTGGTGTCATATGCAGAAGGTGCAGAAGTAAGTGTGCCATCTGGCTCAATATTCTGCGCGAGGGACTGTTGTGGTAGGTGAAATTTCACGGTGAAACTAATGATGATTGGTCAAATTTGCGAAAAAAAGTTGCGTGTTTGGACAAAAAATTGCGAGTGCCTTGGTAAGTGACGAAACAATAGTCTTCGTGAACAGCTATAGGCTACTTTGTAAAAGAGAGAATACGCTCATCCCTATACATAACGCAAGGGGTAATTAATGTAATTATTAGTTCGCCTTTTATTTGTGGATTTATTTAATGTATTTAGTGTTATTTCTTCCCCAAGCTCATAAAATAAATTTGGGTCGCACATAAATTGACAGGGTCGGTCGGAAACCGGAACCCAAGAATTTTTTTTTTTTATGCCTAAGGCAACCCAGGGTAAACTATAAGATCCCATTTTACATTAAGTGTCTTTATTACAGTGTTGTTAATTAAGAAAATATACTAAAAGTATTTTTAGGTAAAGTAAAGGTTTGTTAAGTGAACTTTACAAACACAAACCCCAATTGATCTTGTGATAACATTACAGGTACACTGTTGCCATGTCGATCAAAATGCTCTCTGTAGAATAGTTAACACTTTACGGCAAGGGCACATTAATCATGAATTCATGTATGAATTAATTCATGATTTATGCATTACTTCATTCCTTAATATATCGTGAATAATCAGGAATTTACATGAGTTCACAGTTTGACTCATTCATTTTAGTTGAACACATCAACTAAAGCATTAGGTACGGTGGGTTCATCATTATGATTTGTTAAGCATGTGTGGTGTAAGTTTCCTGATAAGATATTCTGTAGTTGTACCAAAAGATGTTCTGTACATTGGGATACTGTCTGAGGTACATGTGGTGAAACAGCAGGGGTAAATATAGTTAATGTATACACAAGCTTGGGGCCCAGAAGTTTACCTATAAGGACATGAATGCATAGAAGAGACTGGACATCCCCAGCAGTTGTTCAGCCAGGGTCAAGGTCCTTTGTAGAAATATACAATGAGTGCCTAGGCCCATATGTATTACCATAAGAGGTAAGAACATAGGAGCTCTGTTCTATTCTGAGTTAACAAAAACAAGTGATGCTACTGAAAAGGGGTATATAAGCTGTGTAAAGACAGGATGTTGGTAGCTGGCGTCATGAACCTATGCTCTGTGTTGGATTAAAGCTACACCTTCTGCAGTATCCTGTTGCTTTGTCACAATTCTTCTGAGTTTGAATTAGTTAATTATAATTTGACACCACACATGATCATGATCTTTTTCTGCCAAAAATGTGTGATGTGTGAGTTAAAGGAGAATTCCGGTGTGATATTGACCTAAAGTGTGTTGAAACATGATACCGAGTGTGAACGTATGTCTCATAGCCCATTTCGGCTTGTCCCCTGCACTCCAAAATCTGGCGCTAGTTAGCCGATGCTACCAACAGCTTTTTCAGTGGTGGTGCTTCGGCATCGGGCTAGCCATGCAAATAAATCACTGTTTTACACCACCATTTACGAGGCTCAATGCATCTCCACACTTCATTGGTAGACTACCGAAGGCATTTTAATTAAGCTAGTTTTAGGTTATACTCGACTAGATTTAAGCTAATGCAGTTGTGCTTACCATCTGTGGCCCAATTTACATTCTGACCTACAATTCTAAAGACTGTAATTCTGGTTATCTACTAGGGTGATCTGCTGAGTAAGATCATTCAGCAAAACACGAGAGCCTGAAGTTTAACAGGGTAGACAAGGGAAACGTCGGGTGGATCGTAATGCCAATTCTGCTGATTGAACAGAAAAGTTGCTGAGAAAGGTGTCTATGATTAGGTTCAGTTTCACTTCCGCAGACGCACATAGACATTGAATGAGCGCTCACATTACTACCCCCAAATGTAGGCTATGCCTCTTTATTTGATCACACACAATTAATAAAGATTTCCTAATCTGGAATCCTCATCTGTTTTTTTCAGCCAGCAGTTCTATAATACAGTAGTCTACCATTCATTTGTGCCGCAAATTATCAGACGTGTGACAGAAGCATGGGCATAGCCTGTAACTTCGCTGATCCGCGGGTAGCAATCTTATCGGAGAGGAGGCCCTAACGCTGCAGATAACAGACAGAAGGCACAGAACACAGTTGCATGTCCAGTATATATCTGGTGAATATAGCCTACCGAATGCAGATGGCTACAAGCTCACGCTTTGCCTGGTCTAGACTAGAAGTAGCCTGGCGGGCCATCCTATATCATTGAAATGTAAAGTCTGGAATCGAACCATTCACCTCGCTTAATCCAAGGGGCGGGCAGAGAATTGTCTTTCAAACTGCCTAGGCATGCAATAGGCCAGCGTTACGACCATATCCGTATCCGTCGGCAAACGGCAAATACATCCTTCTTCGAAAAGGAATGACTTAAGTGCATTGTGTTGCTCAACTTTCAAAAAAAAAAGTCCAACTCCTCCAAAGTTGACGCCAACGCCGATTCAAACAACCGCTCTTCGTTCACCATAGCCACCTTCCTTGTTGTTCACCGTCACAGACTGTCGTTATCCTGTTAAGCCCGCCTTAAGACTAACAAAATAGAGCGCTGTGATTGGATGACGTCCACGGCGTCAGCCAATAGAAATCCTAGACGTACAGGCTGAGCAAATTAATTTGCCGCCGCTAGGGTGCGTCTAGATTTCTAGGCTAGACTAGAAGCTTATGTTTCAAAGATTTAGAAGCTGGGCACGTAGAGCTCCAGAATCTTTGGTAGCAACCCCGCCCCCTGGTAAAACAAACGTGTTTGTCAGAGAAAAAAAACTAAATCATAAAATGAATCGTAAAAAGGAACGATGGTGTTGTAGAAATGTAGCGGAGTAAAAGTACAGATAATTGCTGTAAAATGTAACAAAGTAAAAGTCAAAAGTATGCACTATAAATTCTACTTAAGTAAAGTATGAATACGTGGAAAATTTATTTGTACTTCGTTACATTCCACCACTGGCTTTTGACAAACTAGTAAAAACAAGACAGAATGACGACAACTTGTCAAAATAAAAGTCCATCAATCGCAAAGCAGCATTGCAGTTTTTGTTCCAACCCTCTTACCTGACCAGGTCACATCTGAGTCAATAGGCTAGTCCAGTGCCAAAAAGACAGAACATGGTCAAGCAAATAATTTTTGTTTCATAAAAATGTATCGGTTTTATGATGTCACCTTTGCAGATAATTTCTCATCTTTTGCTACTGGGAATCAGTGGCGATTCTAGACATTTTTAACAAGGGTGGCCCTAGTGGGGCACTGATTAATTCAAGGGTGGCATGAGGCAAAACATCCAGATAAACAGAAATGGGCTCAAGATGTTAAATTAGCACAAATACATTAGGAAAACCATGCACCAAACACCATACTCATCAATTGAAGGGCAAACACTATACTCTCACATACAATGTCTTTGTATTTGAATAAAATGCAAATACAAATAAACAAACATTAAATCTAAGTTGTCTATTAATGGATTATGCTGTGCTAAAACAAATTCCATCATGGGGACATTAAAATATATTCTATTCTATGGCTATCTATGGCCATCTAATTCTGTAGCTGAGCTGTAGTATAATGAGTGAGCTGAACAGTAGGCTACAGTAGACCTGAATCACTGTACGAAACATGACCAAAAACATGAAACATGACCTATTACATAGAACTGTAAATCTGATTTTAATATTTACAAATATCTAGGCTATATTTAATTTATGTTTTATTTGGCCTGCTATGAAATGTAAAGCCCAAAGCAGACATCCCAAGTCTCCCGGAAGTCCCGGGAGTCTCCCGCATATTGATAGCGGCTCCCTGACGCCCGCAAATTAGATAAAATCTCCCGGAATCTAGAATGAGCGATCAAGAGCGCGCATGCGAGACCGCGTGTGCATCTGAGTGTAGCGCGCACACGAGGGGAGAGAGAGAGAGAGAGGTGGTGCGTGTGATGCCTCCCTGAAATGACTTTTTGCAAGTTGGGATGTCTGCCAAAGTTGGAGACATGTAGAAATTTGCTGTAAATTCAAAACCGGATTACTCTGGAATGGCTATCTGTACAGGGGGATGCTTTACACCTTTGTGTTCGGTAAGGTCCGCTGTTTATTCTGATATGGTTTGTATGTATTGTTTGTAGGCTATATGGGAAGAGTTTGCAAAGCATTCCACCGAGATGAATGGGTAGGGTGATGGGCGCAGAACTGTATAGTAATATGATTAAATTAAAGTAAATTAAAATATTGAAAGAAGGGGGCACCAAGGTCACAGTAGCCTGTGAACCTCAGTATTATAATTAAATGCTTTTAGGCCCATAGTTAACACTTAATGACCTAGCAAATGTTGGCAGGGTAGGCTAGGTAAAATAAGCAGGTAGGAAAATTAGTCTAGGATGACGTGATTCAACAGACGCAACTTGTGTGTGTGATTAGATAAGCACTGGCAGATGCGATAGGTAAATAGATATCTTAGCATATCTATTTATGTTAGCATAAGCAGTAGCCTGTAGGCCTAAACTCGCATGCTAAAAACAATAAGTCATGTATAATGGCAAGCGTGTTTGCCACTTTCCGACGTCTGACACTTCAAACTAGCTCTGCAGGTGCAAAAGTCCCGCCTTAGACAGTCATAATGGCCAACCATAGACTAGGATTTTGGGGTGGCACCTGGGGTGGCCAATCGAATTTTAAGGGTAGCCTGTGCCACCCCGAGCCACCTCTCTGGCTCCACCCCTGCTGGGAATGTCCAACCAGTCCAGGTTACACAAATACAAGTCAGCTGAATGTACCCGTCAAGTAAAGTGTTACCTTCTACTCAGGGATGGGCACAAATGTTCTTTAAAGTACAGAACTAATTCTAACACATTTAGAAAGTGAGTAGGCAGAGGCACCAAATGTGATGGAAAGTTTAAGGACGAACAGGATACTCTGCATGGCTTTTAGTATTATGTGCTGCTCTGACAGTCCACTTTTATTGACTGTTAGTCTACTGTTTTTGAGTTTGGACATGTACTGTTTTGCAGTGACAGCCTATGAATGCCGACTCCACAACTGTAGCACTTCCCAGTTGGTGTAATACATTGCTTACTATGAATCAGTGACAATAACTCAGACAAACAATTCAAATGGATGACTTATTTAGAAATTTAAACTAGGTAGCATTTTAACCTTTTAAGTTATTTAAGTACAACTAACTTCTCAAACAGTGTTGCATTCAGACGACGCGTATGGGGCCTGTTAATCAGTCCAGCAAAAGAAAATAAACACTCTACTGGAGCAGATCGAGGGGCTTGACCATGCGAGCGTGCCACAGACAGACAGAGACAGAGATTTTGTGCTTTATAGATAGTTAGATAGAGGTCATGACAGTGTTTCACAGAAAGTATTTTACAGTATTTTGAAAATACAAAAATAATTTCAAAAACACAAGTATTTTGATTACAATGGCATTTTCATCATCTCAATAAAATACAAATTACAAAATAGTATTTTGTATTTGAAATACATGTATTAGAAATACTGCCCATCTCTGCTTCTACTCTTATCTAATTCCCTTCTACTCTTATCTAATCTAATCCTCACACACATTTTATAAGCATAAAGCACACCAGGAGCACACACAAACGAGGGGTTGTTGGCAGCCATTGGGGCTATGTGCCCTGCTCAAAGGCATCTCAGCTGTGGTGCAGTGAGAGTGCTTTTCAGTCACTTCCCCCACATTTTTAACACCAGGACGTGACTGAACCCCCACCCTCTAATTTCAATGGTTTACTTATCTGGGTGGTTCTAAAAATGGCAAGCCCTGTAAAAAGTTATATTAATATAAAGAGAATAAAGGTGGTGAACTAGCCAATGAACTATATTATGGTGTGGTTTATGATTATGGCCACGTAAAGCAAACACTTTGACCTGCATTCAACTGGTATGTGCTCATGGTTTACAGCTAAGTTGCAGAGCAGGAAGAAAACCATGCTGGTTATTCTTTTCACACAGACACTCATGACAATTGTCATGTTTTTAACTTGCTGAAAATCACAGATCACATTGCCTCTGACCCTCCTAATAATTTATTGTGCTTTATGAAACAACTGTTTGTCTTGCAACTCCTTCAGGTGGAAAAACTGAAGGCCCTGGGGATGAGACCCTTACTACTCACCGGGACTTATTCAGATACTAGCCAGGTCTGGGGGACAGAATGTGTGTTCCCATATGACCTCAGACCTGGCTAAGAACATCATCAAACAGATTCAGTTTCTGTATAGAAACCTGTTAGAGGGTAGTGTTAATTTCGTCAGACGAGACAAGAGGAAATATGTTCGTCAACGACCTTTTTTTTCATGACTAAGACGAGACGATGACGAGACGGCAGTAATGTCCTGAAACACTGACTAAGACTATCTTAAGATGAATTATTGTTGACGAAAAAAGACGAGACTAAAATGTTTTGCATGAAATAAGAACTAAGATAAAATCTCTCTTAATTTTCGTCTACAAAATGAGAAGACAGAATATCTAGCTGTTATGTTTTCAAAATATTCCGAATGAGTTCATACGCAACAGCTTTCCTGTAGGCTAGTCTACGTGCTGTTGCTGCAACCCTGTGGCTGCAACACGAACACTGGAGATTTCTGCCAGAGTTAGCAACTAACTACCTAAGCTTTATGCCACAATGCTACATACCCAGAAGTTGAAGCTTCTCTCATACAAATTAACATCCACCAGAATGTCCATACGAAAATGTTCATCATGTAATGTCAACTATTTAACTAGTTAGACTGATGATGCAAAGTTTGCTAGCAAGTAAGCTAATATGGAAAGTTCGCTAGCAAGTTAGCTATGGCTAAGATGGAGAGTCTGTTTGGGGAATGTGTTGTGTTTACATATCGCCATCTAGCTTAGGCGAGTAAAACATTAATACTTTGGTCTCTACGACAGTGTTTCTCAAACTTTTCAGTTTCAGGACCACTTAACTAACCCTAGCTAAAAAAAAAAAAAAAAAAGATTAGACCTACTTCAACAGTAGCCTATAATTAGTCTACACAATAGGCCTACTCACTGAACCACCTTGCTTATTGTCTTTGCACTTTGCTTATTGTGTGGATTCATACTGTATGATTTAAACTGGCATATCTTACATAGACAGTGTTGCAGAACTGTTTTTACATACAAGTTGGTTCAATATTGCAAACAACTCATCTATATTATATTTTACCACGCCTGCTCACGGACCACTTGAGATAGCTTATGGACCACCAGTGATTCCCGGACCACACTTTGAGAAACACTGGTCTACTTAATATGACAGTGATCCAGTCAAATCTTTACTGTCTATGGTCAAATCCCAGCCGAGCTATAACTGTAGCTCGACTTACCTGTGCATGTAAACATACTGACTGACAAAAATCCAATGAGTAATTATAACAGACGAGTAGCCCTGTGGACACACAATATTGTTGGAAAATTGAGATGTGTGAAACACTATTTGACTCAAATGGTAATCAGAAATAATTTGTTATAAAAAAAGACTAAAATGTGTTGACTAAAACTGACTAAGACTAAGATACCTTATGGCTAAAACTAGACTAAAATGACGAGACTTTTAGTTGACTAAAACTTGACTAACAAAAATGATATTTGAATGACTAGATATGACCAAGACTAAAAAGGACATTTCGTCACAAGACTAAGACTAAGACTAAATTAAAAATAGGTGACAAAATTAACACTATTAGAGGGTACGTTTTTTTTTAATTATTTATCTGTCGCTTATATATGGACATAATTTATCAGCACATCCTAGCTTTACATATTGTTTTTTTTCGTCTTGGGGATCTCTATATATATATATGAAAGGATGGACTCCACCAGGAGAGGAGCCAGCGAAAAAAAAGACAGACGTAAGAAAATTAATTTTGTTTTTAATGTATACATTTTGTGTAATGATTAACTGTTAATTAGGTGCTCAAATACATTCTGTGTATAATGTTTAAGAGATACTGTGGCAAACAAACCTTGACATCATTGTAATTTATTTCAATAAGACATGGGAGAGAGAGGGGCTGTGGCAGGTGTGGAGGCAGAGGAGGAGAGTGCCGTGGCGGCAGAGGAGGAGAGTGCCGTGGAGGCAGAGGAAGTAGCCATGGATGCAGGGGAGCCAGAGAGCGAGAGGAGACAGGAGAGAGAGAGGACGCAGAAGAGAGAGAGGAGAGTGCCGTGGAGGCAGCCATGGAGGCAGGAGAGGAAGGGGCTGCAACTGCCATGGTAGTAATCATCACTATGACATCATATGATGTGAAAGACCTTATGTAATCCAAAATTACTTTAAAGCAACACCAAAGAGTTTTTTTGTACCTTAAAATACTGTTTCCAAAATTGTTTCTGTGGTTCATCAACTCGTAACAGGGTGAACGGCACTTCTGCATTCGCTTCGCGGCCCTCTATCGGCTATAACCACATTATGTAAGTTTGCCAGATCGGGTAGCTGGTTTGTAGTTCGATGGAATGAGACATAAGAAACTATAAATTTGACTTGCATGATGTCGCAATACATCGTACTTTCATAAAATCATGCAACATATACTACCTTGTCTATGGACATCGTTATTTGCATAGCCGTTGCTGGATAAACAAATAGCGTGGTGCGACAGAGGAAAAGTTCTTTGGTGTGGCTTTAAGTAAGTGTTACAGTTTTTCTCAGTCACTTTGGTGCATTTCTCAGGTTGGAAATTGAAATTCTCAAATCTATTAGTTCAACCATCACATCATGTTGTCACGTGTACATCGTAATGCTAAGTGAGCACCCAGTATGTCTTCAGCATGGTATCAAAATCGGTTTGAAGATAGACCACTTGGGAAAAGAGATGGGTGGGGACCAAACAAAATTTTTCTGTAAAGGTCTGGGGCTACATTCCCATCTTACAACTATGATTACTCCTAAATCACACTAAAAGATTTTAGCTAGGAGTTCTCAAAGCGTTTCAGACCTACTCTTAGTAAGGAAAAATTACGACTTTTAAACTAAGAGTGAGTCTTCGTTGCTATGGATGATGTCATTACTCATGCATAAGCTTGGCTGAAGTGACCACCTATCAAACCAAATCAAGGTGGTCACTTCAGTCAAGCTCGTGCATGAGTAATGACGTCATCCATAGCAATGAAGACTGGTCGGCTATTCCACGTGGCAGAACAACTCTATATTTGTTAGGGATGTCACACAGGAAACAATGCTGCAGAAACACGAAAAAATGACTGATATGAGTAGGCGATCTTATGAGTTCCTGTTGATATGTAGTGCACGATGGAAATAATTTAAAGGAATGTAGTAGCAGTCTTGTAAATAGTGACCCTGCATGATCCCTAGTTGTTGCTAAATCATAGTCTATCACTAGTCTGTGACTCAACAACTCGATCACTTGTCTTTAGATGGGAGAAGGTCTGAGACTGTAGTCTTTCAAAAATCTATGGCAGAGGACCACTCATGGTCATGGCAAATATCCCTCATGTCCACCTCTCAGTCTTAGCCCAGTCCTTCATTGACAACGGTTACTGTAGTCATTTCTTGTCTAGCTAGCACAATATAATTGTGTATAAAATGGAAAAACAAAAATATATAAAAAAATAATAATAATAATAATAGGATTTTACAGTAAGAGTAGAGAAATGAGGAACTGCTTTTTTGATGTGCACAAGTGACACAATGATGTGAAGATTGAACAGGTAGTTTTGAGAATTTCAATTCTGATCCAAAGCGACTGAGAAAAACTAAAAAGAAAATGTAGTGCAATATAAACACAAACAAAAAACAAGGGGAAAAAAAATATAAAAAAAAAAAATATATAATATATATATATATATATATATATATATATATATATATATATATATATATATATATATATATGGTATTATGTTCTTGGCTAATTTTGACAATTGAACAGAATATTGTGCATGTGATAACTTGTACAATGAAATGATGCTGACATGTTTTGGAGAGAACAATCAATAGACTGAGAATCAACAATCAGTTTAGACCAACAAGATCTATTCACATGGAAATTGTGCTATATGGAGGCTACCGGTCATTAATCATTTGCAAAGATATACTGGAGACATTGAGACATGTACTAAGAGTAAGACATTTGCAATTTAATGAAATGAATGAGAAATTCAATTCTGTTGTGAACAATTGCCAAATAGTTTGGAGGTTTGTCCGTGTTATTTTGAGAATGTAATTTCTGTTTCAAGAAATGAGCCAAACCAATGTAGAGAGATAGAGATAGAGATAGATACTTTATTGATCCCTAAGGGGAAATTCAAGGGTCTCAGTAGCATACAGACATCACACACAACATGCACTTACAGCAGAAATGGTAAACATAAGTATAAACATATAACTAAACTCCACTGTACAAAACTAACAAAACTAAATACACTATATAAATTAAATAAGAAGGTCCAATGTGCTTGAGGGTGATCAAGCATAAGACGCTTGTAGTGACCGGGCCGGGACTGGTAAGGTGCTAAAGGGAGTGAGTGTCATGGTGAAGGTGCAAAAAGTAGTCCAACCATAGTCCTTTAGTTATGTGTGCATGGCAAGGTGCTCAAGCATCAAGGATGTGAGTGTCATGGTGAAGGTGCAAAAGTAGTCCAGCATTAGTCCAACATTAGTCCAACAGTGCAAGAGTAGGTCTAGAGACCAGCATAAATAATATGGACAAATAGGAGAGTAAAGTATAAAGTAGACAAGGTAAAATAAAAAAACTATTTCAGTGCAAGAACAGGTTGAGGTAATAGGGTTATAGCCATTCATTCATTCATTCAGTATTGTAGCAGAAGCCTGACCGCAGCTATTGATCATGTGTGCCAATATAGCATAAAAAACAGTGTAGCAGTAAAACAGTAGTGAAAGCATTAGGCTGTGTACATTAGTAAAACAGTAGTAAAACAGTGTTGTAGTTAGTATTAATTGGAAAGACGTGCAAAAGAGGTGAATTACCTGGTTTCATTAACTGACAACACTGGTTTGTCTGCCTTGTTTCACAAGTTTATCATGGTCATGGTTGGAAATAATATAGCTTAATTGATGTTATTTACACGTTTTTGTAGATTGTGTTTTAGAATAAGTGACTATAGCCTACTTTGGAGTGCACTCCTGTCTGCTTGTATGTTCTCATCTACTCCTCTTATACCTAATTCTTTCCAAATCAAGCACTTAATGTATGAACGGAAAACTAAGTGGACTAAGAGGACTAAGATTGAATAGATCGAACAGAAATTACACAACTAGGCCTACGTGATTTAAGTTTAGATACCGTACCATAGCCTAAGGGGCCTTAGGAGTTTTAGCAATTTAGGAGTACTGTTAGCAGTAAGATAAAATTACTTACTGAACGTGGCATATGAACAGCTGCAAGCAGTCTATTACACAACACCTACTTCACAGCCCAGCCATGACTTGCTCCCAAAATGTATAGGCCAAGACTTTTAGATTTAACATTTTTTGCTGATGTGTCTCATAGTTGACCGTCCTTTGTCTTCTAGGTCCATCAGTTACTTATTGTTGGCCAGAGACATGTGTCAAGTGTGTATACTTTTTTGTACATATTTATCTACAGACATTCTCTTTAAAAGCAAGGGGTTCATAAGAGCACATCAGTGCATTTCACTTTAGGCCAGGTGGCGGAATAAACAGCCGGCCACATACTAGCAATAACAATTGCGTAGCGCCTGCTTCCACATTTTTTTTTTTTTTAATTTATTTAAATAGCACGTTTAAACATGACTTGAATCAACCAAAGTGCTTTACAGAGACCAGTGGGAAGCAAACATATAACATACTGTATACCATAACAAATAAGACAGGCCATACAAAAAAAAAAAAAAAAAAAAAAAAACACACATCATAAAGCAGACGATACAAATACACGAAAGAGACGACAGTACAAACAGGGCTCCGGTAAAGATGAATTGGGAAACGCTAGAGAGAAAAGGTATGTTCTGCGCTGGGATTTAAAAGTGTCAACTGAAGGGGCGAATCTGATGGCGGTGGGGATGCTGTTCCACAGTTTGGGGCCTGCGACAGCAAAGGCACGGTAGATCCCGTGCCTGAGATTGGCCAGCTCCGTCAGTAACCCCTGCATGGCCGATCTAAGGGAGTAGGGGGAGAGGAGGTCTGAGATGTAGGGGGGGCTTTTCCATTAATGGCTTTGAAAGTAAAAATAAGGACTTTAAAATCAATTCTGTAACAAACCGGAAGCCAGTGGAGGGAGGCTAGGACAGGGGTGATGTGGTCTCGTTGCACTGGATGAAAGATGGAGGCCACAGCCACTGTCCAGTTAAGAACACCACATATAAGAAACATTGCATGCTATCAAGCACAAGGCACAAGCCCATGTGGACAATGTGGATCACACCACCCCTTCATCTTCTCTTTTTCTCTAGCCAGAGCCGGACAGTAACGGACTACATTTACTTGAGTACAGTACTTGAGTTCAATTTTGAGGGATCTGTACTTTACTCGAGTATCATTTTTTGGGAAGCACTCATGACTTTACTCAAGTACATTTGAGAGGCAAATATTGTACTCTTTACTCCACTACATTTCTATCCATAACCGTGAGTACCCGTTACTACTTCTAAAAAAAAGAAAAAAGAAAAATCTCGGAAACCCTTAATTTGTTGTTTCCCTCTCAAACGTGATTGCATTGTGCAGGCGCCACTGATTGGGACAGCCTATCAGCAATCAACTTCAGCTTTCCGCCAAAGTCAACTCCATGGTCAGATTTAGATAAGAGACGAAACCACGGATGAAACAATAGATGAAGACGCAGCAGGTCTATCCCAGGAATGTGCCAACCTGTGGCCCCACCTCGCCAGACCATTTAAATTTAAATGATAGTATTTTGTATTTGAAATACGTATTTTAAATACATGTATTAGAAATACTGCCCATCCATGGCAACATGGTAAAAAGATGAAAATTACTTGATTTTACTTCCAATTAATTTTAGGTATTAAAGGGACACCAGGCAAGCCTGATGCTTTTTCTCTACAAAACTCCCCCTCTTTTCCCTTTCTTTGCATCTTCCGTCAAGGGTTTTCGCTGCTTCTTCGCCGGCTCTGCCATTATACACACATTTGCAACAATCGCTAGCGTTTCGTTAGCGTCCCTGCCTCTGTGCTGTGGATGCAGGATGTAAACTGATCCTGCTACGGTCGGCGGGTATGATACACTGAACTTGCAAGCGGGATATTCTTCCTACAGGCAGTAGGGGCGGGCGAGAGTCTTCATTCGCCCTGTAATGAGTCATTTAACCATATGCCGACTTACGAAGATGAGTAATTAACACAAAAACGTTGCCTGGTGTCCCTTTAACATTAACATTTTCCATAACTCCATGTAGGACGTTTCTGTACATAAATGTAAGCACTGTGGCAGTAGTAATGCAATATTTCGAAAATGTAGGCTACTCGATACTCAAGTACTTTTAAAAACAAGTACTTCAGTACCTTTTACTTAAGTAGACATCTGACTGTTGTACTTTTACTTGTACTTGAGTAAAATTAGCAAAGGGTATCTGTACTTTTACTCAAGTAATGAAGCTGTGTACTCTGTCCGCCTCTGTCTCTAGCTACAATGACACTTGTTAACACATATCTGTTTACTATTCATTTTCAGAGTGCAATGTCCATACAAAATTGGACATTTTTCCAATCAAGAAACTGGGCAAAGAAAGGACCAGAAAGGTTGGTCTACAAGCTGAATAAGGGGACTTCAGAATCACCTAAAATGGAAATGCAAAGCAACTCAACTTCTACTAGAGTACACAGACATTAGCCCAGACTACACAAGCCATTCAGACGTACTAGGGATGGCCAAGAAATGACAAAAAAGTCGCACTGTCATCATTAGGTACATTCAGACCCAATGGTTCTAAGAACATAGTTGTACTTATTACCAACTGGATAATTAGAAATTATTTCCTCCTGATAGCTGATGAAACAAAGCATATGCCATAGTCCAACATGTGTAAACCAATGGTGTAGATGACGCTGCAGGTTTTTATTTTAAAGAGAGAACGCCTACTAAAATATAATAAATATTATTTTTTTACATTAGTTGTTAAGAGTAAAAACATATTTGGTCAGTTTTAACACAAGTTTACAACGGGGAGTAAAAAAAAAATATTTGGGTCGGTTCTACACTGTGTGCAGAATTATTAGGCAAATGAGTATTTCGACCACATCATCCTTTTCATACATGTTGTCCTACTCCAAGCTGTATAGGCTTGAAAGCCAACTACCAATTAAGTAAATCCGGTGGTGTGCATCTCTGTAATAAGGAGTGTGGCCTAATGACATCAACACACTATATAAGGTGTGCTTAATTATTAGGCAACTTCCTTTCCTTTGGCAAAATGGGTCAGAAAAGAGATGACAGACTCTGAAAAGTCAAAAATTGTCAGATGTCTTTCAGAGGGGTGCAGCAGTTTGGAAATTGCCAAGCTTTTGAAGCGGGATCATCGCACAATCAAGCGGTTCATGGCAAATAGCCAACAGGGGCGCAAGAAGCGTGTTGAAAAAAGAAGACGCAAAATAACTCCCCATGAATTGAGAAGGATCAAGCGTGAAGCTGCCAGGAAGCCATTAGCCACCAGTTGTGCCATATTTCAGAGCTGCAACATGTCTGGAGTGCCGAGAAGCACAAGGTGCTCAATACTCAGGGACCTGGCCAAGACACACAAGACAAAACGTCAAGATTGGGCCAAGAAATATCTGAAGACTGATTTCTCCAAGGTGTTTTGGTGTGATGAAATGAGAGTGAGTCTTGATGGGCCAGATGGATGGGCACGAGGCTGGATCAGTAAAGGGCAGCAAGTTCCTTATCGATTCAGACGCCAGCAAGGTGGAGGTGGGTACTGGTATGGGCTGGTATCAAAGATGAGCTTGTGGGACTTTTTCGGGTTGATTGAGTCAAGATCAACTCCCAGACCTACTGCCAGTTTCTGGAAGACACCTTCTTCAAGCAGTGGTACAAGAAGAAGTCGCCATCATTCAAGAAAAACATGATATTCATGCAGGACAATCCTCCTCACACGCATCAAAATACACCACAGCGTGGCTGGCCAGAAAAGGTCTAAAAGGAGAAAAAATAATGACATGGCCCCCTTGTTCACCTGGCTGGGGCACCTTCACCGTATGCCGGCGACCCGGGTTCGATTCCCGCCCCGTGGTCCTTTCCGGATCCCACCCCTGCTCTCTCTCCCATTCGCTTCCTGTCACTCTCCACTGTCACCATCATTAAAAGCATAAAAAGGCCCAAAAAAAAAAAAAATAATGCGTTTCTCTTCACAGGGAGTAGCAGAGGTCCAGGTATTTTGGAGTCCTTGTCCGGCATGGTGAGTTTTTATTTAATTACAAAAGGTGGAGCCTCTAACTGGAACATTGCATTTAAAAGCATTTGTAATGTCACCATATCCAAATGTGGTCTTTGTGATCACGTTCTTAATGAAAATAGAAAAACATGGCTTTGTTTCATTGCATGACTACTATTCATACTACACTCAGGTATGAGTTACCGGTACTTACTTTTCAAAGTGAATCTGTGTTGTCAATGTAACCTAATTGTGTTTAATTTTCTTTCAGTGGCAAAACCTGGCCTTCATCTTGGGAACCCACAGGAAATGTGCAATTTAGAACATACACACATGCACAAACACTTGACCACAACAGGAGCTGGTGGTTCCACCATTACACAGACACACAAACATACACATATCAATAAATTCTAGAAGCTACATTTATTGTTGATACAGTACGTCTTTTTAATAATGCTTTTGGGAAATGTTATTTTTCTGAGACTCACCGACATTACAAACCCATGTGTAGTATTCTCTTTAGTATTTTTTTTATGTTTTGTATCTTTAGGGTGGAATATAGGGATATATAGGGCCCTACGAAACCCGTTATATTTTCCAAATTCCGTTTTTTTGGCCACATATACATTTAGGTCCTCCAAAATTTGCAGGAAGGTAGGGCATGTCCTAATGTATGTTAAATGGCATCTACAAATGACAGGCTCTCAGAAAATATATGATTTGGATAGGCAAAATTGCTTTGCCTTTCAATTGGAGCTCAAAATGTGTCATATCTGTGCCTCGTTCGCCAATACGCATAAAGAGCCATGTACACATTTAGGTCCACCAAAGATTGCAGGAAGGTGGGGTATGTCCTAATGTATGTTAAATGACATCTACAAGTGACAGGCTTTCAGAAAATATATGGTTTGGATAGGTGAAATTGCTTTGCCTTTAAATTGGAGCTCAACATTTATCATACAGTATGTGTACCTTGTTCGCCAATACACATAATAGAGCCATGTATACATTTAGGTCCTCCAAAGTTTGCAGGAAGGTAAGAACATACATTACTACTGACATTGGGTGGCGTGTTCCTTTAATTACAGGATATGTAGTTTTAGGGAGCACCAGATTGTATGCATTAGAAGCTGAGACAGTTGGATTCACAGGTGACACCTGTGCCAGAGTTCTGATTAGCCCGGTAACTACTCTGGGAGCTTAACGAGCGCAGCTGGCTTTAGGCCATTATGACATCACAGCCTCCATTCAAGTCTATGGGGGGAAAAAAATGAGCTTTTTACCATTTTTAATCCCATATCTCAAAAAGTATAAACTTTTTTTAAAAAATCTGAAATAATAACTCGTCCCACTCCAGACCGGTTATTTCAACATGTCTATTGTTAAGCGGTTAGTCGCATTCACTCTTGAAAAGGTAAAAAGAAAAAGGTAATAATAATAATAATAATAATAATAATAATAATAATAATAATAATAGGGCTCTACACTAACATTTTTTTCCAGGAGCACTTGTGCGCCCAAGTTAAAAAAAACTTAGGAGCACAGACAAAAATTTGGGCGCACAGTCCAATTATGTGTAAGTTAACTTACACATAATCTAACATTACACTGCAGCTAACAGTTAAACGTGCCAGTGCACCAATTGCTAATATTAAAGAATGACTGACAACATTTAGGCTACAGGAAACAGGATTTTAAAGATCAGTGCCTACTTTATTTTCAGTCTGTTCTATTTTCCTACATTTTGTTAATGTAAAATAATATAATACATTGCCATATTTGCATTAAGCCTGTATATTAAGTATACTGCCAAATGTAGGCTAATTTATTTATTTGTGAATCCATCTGTAGCTAATCCAAATATGCCCATGGTGACCTATCTGACTGCATATTGCCTAATACTACTACTAAAAGTCCATTTTCTCTTCCACAAAACCCAACATAGGCCGCCATCATACATATATATATATATATATATATATAATTTTACACTTTTTTTTTAAATATCTGCATTGATGGGGGCAGTAGGCAAACGTTAGGCCTACTTTCGTTGTGTACTTCAGCTTGTATTCGGTGTAAACAAACAAGCATGCGTGGAAGCCTGGAGTTGTCAGTAGCGTTCTACCTTTGAATAAAATGGGAGTATTACGGGAGGCTACTTTTGTGCCTGTTCGCTACAGCTATATTTTGCATATTGCAGCCAATACGTCAACTGGGATAAAAGGCATGTTGGGTTACCTTTTCTTCCCTCACTGCATTCTCAGAATCTCATCCTGTTCCTCCTATATCCGATGAATTCTAGATGGATAGAATAACTCATTTTTTCAATCTTTGCATCTTGGCTGGCTAGTCTAACTTTCTGCTTTTTCTGCGCGCTCTTGGATTTGATAGAAGCTACTACTAGCGAGTCACAACGATAAATTGCTAACGTTGATGGGAGGTGTATTTTTTATGCTGCATTCGCGACGTGATTCTATGGTTTGCACATGTTTCTCGATGTTGCAGTGTATTTTGTAGACAAACATTGACATGGTTAGAAGTCATTCGCACCAGTGCGCCTAAATATTTTTTTGCACTCGCACGCCATCATTTTTACTCGCATGTGCGAGTGAAATGGGCGCACTGTAGAGCCCTGAATAATAATAATAATAATAATAATAATAAACTAGAAAATGTAATTCCAGGGAATTAACATTGCATGTAAATGCAAAAAAGCTGCTGTTTATAACATTATATTACTTACAGTATAATTATTCAGATTACATAGACTTACAGTATTCTTGAAAACCACTTACTTGGTTAGATGTTAGCTTAGAGTATAGGCTATGACAGTAAAAATAAATTGTTAATTCAATATTGATCAACATTCTTTGTTTTAATACAGCAGAATACAGCAGTATGAACACTTATCAACTAATGTAAGCTTGAATTTAAAAAAAAAAAAAAAAAAAAAAAAAAAAAAAAGTTGTTGAAACCAATTTAAAGTTACCCAATAATGATTAGGGAGAAACCAGATATCTACTGAATTTCCAATCTTACAGAACTTGATAATGCCAATCTTATTATCCTAAGACAGATCTATTTATCAGTGGTAATTCTGAACTGGCAGCAAGAGCTAAAGGTCTCAGTTAATAGTAATGGGTCACATTTGGTGGTGATAGACTGAAGAATAAGATTCAGCCCTTCAGATGATCAGTTTTAGACAGAACTTAGGTTAGAATCTTAACTTTTCACACAGCACAGGTCTAAAAACAGAGGTCTAACAGCACAGCTAAGTTTTACAGATTTTACAGCACAGGTATGATTCAAAGGTGTGAATGGTTAACAAATATGATTCACGAGTATACAAGTTCCATATAGTTCCTCACACAACAATATAGTTCTCAGAATGTCTTAGTGTAGATCTCGGATAAGTCTCAGTATGGTTAAATGGTATCTGCACAGATATGTTGATATGGTCACATGTTTGTAAGAATGTATGTTAGTAGGCATGTTGCTAGCAACATTGTCAGAGATTGGTTGACAGGTGTGCACACAGACAGGCACACACGTAATGTCATACACGGTCATCACCACTGGTCTGGTCCCTAAAAGACAAAAGCAAACAAGTTTAACAGTTATACCAAAACAATACAAGGAACGTCTGCAATTGTACAATACAACTCATTTATTTAAGTGAAGTTACATTATATTAGGCTGACACATTTTTAACCTAACGACTAAGATGGTACGATGTACTACAACTGGAAAGCTTGATTCAAGTGCCAGGCTACACTTCAATTTATAGACCAGAACAATGCAGAAATTAGTAGGCCAAGTAAACAGGCTACAATAGTATATGTTAACACAAACATTATAGCTCAACTTCTGTAGTGTTTTAACAAGACTTTAGTCGTATGGTCCATTTCAGTAGCCTAGCCTATTCATGGCTTTCATAAGGTCCCTTTCCACAGGAGAATCAACAGCGTAGAATGAAACCGTAGCCTGGCCTATTTGATACACAAACACGCTGTGTACAACGTTACAAATTTGGTAAAATAAAAACAGGAGCATTTGTTAGCTTTAACTAAAATGTGAACGGTAGAAGCTATAACGTTATGACAATGAGTAGGCCCTAACGTTATTTATGCCATGAATGAAACCCATGATGGGTTTCATCAGGTCCCCAGTATAATCAAGCACCAGTCTGCATTAATAATCTATTCTAGGTGCTTGATTCTATACACCTGTGGAAAGTGACCTGATGTTGAATAGAACCAGAGCGACAGGCCTACTTCTCTGGTTTACCTTAACGTTCTAGTTAAAACGCTGCTGGTTAGTAGCCTAGGCCTAATGAACAAATGTAACGTGCCTATGCGTTATGTTTGATAGCTAACCGGTCAATGTAAAGTTGACGACATATTAACGTTGATTAACAGCGGGTTTCCTTACATAATAATAATATCAACGTAGCAAGGTGCTAACTTTAACTATTTCACTAAAATATTACATAGCGTTACAACGTTAGTTTTGCTATTCGTGACATTTCATACATATAGGCCTATAACGCTAACGTTACATAACATTTGACGACATAAATGACTCAAATACCAAAAACCAGAACACTTACCTTGTCTGTAATTAGAGAAATGTGCCTCTGAAGGAGAGTTTTACGAGCAAATAAAGTGACCACGGCACAGCAAGCGAAGACGTTCAGAAGATTAACAGCTCCAGTGGTAGATCGCGTTCAGCTGTTTATTGCTTTCAGCTGCAGTCACGTCATAATGCAATTAAGTTGCCGCCACGGCTGTCAATGTTAACTCTGAGAATTTCTTGCTCTTTTATCGTAAATCTCAAAAAGTATAAAGTTCACAAATATGAAAAGACATAGGACAAATCTCCGTTACAAAACCTTTGTAGGAGTGTTTGAATGACGTCAAACGGTTCAGTGGTTTTAGAGCCTTTAAACGTCAAATTCGATAGGAAGAAGAATAAGAAGAACAGTGATAAGTCCATTGCATTTACATGCAATGCAATAATAAAAAGGAGCCAGGAGATTTCAAGATGGTGGATTCCATCCACTATAACAAGGAAAAACTAGAAAAGCCTTTCCTGAAGGAAATACAGTGCATGAAAATGCAAAAATGTGATTTAAAATATCATACAGAGTAAAAACAAACTATATTGGTTGCTAAGTAGATGAGGTTTGTGAAATGACTGAACAGTTAAATAGGTGGATACTTTAAATGGTTAAATTATTTAGGTAGATTGATGATAACTGACAGTTGGAATGGCTCAAATGTTTGCTAGCAGTTATGCTAACTATGTTAACAAAGATACCCAGATAGCAAAATTATTATGGCTCAGATTTGGCCCAAAACTGGCTTGCCATTTTGGTAAAGCTCTGGGTGGATGTATGGGCCCTAAATGGCCCAAATTTGGCATGCCAAAATCAACCAAAAGTAGGCCAAAGCTCACCCAAAACCAATTTTGGATTTCCAAACTATAGCCTTAAATGTCCCAAAAAGAATCCTAAATCCCATAATCCAGCCAAAATGTAGCCATAACTGACCCTAAATGATACCATAATTGTGCCACATGTTTGCTTTTACATAGAAATTATGTATTTATTATTATTTTTTTATTATTATTTATTTGTATTATTTATTTTAATTTATTCAGCTGTCTGTATGACTTTATTGCTGGTAATTGGGACTTAATTGCTGATAATGTAATGGTTAGTCTAGGTTCACTATATACTTAAATTATGTTGTACATTATATATGCGTATGTATCTGTTAAAAAACAGGAAAATTAAATACATTTCATTATGCTTTATTATATGTTTTGGTAGGGTGCTGGATGGCTGGGTAGCTGGGGTGCTGGATGGCTGGGTGCCTGTGGCTGGACAGCTGGGTAGCTGGGTGGCTGGATGGGTATCTGGGTGCTGGATGGCTGGTGCCTGTGGCTGGACAGTTGGGCGGCTGGGGTGCTGGATGGCTGGGTAGCTGTGAAACTGGGTGCTGGGCGGCTGGATGGCTGGGTAGCTGGGTGCTGACTGCACTAAGAACAAAACAGAAAACAACCGGAAACCATGATTAGTTTAACTGCAGTGAAAGGGGGGTACAAAAACAACGTTTTAGGGGCATGATTTGGAGTGTCTTTGTGCCTCTTAACAGAGGTGCAACATGAACAGGGCCTTACGTGACAACAAGATGCGTTTTTAACTCATGAATACATTGCGAAGAAACCATAGGAATATAGGTCGGTGACAGTACAAACTTTGAATTTAAACGATTTCTTCGCAATGTACGAGATAAAAATAGATAGATAGATATACAGTATAGATAGATAGATACTTTATTGATCCCTAGGGGCTCAACGTTAAATGCATCTTGCATCTTCATGTTGCACCGAAATTTCAATTGCATTTTGTGTCTGTAAGAGGCCCACAAAACTGGCAATATAGCTAACTGGGAGCTCCCCGCTAACCCTGGCTATCGGCTCAATTACCTCTCTAAACCACAATCTTGTTTCAGAATAGGCAGGTATTTGCTATTTCTTGTTCTAATTATCTAATCCTTATTAACCATAACAGGCTACAAGAGCTGCAGGAATATCGTTGTGGGAACATCTAACGTTAACAGTATCATGGGAACGCTAACGTTAGCTTTAACTGTCTCACAACAATAACAAAAATCCAATGTTACTATGAGTAAATTAATAACATGTAAATGTGTTTAACATGTTTAAAAAGTAGGCTGTACAGTTGCTTGACCAAGGTTATTGAATACATTTTTCCTGAATTTAAAAGTTAAAAAGATGAATGGAGACATAATACATACCTCAACTCACGATCGCTGGTCGAACTGGGGGCTAGGCTGGGTCTTGTCCGAGTAGAAAGTTTGAAAATTCCCGGTCTTTGCGGAGTCTTTTGGTTAGCCAGAAACATGCCAAAACTCTGTCCCGCTCTTCGTCCATCTTCTGGCTGTCCATAAACATGCCAAACAGCCCGTATGAGTAATCAGATGCTGTCCCTGCTCTTAATCTAACGCTACGGTTGGCCAGAAATATGCCATAATTCAGCCATACACTACTGGCGCCTTCTTATCTGTTATGGCTGCCCATAATCATGCCAAATTGAAGCCAAAAGTTTTGGTCTGCCAAAACAAAGCCCAAAATCGCCAGATGTATGCCAAAGTGCTGCCAGAAAGTCTGCTATCTGGGTAATAATGCTAACCAAGTTACTATGCTAACTAGCATGCTAACAATGGTAAAATGCTAACTATGTTAATTATGTCATTTTTAGTAGTTATGCAAACTATGCTAACTAGCATGCTAACTATATTAACCATGTGACTTAGCTAACTTAATTAGCATAACTGCTCAAAAAGATTAGCTATGCTAATTAACATGCTAACATGTTAACTATGCTAACCATGTTGCTTAGCTAACCTAACTAATCATTTTAACAGTTATGCTAACTATCATATTAACTATGCTAACCATGTTAGTTAACTTAACTAATCCTTTTTAACAGGTTTGTTAAAAATGTTAACTAGCATGCCAACTATGTTAACCATGTTACTTAGATAACCGAGCTGATCATTTTTAACAGTTATGCTAACTATGCTAATTAACATGCTAACCATGTTACTTAGTTAACTTGGCTAATCATTTTTAGTAGTTTTGCTAAAAATGCTAGCCAACTATGCTAACCATGTTGCCTTGTTAAAAATGATTAGCTAAGTTAGCCGTTTTACTAAAAATGCTAACTAACATGCTAGCATGTTAACATGCTAACTATGCTAACCATGTTACTTAGCTAACTTAGCTGTACGGTTTTAACAGTTATGCTAACATGCTAGCATGCTAACCATGTTAATTAACTTAGCTAATCATTTTTAACAGTTTTGTTAAAAACATTAGCAATGCTAACATGCTACCTATGCCATCATGCTAACTAACTACAGTGGGTAGGAGTCATTAGTTGATGACAAGTAACAGTTGCAATGGCTGAACAGTTAAAAAGTTCAGTAGTTTAAAGGGTTAAATTGTTTAACAGTGAAATATTGTAGTGAGGACTTATTTTGAAACAGTTTTTGGCAGAGGAAGCAGTTGAACAGGATGTGTAGTCTTAATAGGGCCAGTTTGTATGCTTAAAGCCTGAGACTGGCAGTTGATCCAGGTGGCCTGAACACCTGCCATAGGATTCTAATTGCTTAACGGCTGTATTATGATGTCTGTCGGCAATGTTAAGTCTATGGGGATTTTTAAAACGTTTTTCTTTAATAGTTTAAAAAGTATAAAAGTTTCAAAGTTGAAGACATAGCAGCTTCGTCCGTTTGAATACCTATGTTACAAAGTTTGAATGAAGTTTAAGTTAAACTGTTCAAGAGAAATAGCGTACGGAAAAAGTGGTAAGCGGAACAATAATAATAATAATAAAGTTGTTGCCTAGGAAGAACAGTACAGTGCATTTTCATGCACTGTAATAAAAGTTGATAGTTTAAAAGTAGACTGTTTAAAAGCTGAATGTAGATAGTTTAAAAGTTGTTGATAGACAGCTAGTTTAATAGATAGTTTAAAAGTAGACCGTTTAAAAGTTGAAGGTAAATAGTTTAAAAGTTGTTGACAGACTGGAAGTTTAATGAATGTTGATATTCAAATAGTTTAATGGCTGTGTATAGGTAGATATTTGACGATAACTGAAAGTTGGAATGGCTCTAATGTTTGCTAGCAGTTATGCTAAGATTTTTAACTATGCTAACCATGCTACTTAGCTAATGTTTTATAGCAGTGCTAACAATGCTAACATGCTAACCATGTTACTTAGCTAACTTGGCTAATGTTTTCTAGCAGTTTTGCTAAACATGCCAACTATGTTAGCAATGCTAACATGCTAACTATGTTAACCATATGACTTAGCTAACCTAGCTAATCATTTTAATAGTTATGTTAACTAACATGTTAACATGCTAACTATGATAACCAACCTAGCTAATCATTTTTAGTTGTTATGTTTACTATGCTAACTAACATGCTAACCATGTGACTTAGCTAACCTAGCTAATCATTTTTAGCAGTTTTATTAAAAATGCTAACCATGCTAACTATGGTAACCATGCTAACTGGGTGGGTAGGAGTCATAGTTGATGACAAGTGTTGACATAGTTGATGACAAGATAAAAGTTGTTGATAGACAGCTAGTTTAATAGATAGTTTAATAGTGGCCTGAAAAGTGTGGCCTGAGGGAGCCTCCTCAGAGGGAGCCTCCGATGCTCTTCAAGACTGCTTTGACACAACAGACTGGGAAATGTTTAAGCAGGCAGCCACTTACAACAACCGGACAGACATAGAGGAGTATACAGACACTGTAACCTCTTACATCACCAAGTGCATCGATGATGTGACCCACACAAAAGACATCACTCGGGCTAACTGGAAGCCATGGCTGACAGGGGATGTCCCTCAGGCTGCTGAGGGCCAGAGACAAAAGCCTACAGAGCTGGGGATGAAGCTGGCATGAAAACAGCGAGAGCCAACCTGTCCCGTGGCATCAAGGAAGCAAAAAGGAATACACTCACAAGATAACCACCCACTTCAAAGACAGCAGGAACTCACAAAGCCTATGGCAGGGCATTCAGGCCCTCACGGGACTACAAGCCCAGCGCCACAGAGCTGTGAGAGCAACATCCCTCTGCTCAACAACCTGAACCGCTTCTTTGCTCGCTTTGAAGCACAAAACAGCACCTGCCCACAGAAGACCCATCCCCCTCTACATGAGCAGCCCCTGTGCCTCTCTGCCGACAGCGTGAAGAGGACACTTGCTGCTATCAACACCCGTAAGGCAACAGGTCCAGACAACATCCCAGGTCGCACTGAAGGACTGTGCAGGGGAGCTTAAGGATGTCTCACAGACATCTTTAACACTTCCCTGAAGCAAGCCATCGTCCCATCATGTTTCAAAGCTGCCACCATCATACCTGTGCCGAAGAAAACTGCTCCATCCTGCTTCAATGACTACCGCCCTGTGGCACTGACACCCATCATGATGAAGTGCTTTGAGCGGCTTGTCATGTCACATATCAAAGCCATTCTCCCCCCACCCTGGACCCCTTCCAGTTTGCATACCGAGCCAAGCTGGTCTACAGAGGATGCAATCTGCTCTGCCCTCCACCCAGCCCTCACCCACCTGGAAAAAGAGACTCATATGTGAGATTGCTGTTTATAGACTTCAGTTCTGCATTCAACACCATAATACCACAACAACTCATCTGCAAACTCGACAAACTGGGACTCAGTACCTACCTCTGCAACTGGCTACTGGACTTCCTCTGTCAGAGGCCCCAAGTAGTGCGTGGTTGGCAACAATACCTCAAGCAGCATCACACTGAGCACAGGGGGCCCCCCAAGGCCTGCGTGCTCAGTCCGCTGTTCTTCACCCTGCTGACGATGACTGCACTGCAACCTACAGCAACAATCACATAGTGAAATTTGCTGACGACACAACTTCTGGTGGGTCTCATCACCAAGGGCTTAGACTCAATACAGGTTGGAGGTCGACCATCTGACCACGTGGTGCAGGGACAACAACCTCCTGCTGAGCGTCCAGCAAGACCAAAGAGATTGTTGTTGACTTCCGGAGAGGTCACACCCAACACCTGCCACTGACCATCGACGGTGCTGTGGTGGAGAGGCGAGCAGCACCAAATTCCTGGGGTGCACATCAGCGAACCTCTCCTGGACCACCAACACTGCATCACTGGCGAAGAGAGCTCAGCGCCGCCTGTACTTCCTCATGAAACTCAGGCGAGCAAGTGCTCCACCAGCCATCATGACCACATTCTACCGAGGGCACCATTGAGAGCATCCTCTCCAGCTGTATCGCTGTGTGGGAAGCTGCACTGAATACAACAGGAAAGCCCTGCAGCGCATAGTGAACACAGCTGGAAGGATCATTGGTGCTTCACTCCCTCCCCTGAAGGACATTTACACCACCCACCTCACCCCAAGGCGACCAAAATTGTGAGTGATGCAAGTCACCCCGGCCACAATCTGTTTGATCTACTGCCCTCTGGGAAGAGGTACAGAAGCCTGCGCTCCCCAAGACTACCAGACTCACCAACAGCTTCATACACCAAGCTGTAAGGATGCTGAACTCTCTCCTCCTCTCCCCCCTCCACCCTCAGCTACATAACATCCTGGACATTGGACCCACAATGGCCGCCTGCACTACTCCACTTGCACACTTGAACACTTGCACACTTGTACACTTTACAACTTGGTGTTGTTGTCCTGAAAAACACAACACTTCTGCTGCTCTTACATAACTTGCACCACTATGCCACTTTCTTCATTACTCAGGTCAAACAGAACTACCCAAGCCTCTTATTGGCCTGACTTTGCACTAGTTTTTATTGACTGTCTATGCAATTTTCAACAAAATTTTGCTGCTCTTATTTTTTTCATTATTATATGTGCCCTCTTATTTACTTATTTACTTACTTTTTTGTTTACTTGAATGTTATGTTTGTCTGTGGACTTAAAATTGGTAAAATATGTCTTGTCTTCACCGTGGGATAGTGAGAAACGTAATTTCGATCTCTTTGTATGTCTGGAACATGTGAAGAAATTGACAATAAAGCTGACTGACTTTGACTTTGAATAGATAGATAGATAGTTTAATGATAGTTTAAAAGTAGACCGTTTAAAAGTTTAATGTAAAAAGTTCAGTAGTTTAATGGGTTACATTGTTTAACAGTGGATTATTGTAGTGAGGACTTATTTTGAAACAGTTTTGGGCAGAGGAAACAGTTGAATAGGATGTATAGTCTTAATTGATCCAGATTGTATGCTTAAAGCCTGAGGCTGCAGGTGGCCTGAACACCTGCCATAGGATTCTAATTGCTTAATGGCCGTATTATGAGGTCATAATCAGCAATGTGAAGTCTGAGGATTTTTAAAACGTTTTTCTTTAATAGTTTAAAAGTATAAAAGTTGAAGACATAGCAACCCGATCTGTTTGAAGACCTACGTTACAAAGTTTGAATGAAGTTTCTAAGTTAAACTGTTCAAGAGAAATTGCGCACGGAAAAAGTGGTAAGCGGAATAATAATAAGTTGCCTAGGAAGAACAGTACAGTGCATTTTCATGCACTGTAATGAGTATGTGCTACTTGACACTCAAAGTGATGCCACGTTTATTGATCAAGCAGTGAGTGATGCTCAACAAGCGGACTCCTATCCTGTTAGATTAAAGATGACCACCATGTTAGACAAAGTATACCCAAATTATTTTGACGTAACATATGGACAGAAGGTATCCCAGCAACACACACCCATGCATATCATTTAGCTTCCAGATAACACTGACCAGATACACATTCCATGTCTTGTGATAGAATAGTGAATGCAATCAGCATAAAAAAAAAAACCCACAGGCTAATTACATCACCTAACTATATTAAATCTCCGTTGCAAGTCAATTGATTCTGAATCAATCAATCAAGGGCTGTTTTCTGTAAATCTCAGCAAAAAAAGTATCGATCTATGCACAAAACATCACACTGCTTGGACTACACCTCTTCTCCTGGTCTTTCTGACAAAGAGTGGAGATGCTCCAAACTCCAAACTTTACACGCCTTCCAAAAATCTCAAGAACAGGGCACACGCTGGGATGACCCTTCGTGACCTGACTGTGTGGAGATGAGCGTGTGGTTACTTACTGGGGTACAGACTCAGGGGGTTACGGTCATGGGGTTCAGTCACGTTGCCATGGGGTTCAGTCACATTGCCATCATGGTGCGAGGGCTTGGCGTCATCGTAAACCACAAACACGGCATAGAGAATGATGGTGATAATCTCCAGGGTCAGTGCGAGTGTGGGGAACACGATCCTCATGTTGGTGACGTACCCTGGCATAGTCAGTCCTTTCTCTTATCTCTCTGGGTTATATTACATTCTCTACCTCTGCTCAGGTGCACTGCATGTGAGGACCTTGATTAGCAGCACCTGACCAGCTGATTGATTAGGGGTTAAAGGCTGGAGAATCCTGTTCCGGTAAGAGGCTTTTTGTGGTGGGCGGCTGCTGGTTGTCTTGCATGCCTCTCAGATTGGGATTTTGTCTCGTCATCTTGATTTGGACTCGTCATGTCTTTTAGTGTCTTGTAATTGTAGGTCTTAACGGATAATTCCGGTATTTAGCACCGAGTCCCTTTTCTGGTTTGTTTTGTTTCCGCTAGAAAAAAAGAGGTTTCGTTTTCCGGACATTTTGATGATATGCCGGTCAAATATCCTATTATCGCCTCTTAATTAGTCAAGTTGAGGAAAACATGAGACCCGATATGTAGCTCAAAGAATGACATAATCAGGCTGAATAGAATGCAACATGTTCATTAGCCTAAATTACGTAAACATGCCTAACAAGATCTAGCCAGTATTTATGTTTTCATGGACCGCAAGAGTCCGCTTCGTTCATTTTTTTAAAAAGGCTACGTTGTTTGTTGCTGCTTCCCACGTTCTCCAGTGGTTACACTGTTTAACTTGCACAGATGCGCGCACACAAGCATGAGCGCTCACACCAGTACCCCCTAGGCTATGCCTCTTTATTTGATAACAATACATTATAGAAATGTTTCCTATTCTGGGAAATGTTTAGTTTCTTTTTCTTTCGGTCCTCGGTTCAATGATACCGTTTAATTGTGCCAGAAATTATCCAGACCAGCAATCTCCTCGTCGAGGAGGCCCCAACCCTGCAGATCATAGACAGAGAACGCATAGGCCTACTGTATGCTTTGGGTAGGCTACAGAACACAGTTGCATGTCCAGTGTACACGGAGAATGACCGTGTCTTGGAGCGGCCGCAACAAGCTGCAACTCCTCTTCAACGAACGTCATGATTCCGACAGATACGCCCGACACTTCTGCTTTTTATCTGGTGGTGGTGGAGTTGACCGGATATCTGAGGCTTGTTACCAATTTATCTTCATCCATCGCGTCTGGCCTCTGAAAAAACTTTTAAGGCTAGTCTGCCTGGGCCTGGCCATGTTTGAACCGCCTCACTCATTTGTTCGTTGTTTAACATGCATTGACGTTTTAAGCGTGCGCTTCCTATTTGAAATGCAGCATAGGCTATGCGTGTTGTTTAATAGCTTTCAAACGGTAGAGCCTGTACATTTAAAAACATAGCCAGAGGACCTATTGCTTTAATATAGTCTTACATTTTAAGGCTTATTCTCAAATTCAGATTGCGTTAGGATTATTAGCCAATTTCAATTGGACAATTTGACCGGAGAGATTTAATTTTGTCGGACATTTCATTTTTTTCCCGGCCAATGTCCGGTAATTACCAGACAACGGAAACCCTGAGTGGTGGACACTGACATTTTGACGATTGGTCCTGTCTCGACTTTTCTGACTAGTTGGGGGCCAAGCAGAGAAGCTGCGAGGCAACCATTGTGTTTCTCTTTGTTCTTCTTATTATTCCGCCATGGAAGTCTATGGCAGCCCATAGAACCGACTGGTCAAAAGTTGTGAAATTTGGCACACTGATTGGGGACCGTCCAATAATTAATGTCACTAAGTTTCATGCGGGCATCTCAAGCGCTCTAGCGCCACCAACAGGCCAAAGTTGGACGTGCGTTCATGCACGTAACTTTTGACCTGTATGCCCGATTGTCAAAAATGAGGTATTGTTGGAATGCTTGGACCAAGCAGAGTTAAACGCATCCTATGACGTCATTTTCCGCCTTGATGGATTTTCCGCTATTTCATCAAAAACACTTAAAATGTATCAGGGGTGACATATTTTCTCTCATTCCCACCAAATTTGACACACATCATCTTCGGACCATGCCTCATTTGGCTCGTGCTTTTCGTCTTCAGAACTATTACCGCTCTCCCGTAACAGCCAATCGAAATTTGCGGCAAAGCCGCCAAACAGGAAGCGAGCTCATATCTCAGTAACCCTTGCAGTTTTCAAAACCAAACTTGGTAGGACCAGAGACTTTCTAATGTGGAGACACAGCACTCAAAAAATATTCCATAGAAATGCATGGGGCTAGTTTGTCACGCCAATATGACCGTTGTCTACACATATCCCACCCCTTCCTCGGCAAAACGTCGACATGTGAATACATTGAGCCAATCATGTGGTGTGATGTGAATACATTGAGCCAATCATATGGTGTGTTGTGAAGACATCGTGCCAATCATGTGTTGTGATCTCGCCGCTGGAGCAAGATTGGTGTCGTGAAGCCTTGCTATATTTCAATGAAGTAACAAATACAGGGACACTGGTTATCCACAGCCCTGAGCCTCCTGCCAGTGACAAATAAATTAGAAAGAAATAAACAAGACACAACACAATAATACAGAACATTGAGAAGGTGAGCTGGTTAAACACCTTCACAGAAATACAACTATTAATTGAAATAACACATTCATTCATCCAACACATAAAGCGCGTGCACACACACACACACGAGGCTAACCAGCTAGGTGCAAGTTACAACTGGTTAGCTCGTAGTCACTTTATATATAGCCAGAATAAAACCAGACAAACAAACAAGCAGGACAGGTGACGCAAAGCTGCAGGAATCCGTGTGGGCTCAATGCGGGCAAACTTCATACAGGCAAAGCAGCAGTGGTCACACAGGATATCTGTATGGTTCCCCGTCCAACTTTAGGCTACAAAACCCCAACTGTCTCTGCAATACAGATTAAAATGGAAAGTTAAGGCTAAAACTAATGCTGACCATGGAACATTTGAAACAGGGCCATACTCACCATAGACACAAGAGCCACATGGGAAGTAATTGGCTGGCCAATTACCTGCTAGCTTTGGTGTGGGCATTAGGCTACGTATAAATGTAAGTATACTCTTTTGATCCCGTGAGGGAAATTTGGTCTCTGCATTTATCCCAATCCGTGAATTAGTGAAACACACTCGGCACACAGTGAACACACAGTAAGGGTGAAGCACACACTAATCCCGGCGCAGTGAGCTGCCTGCAACAACAGCGGCGCTCGGGGAGCAGTGAGGGGTGAGGTGCCTTGCTCAAGGGCACTTCAGCCTAGCCTACTGGTCGGGGTTCGAACCGGCAACCCTCCGCTTACAAGTCTGAAGTGCTTGGCCACTTGGGGGAGAGGACTGTGTCAAGAGTGGGCACAGTCGTTTTGATCTGGCGGCCTAGCATCAGCTGTGCGGGGCTGGCACCAGTGGCTTGCAGGGGTGCTCAGGTCTGGCAGGTGGGCGATCTCCAGGTAATGAGAAAAATAGTCAATGACAACTAAATAATTCTGTTTGTCATACTCACATATGTCTGCAGCGATCTTCTGCCACGGCCTAGATGGCAGCTCGGTGGTGATCAGAGGCTCCTTCCTCTGTGTTGGTCTGGTCTGCTGGCATTCTGGGCATTTTGCCACAAGGTCCTGGAGCTTTCTCTCCAGACCGGACTACCACACGCTCATGCGCGCTCTCTCTTTGCACTTGGTGATGCCCTGGTGCCCATCGTGCAGACGGTTGAGGATGTCCTGTCTCATGCTGTGCGATATGACTATGCGGTCACCGTACAGCACCAGTCCTTTTGAGACAGACAGGCTGTTTCCCCACTGGTGGTAAGCTTTGGCTTGGACTGGAACACTACTCACGTGGGCTGGCCAGCCTTGTGCCACCAGGCTGCTGACCACCTGGAGTTCGTAGTTCGTGCACGCTCCTCGTGCTTGATCCTCTCCAGCTTAGATGGGGATACTGGCCCGGCGTTGTGTGCTGCATTTTCAAAAACGGTCACATCCCAGATTAGCTCTGACACTTCACTTTGTACTGCTGGTAACGGTTGTCTGGAAAGTGTGTCTGCTACAGTCAGTGTTTTACCAGGTACGTATTCTGCTTTGGGGTTGTACTTCATCATACGCATAAGTAAGCGTTGGCATCGCAGAGGAACTGTGTCAAGATCTTTGTTGTTGATCAGTGGAACTAATGGCTTGTGGTCTGTGTGCACCGTGAAACTCTCTAAGCCATAGAGGTACTGTGAAAACCTCTCACATGCCCAAACGGCTGCCAGACACTCTTTCTCTATTTGCGCATAGCGCGTCTCAGAGTCAGTCAGTGTTCGAGAACAGAATGCTACTGGCTTTAGTCCATCATCATGTCTCTGTAGCAGTACGGCGCCGAGCCCATAGCTGCTGGCATCTGCGCTGACTATTGTTGGCTTGCTAATGTCGTAGAATGACAGTGTGGGTGCTGTGCAAACAAGTTGTTTTACCTTGCTGAAGGCCTCGGCTTGGGGTGTGTCCCAGGACCACGCAGCGTCGCTCTTCAGCAGGTCGTTGTCCTCGTTGAGCTTCAGGCCTGCGTCCCTCAGGATGCGTAGGGCTGCCTGCAGTCACTCCTCGTGTTGGCCCTCGTCAGCACCATGGACAAGGATGTCGTCCATGAACACCTCAACGCCTCCATGTCGTTGAACAGAGACCGACATCTCCTCTGGAATATCTCGAGGCACTGGAGATTCGGCGAGGAGCAGCTTGAAGAAGTATCTTCCCATAGGTGTGATGAAGGTGGTGAGCATCGCCGTGTCTCGGTCCAGTGGGATCTGCCAAAACCCACTGGCAGCATGTAGCAGGGAGAACACACGAGAGTCTGCCAGCCTCGGCAGGATGTCATCGATGGTGGGCAGGACATACCTCTCCCTCTTTATTGCGGTGTTCAGGCGCTTGAGGTCGACGCAGATTCTCACCTCGCTGTTCTTCTTTGGAACCGGGACCATGGGTGCACACCACTCCGTCGGCTCCTTGACCTCTGCGATGACGCCACACTGCACCATCCTCTCCAGCTCAGCCCTGACTTTGGGGAAAAGAGGAGCAGACAACCGCCTCGCAGTGCTCACACTGTAAAGAGTAGCATCCTCTCTCAGGTGGATTTTAACTGGTTTCACCTTGAGTAAACCCAGCTCTGTGTCCTATGTGCTCTGCACCTCATTAAGCCTTTTCACCAACCCCATTGCCACTGCCACATTGCGCCCCAGCAAGTCACTGCCCTGACTTCTAATGACGTGGATGGTACAGCTGCCTGGAGTACTTAACGGTGGCGTCGAACATCCCCAGGCAATCCAGCCTGCCTCCCGGGCTCTGGAGGTTTGCGTTGTTGTTAGCTAACGCTGGTGGGTGTTTTAGTCGATGGTAAGTGTCCTCTGATATTACGGTAGTGTCGGCCCCTGTGTCGATTTTAAACATGACTTGTGTATGGTTAATTTTCAGCTTTACAGTCCATGGGCTGGTGGAGTCGGCAACGGTACATAAGGCTTTTATTTCCCCCAGGAAGTGCCCACTGCCGCCGCTTGCCTCGTACTCTGCCCAGATGTTAACCAGCTCGTTGACTTTGGCTGACCGGCACACTGCAGCGAAATGCCCCACTTTTTGACAATTACGGCACTTAGCGTTTACCGCTTTGGACTGGGCCAGTGAATGCGGTTCTTTCCCACATCTAAAACACTTTTTCGGCGGTTGGGAGCGGTTGGTCTGCTGCCTCCCTCTCGAGCCGGACTGAGAGTTCGGTGCTCGAGACTGCCTTCTGTTTCTAGCTATTTCGCTGAGGTAGCTAGCCTCGGTGGAGCTAACTTTAGCCTGCTGGCTAACTTGTCCCTTAATTTGCTCCGATTGCCGCACCATCTCAACGGCCATATCAAGAGTTAGGTCCGCTGTTAGTTGTAATTTTTCGGATAGCTCTTTGTCTAGGATGCCGATGACTAGCTTGTCACGGATGTTTTCGGTTTTTACAGTCCCAAACTGACAAGTTTCCGCTAATTCGTACAAAGTCCTTATGTATTCTTCAGCCGATTCCTCCTTGCCCCCTTAAGTAGAAACGGGCTCGCTCGTGAATTACATTAACTTTCGGCACGAAATATGAGTTTAGTTTTCCCAACACAGTCTCATTATTGTCCTCATCCTCATCTCCATCGAAAACAAAGGTGTTAAACACTTGTTCTGCCTTTCTTCCCAGGGTGTATAGCAAAGTGCTCACCTGCACGGCACCACTTTCGTAATTCAGCTTCGTCGCTAGCCGGTATCGTTGAAACCTTTGTCGCCACTCTGGCCACTGCTCCGGACGGGTGAAATCCAAGCTTTCGGGTGGTTGAAACTTTGCCATGCTGTTGATTCGTCGTTTACTTCTGACACCATGTATTATTTGTAGGAATGACGGACAACTCCTGTCATTTTCTTGGTTTATTCTCGGAGATAACACTTAACACAACTGACGGACACTGTAACTGATTACCAACTGCCAAAACATCCTCTTGCATGCGCCTATGATTCAAAGCAACATTCTAGTCTGCAAGCCAGATAAGTGGTCAGACATGATTCTTGCCCCATCATTTGCCTGGCCACGGATCAGTGCTACATCCAGACCTAATGCGTTAAGAGCATTGACAAGCACATTGTAAAATGTCTCTGCGTTACTGCTCGGGAGCTTTTCGAATTGGATAAAACGTTCGATGCTGTGGCCATTTTCTGTAACATATCTGAGAGGGACAGTGAGAATTGGTCTACTCTAGTAATTTAACAACTCCAAGAAGTACAAGAACAACTTCAGACTCGTTGGAAGAAGATGCACCCAACCCTGCATATTCCCAGTGCCCACGAAATGCCAAACCCTGTCTTGCCGAAAACAGCATGGTGTCTATCAGTCTATGTAAAATCCTCCTGTTTCTTTGAATCCTCTCTCTTTCAGCTCTCATGAGCTCGTTGACCACAGTGCTGTCCTGGCCTATGCGGAACCTCGTCATAAAAAACATCGAACTTTTCGTGCAGTTCATTTTCTCTATCCCCTTTTTAAACTTAGAGAGTTTAGGGTCTGCCCATTGATGTCCTGCGCTCTCTCCATATTTTCCGAACATCCAGCAACAAAAGCAAAGTAAGTGATTCGATTTTGGGGAATAAATCAACCACTGTCGCTCAACCGTGCATGACTGGCCTATGCTGCGCTTATACCACTGGGGACTGAAGCGCCTCTTGTGCTCGTCGTACGGGAATGCGCTGTAGTTGTCTTTTAGCCCTGGCTGGCACGGACCATACTCTATCAACGCTCTGATCATCTCATTTGTGAGGGGTTTCTCTTTAAACAAGAAGGGATCTGTAGGGTACTGCTTTTGAGTGTCAAGCCTGAATAAACTAGCGGTTGGCTTTCCAGCTGTTGGCTCATCATAGACCGAGGGTTCCGGACATTAAGCAGATAGCGCTACGGGGAGTCGAAGGAGGGAGGGGGTGCCTGGACGATCAGTTCACAGTCTGGTATGCCATCATTATCGTCACCATCCTAAATGCCATCATTATCATCATCCTCAAGGTCATCATTACTTCCCTCCCTGTCTTCATTTATCTCACTGCTACCATCATCATCAGCAGCAACAGCATCGTTGCTTACCTGCATTGAAATAGCTGAACATTCCTTGCTAACACTTCTGTTGCTCGGTCATGGTGAGAACTAGCAGCTGCAGAAATGACAGAGGGCTGACTATTGAAAAATTTTGCCAGCGGAACACATGAAGCCACCAAGTTCTTTCTCTTCTCTTGCTTTTTACGCTTAAGAGATCCCGACTTATGCTTTTTGAACATGGCAAAGTTGCTTAGACGCAAACACACTAACTTCTATTTTTTTTATTTTAAATTTCCCACTGCTAACCTGAGGTACAGTACGTCGAGGTACAGTAGTGGGGGGAGGGGTGTGGGTGTATAATGGACTGGGGGTCCCATGTTGAAATTAGTTGCCAAGTCCGCTTGAAGTTACGTTGGACTTTTTTGCAACGTGGATTCATTACATTACATTACATTTAGCAGACACTTCTTGACCTTCTAGCCCAGCTCCTTAACCACTACACTACCACCGCCCCAAAGGTGAGACAGTGCTGACACAAGCACATGATAATGACAAATAGATGACACATTCACATAAATTCACATTTACATAAATCAACCATTAATCATACGTCAATACATGAATTGGGTTCACAGACTAAATGCTTAAGGGATATGCCTAAAACGATAGCTGGCTTGAAGGAATGCTAGACTTTCTTTTATTTATTTGTTACAAGATTTGGCAACACACTTGAGGAGGCAGTAGGCTAACTCTGCAGAAACTAACAGTGTTTGTGACAGAGGCAGGCTATGTCCTGTTGACCTAGCCCATCTTGTTTATTGACGTTATGTTTCGTGTGTTTACAACATTGACATGTCCCCGTGTGCCTTGGCTATGTCCTGTTGACCTAGCCCATCTTGTTTATTGACGTTATGTTTCGTGTGTTTACAACATTGACATGTCCCCGTGTGCCTTGGCTACAGGTGGTTGCAATATTACAGAAAATTAAGCGACCTACTTGCTGTGTCGCTTGATTTTCTGTAGGCTATTAAATGCAGCCTGTAGCCGAGGCTACTTCAGCAAACCCAGACCGGCAGTGACAGTAGCTTTTATAACGCAACAGAGTAGCAAGAGGGAGAGTGCCTGCGGACCATTTAAATTTGCAACATATAGGGCATGACAGACGAGCTCCCATTGTGAGTGCACTCTACGGTCTTCATTTTTAAAATTATTTTCCACAGCAGTCAGTACAAATAGCCTAAGCATCATACAACAATTCAGCAAGACAGATTTGGCCAAAGGGTGGGCCCCCTTTGCGGTCGTGGGCCCGGAGCGACTGCCCCCCCCCCGCTCCCTCCGCTTATGCAGGAAAAGAAAAGGTGAACGTTATGTTGCTACGGACAGAGAAAGTTGTTAAAAACATGCTCCAATGCAGGTATAAAACAGTCAATGAAAATGTGCATATTAAGGCATTTACCAGTGCAGCTCAGCAGCTCAAGTCACAATGAGATGATCACATCAATGTTAAAACTCCATGCAGAAGCCTGTGTCCTCCGTGAAGAGTAGATGCACGCTTCTAGAAATTACACTGATAAAATGAAATAAATAATTATTAAAATTCAAATGCCAGTGATTAATCATGCTCTACCATGGCCAAGCGTACCTGCATTAAAAGGGAGCCCACCTCTAGCACCAACACAAAGAGAGTATGACTTGCAGCCAGCAAACACTTATCACTTCCTGATTAGTCATGTGACCTTTCGAGACATCATGTGATTCCGGGTGTTGTGTGAATGTGATGCAGCTATGTTGTGTCTAGGGTGACCAGACGTCCCGAAAAATTCGGGACAGTCCCGAAATCCAAGCAGTTGTCCCGAATCCCGAATCCTGCCCTAATTGTCCCGAAAATTATACTCAATCAGAATACTGAGTAGTTATTTTCTGATAAACATTAAAAACTGTCCGTAGAGAGGTTGAGTCGACCGCATGCATCCCCCGACGGCAGCTAAGTGTCTGGATGCAGCCCGGCTACTTTGTTTCTTTTTGACGTTCTATAATTAGGTGCGAATATGCACTGATTTCGCGAATCCGAGGACATTGAATGTGCAGGCAGCGCAGCAGGCAGAGCCAGCGTGTGTGCAAAAAAAAAAATACGCCGGAAGTTCGGCCTAATGTCCATGTCGTTTTAACATAATCTACTTAATCTAACAATTATTTTGTATTCTTACTTAATGACCCATAATTTTGGCCAGGCTTGCTATTAGCGTTAGGCTATTATCCTTATTCTGAAAGGTCTGATTTGCACTGTTACGCAGTCATTGCGTTTTTTTCCCACAATGACATTTTGAGTTCATGATTTCTCTGTTGTATTTTGAGGCAGACTTGATGTTTGAATAAAAATATGTTTTGGTACAGTTTTGAAAATTAGCTGAAGGCCTACCATCCACAAACCCCATAAAAAAAAGTGTCCCGAATTTCAGCCAATCTTATCTGGTCACCCTAGTTGTGTCAGAGACATTCTAATGAGGAGACACAGCACTCAAAAAATCCTCCATAGAAATGCATGGGGTTAGTTTGTAACGCCAATATGGCCATTGTCTACACATATCCCACCCTTTCCTCGGCAAAACGTCGACATGTGAATACATTGAGCCAATCATGTGGTGTGATGTGAATACATTGAGCCAATCATGTGGTGTGATGTGAATACATTGAGCCAATCATATGGTGTGTTGTGAAGACATCGTGCCAATCATGTGTTGTGAACTCGCTGCTGGAGCAAGGTTGGTGTCGTGAAGCCTTGCGCACGCGCATTTCTGCCGAATAGGATGCCCGATGAGTGCCCAAAAAGCGTTGCAATATGGCCGCCAAGTGGAGGGACTTGCCCAAAAGGACTTTGGTTGTGTGCCTGCCTGTGAAGATTCTCACAATCCAAACAACAAAAAATTAGTCTATGTGCTACTTGACACTCAAAGTGACACATTGATCAAGCAGTGAGAGATGCTCAACAAGCTGACTCCTATCCTATTAATTGAAGCTGACCATCATATTAGACAAAGGCACAGTTTTGCAGAGTAGTAGTACCAGGCCTTTAAGTGAGAAGGTACAGTTCAGCTAATCACATTGACTTCCCACCTGCATACCAGTAAATCGCACCCATATCCCTACAAGTGTTGGAGCCACTTTTAGGCCGTCGCTAAGGAAATTCCACCCCTTCAAGACTGTGAGATTGGTCTGTTGATAGGCTACAACTGTTCAAGGCCAATGGCTCCAAGAAATATAATTGTGGGTGGTGATGAGGAACCTTACGGCATACCTTACGCCTTGATATACCCACCCCCCCCCCCAGTAAAAAAGTGTCACAAGATGACATCCTGTTCCTACAGTACCTCCTACCCGACAATACACAGCTTGTCAGGATCAGACTCAACCACCTGAAACGAAGGCTATCCAGAGATAAGACATTCTGCTAAAATTATACTGACTTCATGAAGGAAATCATTTTTAAGTGTCCAAAATATATTTTTGGGCCGATTTGGAATATTTACATATATTTAAAAAATATATTGTGAAAAAAGGAAGGGAGTAGAAAAAAGGTTGCTCCTTTACTGGAGTGTTGACAAGCTCTTACAGTGCTTGCAGGTGTTCATAGAGTTTATGGTTAAAAGCCTATGTTTTTGACTGCTCTTACTCAAGTTCTGTGTAATAAACATAAAGTGAACTTCGTGCAACATCAGTCTTTGAGCCATCTTTTAGTAGAGGTACTGTAGCTACAAGTGGATCCAATTGAAGTGCTGAAGATGGAGACTTAATTCATTATTTTGATTTGAGACCTTTAAGATGGCTGACTACCACCTGAAATTGAGTGTTGAAAGACTTGCTTTATCCTCCAACTGAAATTACTGTGCATTGAAGTAGGAACACATGTTTTTTGCATTTTTTGAATAACGCTAGATGTGAATTTCTGATTCAGATCTCACACAAACCCAGGCCAGCCTTTGGTTACTGGCTCCTTACACACCCACACACACAGTTGTCCCCTCTGTGGGTTGGGTTGAGGGCTGCATGGCAGTTGTCTGCTGTTCCCAAACACTCTGCCTGCTTTCCCACCATATAGTCTCCACACTAGAGTCTCCTGAGCCTCATGTTTCATGTTTCGCAGTATGTCCCAAGAGACTGGTTCTCATACTGAAACACTGATGGCCTCTCCTGAAGGTAATGGCCACAGACAACACGTCTGGGCCAGAGGGTAACAGCTCTATTCAAGGGCATCAGTAAAGCATGCTGTATGCGTCTACACACATATGGAATCAGCTGGAATGTAAACCTCTGTCTGGAGTTCCAGAGTTGGTGGAAATCGCAACCACATGTTAAGTGAATTAGGCTGCTAATCTCATGTAATTTGCATGTCAACTATTTTCAGCGATGCGTTTCAAGAAGTACGGTAATAATGTATGTCAGAGCCTATAACACATACAAACCTTGGAAACAAAGCAAGCTAAGTCAGTGGGAAGGTCAGACAGTAACTAACAATGGAAAACTAACAAGCCTATGAAAAGTAATTAAGGGTTTTCTTAAGAATGATTGCTCTGTACACATTAAACTAGGCTGAGAAAACACTTCTCATGTTTTCAGAGTGTACAGTGTGTGTGTGTGTGTGGCTGGGGGCATGTTTAGTTTTCCTACGCTGCCATCTCTTTTTGTGTTTCTTTTTCAAATACACTGTTTTTGTCTGCCTTTGTCCTCCAGGGAAAGTGATCCAATTGTATGTGCGTGTGTGCAGGGGCGCCGTTTTGGGAGGGGAGGGGGGGTCGAATCTAAGGTCCCAGCACTCACAGGGGCCCCCAGAGAGCCGAACAGAATTATTGTCTGTCATTCTGTCATAGGGCCCAGATTTTCTAGCAGCGCCCCTGAGTGTGTGTGTGTTTGCATGTGTAAAATAGACCAGACACTGAAGGTAACCCTTGTTACTCTGGGCTGTTTGGGAGTTCAATTCGCAGGCTGCAGCTGACAGAACCTGCCCCCTTTTAAGCATCTAGCTACCATTGTCGTTTCACAAGATTCATTATGTCGATAAAAAGTTGTGAAAGGACAAATAATCCCCATTCCTAGTCTTTCTTCTTCACTCTTCTCTCTCTCTCTTCTTATCAAAGCATCTATCTGAATCTAGCCTCTCTCTGAACTATGCATTCCAGGAAAACCATTAAAACAAATGATGTCCTCTCGCTTGAGAGCCTCCTGTACAGCGGAGTGCTTATCAGAAGCAAACAAAACAAATGAAAATCCACACAGAATTTGTCCAGAAATGTCCCTGTCTGCTAGTCCCGCTGATACTACTTATGTAACCAATAGTAATAAACACAGTCATGGGCATGTTCTTTACGGCAACACTGTAATCGCTTATGAAATAGCTTTCATGTTGTTTCACTTTCAGTGAAGAAACTGGCGCCTTAGTAAATGGCAACCGGCAGCTAGCAGCTAGCAGCTAGGTAACAATCATGTGTGTGGACACACCAGAGGCGAGAGAGCAGACAGACATAGATCGCGGAAAGGGCCCCCCTATTCCATGACCAGCGTCACACAGGTGTCTGGCAACAGTCAACCAGTCCATACATAAGCATGCACTTACAAATGCCGGGGATGTTTGTCTAAGTCTGATCTCAACAGTTGTGCTTCGAATCCACATTTGGTCATTGCTATATGCATCAAGCTACACATTCTTCGAGTGGAAATATCAGTGAACAAGTGATATGACAAACAGATTGTGTCTTTGAGTTTTCGAACAATCAAAATGTGTAGTCGGGGGTGGGGGGTGAGTATGTTTGAGACGCTGTTTTGTATAGCATTGCTATCATTGCTCTGGAATGTTTCAGTTTACCATTCAGCGCTAAAAGATTCTCTCCTTTAACAAGCTGTCCAATTAAACTTTTGCATGTTTCTTTCTCACGGCAGGGCTATCATTTGCCAGAGGGGACCCACATGTTATGATTTAACACCTCTGTCATAACTCCTGTATCGCGCCTGTTTGTCTTCAGGACCCGAGACATCTCACGATACCTCTGGTCTTTAACCTCAAAGCATTATGCGGTGAGGCTAGCCTGTGCAACGTCTTCCTGGATCAGTATGGAATTCCATCCATCCGCTATATTCTAATTCTATGGTCTCCCCCCCATGATTGCTTTTAAAATCTGACTACCCTCATGTTGTTGACAGTTGAAGATTCTGAGCAGTTTGATTTCTTGACTTCCAGTATCGTGGTGTGACACATACTGATAGGGGTTGCGGTAGGCTTTGTGGTGTATCAGACAGACTATGTTTGTGTGTGTGTGTGTGTGTGTATGAACTACGTTACCTCATAGTGTGAGATACACCAAGGTTATGAATGTGAATAATGATAAACATATGTCCTTAAGACAACGCAGGTTCAGACAGAGGAGATACTCAGATTGAACAACTTACACTGTCAGAAACATGCACGCAACACACACTAAATTGGCGCTGCGTTCCAACAGTAATCCCAGTGTGACATTGCTTTCCCTCCTTCCCCCACACACACACACACCACCAACACCCCCACACACAGATACACCATGAGTGGACAGTGGAGTTATTCACAAGCCTTGGGGCCCCATCCAGCACTGTAGTGGTATGAGTCTGATAAATCACCACAGAGCTGTGTCCTGAACAATGGATCCGTTTCCACCCCTCACACTGGGGCAGGAGCCAGAGGAGGGGTTGTCTAATAGTAGGTAACTTATCCATGCCAATACATATTTTATATTATAAAGGCATTTATTATGTTTATGTGAATACAATTAGGGGTATAATGTTACATAATACTTTTAGCTGTGAATATGTCTGTAATGATAGGGGATTCTTTCATGATATAGGGAACTATGACTGGCAAAGGCAGGAAATTCAATGAAGTTGGTAAAAAATTACAACTAATAGGGTTTGTACCACATTTTAAATGTGATTACTGCAGCTAACATACAAGAATGTGGCTTTAATTATCTAGTGAAGAGTAGCCTGTAATGTAATAGAGAGCCATGAGATACTATGGGCGTGATCAAACGCTCCTTTAGTAGACAGCTCTTGACCCCATGGCCTGTGCTACTCTGTGGGTCGCAGGGCAGGGGGATTCTTTGAAATGCAGTGTGCTCTCCTTGGTTAATGCTCCTGAGCACTTGCCCAGCTCTATGGGGTAAATGGGGCCTGTTTTCCCATGCTCTGCCAGGGGCTGAGGCAGACATAGGGAACAGTGCAGGAAACTGGTGGTCAGTAATATATCACAGGCGGAGCAGATGCTATGAAGCATGAGAAAAGAAAGATTAGGGTGTGTGTGTGTTTGGGGGTGGGGCTGTGGTAGGGGTCAGTGGGTGGGTAGCTGAAGTTTGTCTGTGGAAAACCATTTTGCTAGTTTTGACTTGGACATCTATCTAACATTAATGTTTAAAAAAGGAGACCGTGTTCAAGTGACCTAAAGAAAAAGCAAGATTTAACATGCAAAGTAAATGTGCCCACCTATTCCTATGCCCACCTTGTGCTACATAAAAGTCATGGTATACCTTGACTCAGTAGTGGTAGTAATTTCCTCCACCCAAGACAGTATTTGACACTCTCCATTGGTCACTAAAGTCTGCTAGCTCAGCAGTGGTAGTTCTGGAACTCCCTATGTGATGCTTGCTGGGAATGCTCATCACTCAAATGCCATTCCCTCTGTCCAGTGCGGTCAGGGTGAGCAGCAACCTCCGTGTCCACTTGAAATGTCTCTGAAATGGGATCCCCACCGACTCGGTGCGGTCCAGCAGCCACCGGACACGTTGCCCACCCCTCAGTGACCTGTCATACACCATCCCGACAACAGCTGCTCCTGCAGTTACAGTACTGTAGCAACAGCAGGATCAGAGAGAGAGATGAGCGCATGCTGCATCCAAATACAGAGTGAACATCAGTCATTTCTCCTTTCTCTCCCACCCTCTCTACTCTTTCACTCACTCACTCTCTATCCCACCCTCTCTACTCTTTCACTCACTCACTCTCTATCCCCCCCTCTCTACTCTTTCTACTCACTTTCCCCAATTTCTTTACTCTTTTCACTCCTACCACTTTCCCTACCTCTCTACTCTTTCACTCACTCACTCTCTCCCACCCTCTCTACTCTTTCACTCACTCACTCTCTCCCACCCTCTCTACTCTTTCACTCACTCTCACTCTCTATCCCACCCTCTCTACTCTTTCACTCACTCACTCTCCCACCCTCTCTCCTCTTTCTCACTCACTCACTCTCTCTCCCACCCTCTCTACTCTTTCTCTCACTCACTCCTCTCCCACCCTCTCTACTCTTTCACTCACTCTCTCCCACCCTCTCTACTCTCTCCCACCCTCTCTACTCTTTCACTCACTCACTCTCTATCCCACCCTCTTCTCTACTCTTCTTTTCACCTCACTCTCTCCCACCCCTCCTCTACTCTTTCACTCACCACCTCACCATCCCACCCACCCTTTCTACTCTTTCACCCCACCCTCCCACCCTCTCCTCCTCCCACCCTCTCTACTCTTTCACTCACCACTCTCTCTCCCACCCTCTCTACTCTTTCACTCACTCACTATCCCACCCTCTCTACTCTTTCACTCACTCTCTCCCACCCTCTCTACTCTTTCACTCACTCACTCTCTCCCACCCTCTCTACTCTTTCACTCACTCACTCCTCTCCCACCCTCTCTACTCTTTCACTCACTCACTCTCTATCCCACCCTCTCTACTCTTTCACTCACTCACTCTCTATCCCACCCTCTCTACTCTTTCACTCACTCACTCACTTCCCACCCTCTCTACTCTTTCACTCACTCACTCTCTCCCACCCTCTCTACTATTTCTCTCACTCTCTATCCCACCATCTCTACTCTTTCACTCACTGTCTTTCTCTCACCCTCTACTCTTTCACTCACTCTTTCTCTCCTCCCCCTCCCTCTCTTTACTGATTTCTTTTTGCCTGTCAGAACTGATTTATTGAGGTGTGTTCTTAGGAATTTGCCTGGTGTCCTGAGCCTAAATCCGGAGCTTTTTGGGAATGTTGATCTTACGCAGGAATTGTTTTAGTTTAAATCTAAACCATTCCTTTATCATGGTCTCAGAATACATCAGAGTAGGTGTTTCTTTAGTTGGTTTAAATGCATTCTGATAAAAAAATAAATATTTTTAAATATAAATATAAATAAATAAAAAACTTTGCACTTGCAGGCTTTTGTGAGGGTCACTGAAGCTGTGGTGCTTGAAGTTTGGGAAATGGACATGGCCTGGGCGAACTGCTGTTTCCAAACCTGACTCCAGCTGGTCTAAAGAAAGGAGATGGCTGACTTCCCTCTGCTCATTGCGTGCATGGAGGTATATAGTGGACCCCTGCTACAATCCATACATAACTCCTGTCAGGGAACATCTGCGCATATTCATCCACCAAGGCCAACGTGGAGTTTGTTTCTAGAATGGGTTGTTGGCTAATGTCTGTGACAACCTTGGTCAGCAAAACAGTGTTTCTATATAATCGCAAACATGGAAACTTTGGTGGTTGGAACGACAGCTTGAGAGCATTAGTTAGAAGGGTAATTTATGGATATTTGCTGTTATTAACATTTTCCTTGCATTAGTTGGATAAGTTTGACCCATATACCTACCTGAACATTCTGCAACTGAGTATTTCTCTTTTTTTAATTAGTCTTAAATTTGCATTCATTATAATCCACTGCAGCATAACAAAGAATGCAACTGTGGTTAGACAAAATTGCATTCAAAGCATCCACTCTATAACTACACTGTGCTCTACAAAATGCACTACATAGTGAAGAGCAAATATACTGTAGTTAGCACTCTCACTCACTGACCTGAGGATACTGAGGGTATGGGTTTTCAAAGTCAAAGTCTGCTTTATTGTCAATTTCTTCACATGTCAAGACATACAAAGAGATCGAAATTATGTTTCCCACTATCCCACGGTGGAGACAAGACATATTTTACCAATTAGGTCCACAGACAAACATAACATTCAAGTAAACAATATAAAAAGTAAAATTAAGAAGGCACATACAATGAAGAAAATAAGAGCAGCAGAAATTGAGTTGAAAATGTGCAATTGTGCATACAGTAGACAGTCAATATAATAGTTTTCACCTTCAACATGCTGAATAACGTCATTAACAACGTGGTTTGAACGTCTCTTTGAACGTCATTTTTGACTAAACTGCGACTTTCTGGACACAGTTGGAAGTAGGTTATTGTGACAAACTACAGCAAAGACTTGGTCAGGGAGAGTGTAAACACCTGCTCAACAGTTCATGAGGCGCAGGGTCAAACTACTCAAAACCATTACTGTAAATCCTGTATACAGTTCATACCCACCTCAACACTCATATCCAGGACCCTCACCAACCCTGCCCCACACTCAAAAAAGCTTACCCCCAAGCTTCCTGAGGCCCTATAGTGGAGGGCAACAGTTGGGCCCCCTGATAAGGAACGGGGAGGAAAGCCTACCCACGCCACTAATCAGTCCCTCTGATGTTTGGCAATCAAGAACAATCGGCAGCTATCACTTTGTTTATTTTTGCTTGTGACCACCCATATACAGTACATGTCGTCAAAAAAATGTGACCAGGCACAGACAAACACATGTACACACATGTGAGCATACATGTGCATACACACATGTACATGGACACACATGGACACATGCACTCTCACACACACACACACACACACACACACACACACACACACACACAAACCATACTGCATGTACTAATATCTCTGAACAAGGAACACTAACTTCAAAGTAGTCAAGGTGACTTCCATCACTGTCAACAAGACCCCGATCAATTTAAACCAGATCAATACCGGCTTACTCAACTATGTTGCGTTTGTCTACAGTGGATTACTGTAACTGACCTCTCTTGACTTTTATAACATCATGTTGCAAAATAACCATTTTTTCATCCTGAGGACAACCATTTTTTCTCCTTCTCTACTCTACTCCTTCTCTAACACTAGATCTTTTAAGCTTCAGACCCTTGATGATCGTGATCGTATGTAGGTGGAACACACAGAGTTTGCCTAACAGATCGGTCTCATTTGAAAACGCACCTGGACGGACTCACACGCATCTGTTTGACAGGAGAGTGGGGAGAATTTAGTGCCGAGTTTACTATTGGGAGCAGTGAGCGAGTCTGTGGAGCACAGGCTCAACTGTTGTTTACGGCCCACATTACACACAAACACACACGTCTGTGCCGTACTTAATATATCAGAGATGTGTGCATACACAGAGAAACGTATAACTGGGTGTTCCTCATTTGAGGACTGCTGTCGTACCAGTTAGTTTGGATCTCACACGATTTATTTCACTCTGGCTGTTCGACTGAGTGAAAATAAAACATCCTGGGTGTTTTTTTTACGCAACTTAATTTCTTCAAGAATGGTGGATGGCTGAAACGACAGATGACTGATTAAGATTTGACAGCAAACTGTATTAGCAACCACCCCATTCTAATTAGTCTGAATTCCCTATACACAATGACTCCCTTTTCACCTCTTGAACCGCTCACAAGACTTCCAGCGCCACTGTTTATATGTGTTAATGTTGCTATGGCTAGCACAGGAGGTCGGACATTTCCATTTGGGAAGGGAGTGGCAGGTAAAGAAGGCACCGCAGGACTTGAGGAAAAGCTCATTTGGTAATTAGCCCTGTAGCTTTCTTCCTGTTTAGCTCTCACGCCCCTGTCAGGCCATGCTGGTGTAGTAACAGCAACACAGTCCAGCTCTAAGCGGCCTATGCTGGGGCCCTCAGGAGTCTGGAGCTGAGGTCAGGGCTCTAAGATGCAGCCCATGAGGGCTCTGGGAGGGTTTTTTTTAGCTAGGGGAAAGCAAAGATAAAAAAAAAAATTCTTACAGGCTTCCTTAATTATACAGATAACGTAAACAAAATTGCATCACAGTCCAGTGCAAATATGGAATGTGTGATAAGCTCCCTGACACACATACCCCCACACACACACACAACACACAACACACACAAGGTTTTGCTAAATCTCTTTCTCACTGTAACAATATCTTCTTTTTTTAATCCAACTGGACTTTGTACCATGAATTGTAGTCAACAGAAAACACATAGACATTCTCACACTTGCCACTATGTTTACTTGCACTTTTGTGCAGACCCGCCCACAATGCAGAAGAATTCCACTATAATTTTCCTCATCTCTATATTTTTGTGTATTTTGATTCGGAATATGATGCCTCTCAGAAGGATCGTCCCCTGCAGCTAGCTGTAATAGCTTTATCTGTTTAAGAGAGAGACACTTAAAATGTCTTAATTGAGCTGGTGCTCCTCCACCCCTTCCTCACAGACAATCAACCTGGAGCGCTAAAACTCTAAATATTGGGCACAGAAAGCCAGCATTTCCCTAAAGAAATCGGAAAAGCCGGACAAAACGAGAGACATGGAAAAAAACATCCTGCCTCCATCAACACATGGTGGCAGGCAGTCTGTGCGCAGGAAGGGAGTGAAATTGGTTGGAGATACGTTGGGGGATGGGGACCTGGAGTAGAAACCAGAGCATGGCTTGTCACGCAAAGAACACGTGCATGTACATATTTACAGGGAAAAAAGGGTGTTATCCCTTATAGGAATGTTGGGAAATGAACATTCTAAAGAATATCTGGGTTCATTGAATTCAACCAGAGCCGCATAATAGTCCAGTCATTTTAAGCCAAAATAGGGGTCAAGGTTGAACAAATTGCAACACAAGCAAACTTAACTGATTTTGAATCCTCAGTATGTCCTGAGTAAGGGAAAAAAAGCCCCGAAGAATCCCGATAGGGGAAAGTTTCGAAAAAGACCCAAATATACCCTATTCATGCGCCTATACAGTATTTTTCTCACGTGAATAAGGGAAAAAAATTAACCTTCACATATCACCATGAAAATTACTGAGTTGATTACTTACATCAAGACAAACAAAAATGTATTATAAGTTTTTGAAATTGTTTTGTTAACATGGGCAAACAGGGCATAATGTAATTACGTATAGTTAATTTACATACCACAACGGAGCTAATAGTCCAGGCAAAGGTCTGACCCAAAACTAATTGCAACAGAATTTATTTTCACATTTTAATATTTCAATTGGTGATCTTTACACCATAGTAAAAGACCATGAAAATCCAGTTGGTGGAAATATGTTAAAATGAGGGTTGTTTTATGCATTATTCTTCAGCGAATACTGACAAAACTGTAATTAGAATGTTGTAGAATACACATTCTAAAGAATATCTGACCCCATCCAACTTAAGAATCTTGCATTGTTGAGGAACAAAGAGTTTCAAAGAGTGAATTCCTTTGGCTTATTTCATACTGGTTTGTTGCAAAATTGGTGTCTATTTTTACATTGTGGCCCTTTGAATCAATGGAAATGGTTGTTGAATCTTTAAACAGAGCCAAGTGGGTTTTTGCATGTAAGTGTTCCACAATGTAATCTGTACAAACACATAGTTAGGCATTATTCAGCCTAGGAAAGTGGTTTTGGTGTTTACGTAATCTGATTTAGAGGTCACTGAAACATACAGTATATCACACTAAAGTATCAGTCCATCATTTTGCAAGTCTTATAGTAATTGACCTCTTGCCCAGGGGTTGACTGATATACTGTCTGTCCAATCAGAGGGGCCTGTATGATGCACCTTTACTTTGCACAATTTTTGTCTAAAACAATAATCGGACAGCACAGTATGTTTATATTAGTGAATGCAGGGTAAATTGTGAAGGCAAAGTTGAAGATGGACATGATAATGTCCTAATTCGACAGAAGGGTGCAGATGGGATATCTGCAGTTAGCCTCCAAGTGTGACTATTGTTGTGACATCTGGCAAAAATGCTATACTAATAAATATAGTTTAAGATTAATAATTAACAATGCATGCCTATGCATGGATCATGGTTTTACCAAAGTCATAGAACAGTCAAAACTATACATATTCTAAAAGTATATGCACTGTACATGAAATATAGCATCAATCAACTTATGTCCCATCTTCCTCCATACCATGCATAACACATACTCCTCTATTCTGTATAGGCGAATCAAGTGAACAGCTGATACATTTTTGCCTGCACTATTAAGGGAAACAAATTAAACACCCTAAACTATATATTTTCTGAAACCATATACCCTCCGGAGGAGATATAACACCATTTAAGACATTTCCCATCTTCCTTTATGCCATGCACAATACATTGCCCTCTATTCTGTAAAGGCAAATCTAGTGTAAAGTGGATACATTTTGGCCTATACTGTCCAGGGAAAACAAATTAAACACCATAAAGTATATATTTTCTATAAGCATATACACTCTAGAGGAGATATAACACCATTTAAGACATTTCCCATCTTCCTCTATGCCATGCACAATACATTGCCCTCTATTCTGTAAAGGCGAATCTAGTGTAAAGTGGATACATTTTGGCCTATACTGTCCAGGGAAAACAAATTAAACACCATAAAGTATATATTTTCTATAAGCATATACACTCTAGAGGAGATATAACACCATTTAAGACATTTCCCATCTTCCTCTATGCCATGCACAATACATTGCCCTCTATTCTGTAAAGGCGAATCTAGTGTAAAGTGGATACATTTTGGCCTATACTGTCCAGGGAAAACAAATTAAACACCATTATCTATATATTTTCTATAAGCATATACCTTCTAGATGAGATATAATACCAGTTAAGACCTGTATTATCTTCCTCCATGCCTTGGACAATTTGTTTGTCATATGTTGCAATTAGTTTTGGGTCACTATACATTAACTAGACATAATTACATTATGCCCTGTTTGCCCATGTTAACAAACAATTTCAAAAAACTTATAATACATGTTTTGTTTGTCTTGATGTAAGTAATCAACTCAGTAATTTTCATGGTGATATGTGAAGGTTAATTTTTTCCCCCTATTTGCGTGAGAAAAATACTGTATAGGCGCATGAATAGGGTATATTTAGGTCTTTTTCTAAACTTTCCCCTATTGGGATTCTTCGGGGCTTTTTTTCCCTTACTCGGGACATATTGAGGATACAAAATCAGTTAAGTTTGCTTGTGTTGCAATTTGTTCAACCCTTTCTCCTAAAATGACTGGACTATAAAGGTATTATATGGCTCTGAATTTAACATATAATTTTAGAACCTTCAATTGTTGCAGAACAGAATCTTATGTTAGAATGTTCAAAAACCTACACCTTTAAGGGTTAATTTGTTTAGAACCCATACAAGGAATGCTACAGCATGTTGCCGTGTCTGCATAAGTCAGTGAGGCAAAATATTGTGGCGCCTGGTTCAAAGTAGCCTGAATTGACTGACATGTACAAGTGATATGATGGAGATGATGGGAAGTGAACTGAATGATTTGAATTATGTGCAAACATGGTTGTCATATTGTTGAGTCATTTTAAATTGTTTGACGCTCCGTTTAAAGAGTCTAGATTCACTGGAGCCCAATGCTATTTCCTGTAGATGACAAAGAAAGATATGATGTACTGTAGATGTGGTGTGGTTAGATATGATGTACTGTAGATGTGGTGTGGTTAGCATGCAGTGCCTTTGTTTTTAATATAGTAATGTTTTCTGCATTACCTCTTAATTACAGTGTGGTCTCTGTGGTAGATTTGAAGATGGTATTTTATGCACTACACTTTTAATTGAATAGATGTGTGTGTGTGTGTGTGTGTATGTGTGTGTGTGTGTGTGTGTGTGTGTGTGTGTGTGTGTGTGTGTGTGTGTGTGTGTGTTTGTGTGTGTGTGTGTGTGTGTGTGTGTTATGTTATGTTTCAATGGGGACATTGGAATGGACGCCCCCACCTTTGGAACAATAATAAAGCTGCATTTTTGCCAAGCTGCTAAAAATGTAATCAGCTGCCCAGTATTCCTCTGATGTTTTGTTTGGTTGGCTTGTGATGAGCTTCTTTAGCCCACACTGTTGGCAGCATTATCATTTTGGATAACACGTGATGTCTCTACATAGATTCAATTATAGAGTTTCACCATATGCATTCCTGGTGGTTCCTGTGAATTTATTGTAATTACAGATGTAAAATGTATTACATAAGCCACCCCTAGAAATGCACCACCCATGACATTTGGCTTCAGAAAACTGTAGTTGACAGCGCTCAGTATTGCAAGTATATTTTATTATATTTTAACTCAGCAGATCTTATGATGTTTTTTATTTCCCAATATTTGTTCATCTGAAGTTGGTCTGGGTACTGTGGCTGTTCAGGAATGATAAAGACATCTGTGATTCTTGTATCAGTTACCTAATAGGTCTACATATGATGTTCAAGAGTGACAGCTGGGCTACACCAGGTGTGCAACAAATGCATTCGGTTTGCAGTGTATGCTGCTACAATTAGTTTCTACTATTAGCAATGGAACTGGCTACACCAGACATAATAGTGGCAGGCACATTCAAAAAATGACACTAGTCTTCTTAAACCGCTCTTGTGTTCCTTGAACGGAGCATTTCGGTTGCGTGCTGATGTATCCTGGCTGGGAGGCTGTAGTTCTTGGATGTTTCTGTTCTGCACGTTCATCTCACATTCTTTCCTGGACTGGGCTCTGGGTCTCCCCCTCCTCCACCTTAGTGGGGTTCTTTCCCAAGAGGTAACACTGCTGAAATAGGGGCTTTATGTCCAAACATATGTGTATAGGAGAGAGAGAGAGAGAGTGTGTGTGTGTGTGTGTGTGTGTGTGTATGTGAGAATACATGTGTGTGCGTGTGTGTGTGTGTGTGTGTGTGTGTGTGTGTGTGTGTGTGTGTGTGTGTGTGTGTGACCTATAGTTGACCATTGCGTTCCTCTGCAAACCATATGAATCTGGTTCCTGGCACTATAATAGCAACCAGACCTGAGAGAGAGAGAGAGAGAGAGAGAGAGAGAGAGAGAGAGAGAGAAAGAAAGAACAGGAGGGGGGGCAAGAGATGCGAAAGAGGAATGCCTCAGTAGTTTTTATTGAGCCGCCAGGCCTGGGCAACGTCTGTGTCAAATTACCAGCAAATCGCTCTCTCTCTCTCTCCCTCTTTCTCTGTGATAAGCGGACGCAAAGGCCCATGGACGATTATTTATTGTCGTGGGTGGAGATGCCATACTGAAAAGAGAGAGAGAATGAAGAGTGAGAGAGAGAAGGAGAGAGAGACTGCTTGCACAAGGAATCCGAGGCAGTTACAGAGAAAATAACTAGCTCACATGCGATATCTGGGGCCATCTCTCACGCCTCCAGCATGCCATGTTTGATGTGCGTGTGTTTCTGGGCCTCCCAGTAGCCAACTGTATGGAGTAGAAATTAATGGCTTTGACTTGCTCTCATTCTAACCCTAACTCCCTGTTTCTCTTGCCCCCTCTATCGCTCTTGGTCAGTCTCCCCCTCTCAATCAACTTGACAAATAGGTCTCAGTCACGAGCACCTTAATTGCCTGCATGTTCTGACACTGCTGGCACTCTACTAATATAGCGCCTCTTTAAAAGACAGTCATGTTCAGTGATCAATGCTGTAAATCGGAGATCAGCAACTTCTTGAACACTCTTTAAGGAGCTGACATGATCAGTCATGCAGAGCTTCCTCCATTTCTTTAGAGAGTGGCTCGCTACATGTAATGTTTGGGCCCACCGCCCACTGCAGACATTTCCTTTGCTGCAGGACTGGGATTGGTACCAGGATGCATTAGTGTAACATGTGGCATGGCACAGGGGAGTGGGTGTGGGAAAACTCCCCTCCAAACCCCTCATGATTGAGGGGGTGGGGGGGGGGGCTTGGGCAAGAGGGAGGTTGGACAGTTGAGGACTAAAGGGCCATTCACACTAAGAACAATAACTAGACAACCATAACTATAACAATATTAGCATCCACACTGATCAACGATAAGGAAAGTCTCTCCTCATGTTAATGAATGTGATGTCTAAAAATTTGATGGTTTCTGATTCTGTCAGCTTTTTATCCTTCTTAAAATCGTTCTGAAAGTGATCCCCAATTATGTAATTCTTAATGTTGTTATTGATACAGTATGTGGTGTGGACTTTGTCATTCAGATTAACTAGAGCAATTACTTAAACCTGTTGTTTGTGTTGTTTTCGCTATAGTTATCATTCCTGGGGGCCTGTACTACGAAGCGGGGTTACTGGCTTATCCGGGTAACTTCGAGAGTAACTTGATCACCTGTGGCGTAACTTTCCGATTAACCCGTACTACGAAAGCTGGATAACCGAGGTATGCTGCCATGGCAATTTACGCTGCATCTCAAACCTGCTCCGAGCAGGTTATGTTCTTGGTTAACCCGAGGTTTCTGTTAACCACACCCTTTATAAGTACCACCCCTCCACTAACAATTTCTCCCGAGACATGTCGGCGTACCTGGATGATCCATACGACATTGGAGCGCAAATCGTGAGGGACTCTCTTCGCAGGACGAGGGGTTTTACAGACCGCCAGAAAATATATATAGCCTACCCGGACGATATTCTCTATGAAGATATAGACTGTCAGCCGAGGGAATTCGTTATCTTTGTCAGATGATCTAGGAAGACGTCTCATAGCAATGCCTTACGTGGACATTCATGTATTCCATCGGTGATGCAAGAATACTGTATGTCCGAAAATAAATCGGACATAGGCCTACAGTATGCTGAACATCTGAGCAAGAATAGCCTAAAATAAATTGGACATAGCCTACAGTAGGCCTAATAAATAAAAATCACCATTTTAACAAACTTGTTGAATTGAATGTCATATTACTGTACCCTGCACATAAAGGCTACACATTTCCACAGCACAAGAATCCGACCGAATGCCTCCCTCAACCCCTTCCACAATCGGCCTTCCACTATTATTTGCGATGGCCAACTCCTCTGCTACTGTAAAACATTCCTTACAGTAGTGTTCAAAGACACCTTTTTTTGTTAGCTGTAAAACAGAGGCCAAGTGAAGGCTATAAGCATACTAGGCCTACATGTTTTCATAATTAAGAAATATTAATGCAAGCTATATAAACCTACTATTCTGAATAATGTGTTTGCGTTTCATTTTCACCTGCTGCCATGTGTGTTTGGCAATTGTGTTGCATCTGAAATGTTCACAGGATTAGGCATAGGCCTACACTAAATCAGTAAATGGGGGCTACTTAAACATTTAATTATCCTATTACTGTAATCTATATGCCCACTTCTAAATTGTGTTGCATCTGTAGGCATTTCTATGAACTCAAAATAGGCAATTTAATTATTTCAACTAATTTCAGACATTCCGCATGCTATTAATCCTCCGTAGCCTAACACATATTTGAAGAACATGTGGAAATAAAACTTTACTTTTAGGCATTTAGGCTACCCGATCTGCATGCAATACGTTGCCAACAGCCTTGCCTTGCTTTGTTCACTGCCGACGTATTTGATTTTTGTCGTAGAGTGGGTTTTAATTCCTCATAACTTTGCATAATAATTGTGCATTCCTCATCCGTAAAATAAGGTGATCGCGTCATCATTGAAAGTGGTGACTTGCGCGCTGCAAGCCGCCCCCCCTTTTATGTGAACTCCAATTAGGTTAACCCCGGCTCAACAAATCAACTTCATAATCAGCGTCGTAGTACCGATTAACACCACTTAAGATAACCAGGTTTTGTCAACCCTGGTTTAACAAAGTAACCCTGGGTTACATCTGGGTAGGTTAAGCTCCCTTCATAGTACAGGCCCCTGGTGTGCACAGTCCTTATTACTGTATTTGGGTGTGTTTGTATTTGGGGACTGTATCTGGGTGGAGCTGCTAGAAGGTGTTGTGGAAATGGAGGTTTGGTGTTTGGAGGCTTTCTTGAGGAATGTATGGGGTGATCGATTTCTTGTGAAAACAATGGTGGCGTAGTCCCAGTGACGGAGGCTGGGGGTCAGAGGTCAAACTGAATGAGGGCCAGGAACATTCTTATGGGGTTGACAGGCCAAGGGAAGTACAATATGGGGAAGTGTGTTTGTGGTGCCTCTTAAAAAGACGAACAAATTGTCCCATGCACTCACTCACACACACACACACACACACACACACACACACACACACACACACACACACACACACACACTCTCTCTCTCTCTCACAAACATATACACACACACACATACACACAGAAACACAGTCACACACAGAAACATGTGTTTAAGCACACACATGCATGAAAACACTCACACACACATACACACCAAGATAAGATGGCAAGTTCCCCACAGCTGCTGTGTCCCCAGACCCTCAACTTCCTGGACTCTTATCGCTGGAAGTGGTCTGTCATTTGTTTGACCTATGGCATTCTGAGGAGTCCACTTAACACTGAAACTATATGATATATACGCACACGTATGTATTTTTCTACTGCCTGCTTAGTCACAGCTACGCATGTTTGGCTTTTAGTTATTATTAGCTATTAGCTATTAGTTTTTGTTGGGCTGCCATACAGCAGTGAATGAGAGGAAGCTCCCAGCTCTAGTGCCGCACCTACAATGACATCATAAAGTGGGATTGGCTCACTTGGTTTGACTTGTTTTCAGAGACCCGGTTGCTTGTTTTTCTCACGAGATCTCACAACACTGAGGGTCTGAGAAGCAACGAGCAAAGTTCTCAAGTCAACATGTTCTTCATGCATTTTTGTTGTCATCATTGATCTTTGGTAAAGTGCTTTGGCATGGTGTGTTGTGTCTTCCAGGACCGGTGTATGTGGTTGAAACAAAGATTTTTTCCCCCATTTATGGCACAGGTAGTTTGTCTGTTCTTGGGACGGTTAACCCTCACAGATTAAATTTTCTATGGTTCAATATGGCCTGTGGTGTTTCAAAGTGCTTACTTTGAGGATTAGAGGGGGCATGTGGACTCATGCTGTTATCTGGCCAGTACAGAATTTTGAATCAGTCACATGACAAGGAGATAGCAAAGAAGACATTTCAGAGTGTATGACATAGAAAATGACCGATACAAAACCGCTGTAAGTACCACCCCAGTAAACCCACATCAACTGTCAGTGTTTTCATTGCGCAGGCTGCAGTGGACTTTGTGTGGGTTCTAACCCCTGGACTACACTTCTTGATTCCACCTATAACAAAACACAACCCTACCCATGAGCATTTGCTGCTCTCTTCTCTCTCTCTCTCTCTCTCTCTCTCTTTCTCTCTGTGTGTGAGGGCCAACTGTCAGGGCAGTCTGCCACAGGGCGATAAGGCCCACAGGATGGCACAGTGGGGCTTATCAAGTGCCACCCTGTCCCAGTGTCCACTCCTATCGTGATGCCCCCTCCAGCTCAGGAAAGCCTTGTCTGACCCCTTGTCTTTCCCGCGCCAGAGAAACACTGCAGCTTCTCTGTCTTTGGATATCCAAGGTCCCACAAGGTTATTGTGGTTCCTGATTTTAGCTCTCCACCCGATTATGTTAATAGTTGAAATGCGTAAATGTACACCACTGTCCTCAGATACATTATACTGTCACCATTTGTAGGCCATACAAATGTGTATAACACATTCTCTTCATAGGAATTTTCACCAGGATGAAAATATGCTAAATATTCCTACATCAGGCGGTACTCCTTGCTGCTAGGAAGCTAAAACCTGAGCAGGTTATTATTATAGATAGACTGTAAATCCATTTAATCCTAATAAAGTAAATATTTGGTAGCCTGGAGGGCTTGGAGAATGAGGTGTTTTACCTTGGTGTTTAACCATATCCAGACAGAAATAACACCAGGGCTATACAGAACAAAGAGATGGCTGTGTCTGTTTCACATGTGGCCTGGAGTAGAGACCAGGGGCGTGGGGGTTTCTCAGACAAACACACCCTGATAAGGTGACCTGTGTTTGGGCCGCAGCATGGTGGGATGGTCTAGACGTCCGTGGAAAGCCAGGCCACCGGGGCCAAAGAGACACAGGTGTCTGTCTGTGGCCCAGCAGAGGGGCTTTGACGATGCTTTGGGGATGGAGGAGGGGGGATCGGACCAAAGAGAAGGGCTGGAGGGCATTATGGGGGGTGGGAGAGTATCAACTGTGGCTGCAGAGAGTAGGTATATCAAAATGTAGTTGTGTTTGCTTGTTTTTTTACCTGACTTCTAGTTGTTTGGCATTGCTGTTTCATATCAATGTCTATGGGAATTAACTGTTACCAACTAATATCCACATCAAACATTCTCACACATTAGCAAATTTAAAGGCAAAGTTATGGCAATCCATGTGTGTGTGTGGGAAGTATATAGATCTTTATCACTTGCCGTTGTTTTGAATCAAGGGAGTCCCCCATAGACTTTTGTGTCTGCTGTCCTGTTGTCCATTGTCTAAATGCAGGTAATGGTATTGTGAATGCTAAGTGAAACAGAATGTCACGTTTCCTCATCAGGGAGGTATTCGACTAGCATCCTGAGGCCCCAGGTACTTCCTGACTTGATTCTCTAGAATTTACTCTGGGAATGAAGGTGCAGTGTACGATAGGAAAGGCACATTCCATAATGCAACTAAGAACAGAATGCTCCACGTCTTACTTTGATTATTGCTTATTTCAATTATAACCTTATTTGGGTTAAGGCAATTAGAAAATGCTGTTTACAAGGCAGTCTTATTCAAAATATTGTCTCAATTGGGTTAAAAAATATTAATGTCCATGTAACTGTGATGTTTGAGTTTCCATCTCGGTGTGACTGTTTTATCTGACCCAGAGCTGACCATTAAAGGTACACTATGCAAGATTTTCACCTTAATATAACCTTTACGAAGCCAATTTGATGGTAAACAAACTTCACGTAATAGGGGAATCGTTCACCTAGTATAGCCATACAGTATAGACGTAGCAAATGGCTAACCGGCGAATCAGCCATGCGACTTCAAGAACAGCCCGAAGAGATCTCGGGAGAATCATGAAACATTACCTTGTTATAGCTCTTTGGAGAGTTTTTGACTGTTGTTAATCCTTCACCTCCACAACAAAAAGCATCTTGTAAATGTAAAATACAAATATATCGTGACTCTAGGGGGAGCTCTTCAGTCGCAAAAAATACCTGAACCTGCATAGTATACCTTTAAATCACTAAGAACGTTTAAATTGAAAATGAAGACACCGGCAGACATCATGATGCTTAGGTGATCAGCTTTATTACTTTGCTAACTGGACAAGCATGTTGACTGGCAGTCGAGGACAGATGCTCAGACAATCTGATTGGTGCATTTGCAGGAGGCGGGGCACCAGGAAGCCACATCTTTGTTGTCACAACCCCACTGTTGTTTCAGCTCTGGGCAGTTGCTGTACTGGTCCACGTAGGGACAAGGGTTGGCTACAGGTGGGAGAGGGGGAGACAGAGGATGTTTCAGAAGAGTGAAGAGAAAGGCAGGAGAGAGATTACAGGCCCTAATTTAAATGACAGGCAAAGAACAAAGTCTAAAATCTTAGACTCTTATCTTAAATCTTGATTTAATAATGAGTCTAAATCTATTTGCTAATTTATTACCACGAGTAAGATCCTATAAGCACAAACATTGGTGGATCAGTTCCCACATGATAGCTTTAGTTCATGCATGAGACACTTTGCTCATTAAGTTACTTTGCCCGTCATTTCAATTAGGACCCAATTCCTATAAGAAACAGGAATAACGGGCATGTAGTGAGATGTAGTAGACTAAAGGACAGACAGAAAGAAAGCAAAGAACGGAGAGAAATTAAATGAAAAGAGAAAGACAGAAGATCAAAAGTGAGCATGAGAAATGTATGTGATGAATAAGCAATAATAAGAAAGGGAACAAGAGCAGAAAAGGTACAGAGTGAGAAGATACAACAATACAGAGCAGCATTAGTGAGAAAAAAGTGTGTGTGTGTGTGAAAGAGAAAGACAGCAAGTGAGAGAGAGAACAGCAGACAGAGGCAGATGCAGATGAATAGGATGGCAGATGTCTGAGAGGAAGATGAGGCCGTTTCATGAATAGTCAAGATCCATGTTTCTCAGGACTGAGACTTACTGCACAGCTTGTTCTCACAGGCATTTGGACAGTCCCCACAGGAAGGTCCAGACTTGTATGGGTGGGTCATCTGAGAGTTCCCCCTAGAGGCCAGCATAAGACATGACATATAATTTTCCCTAAAGCTGTGGAGAAGCTGCTGACATCATAACTGTAGTACTACACTAATAGTGCAATCTTTTAGATAATATATTTTATTCATGACATTTATTGATATTTTTTAAGGCTTCCAAACTGTGTTGTGTTTTAACATACAATGACAATTAAAAAAAAAAAAAAATTCTATCTATCTGTTCACACCCCTAACATTATTTATGCATAAAAATATGCCTGTGTTCAGATAAAGAATGCATGAATGAGAATGTACTTTCTGAATAAATGTAACGTAAATCATGTAAAAATAAATGGAAAGCAATGAGGGAATTAATATGGGTATATAAATAGATTCAAGGTAGAATCTAAATATGAAATAGTTTTTGCATGTTCTTCCCCTCCAATCTGACATAACGTGTGTCTGTTGATATCAATGATACTACTGTAAGTGGCTTCGGAAAAAGCATTTGCCAAAACCACAACCAATGAGGTGAGAGTGCAGTCATTGTGGGCAGTAATAGCAGTGGGCAGTGCGGTGGGCAGTACTCACGGTGGGCAGTAATGGCAGACGTAGAAGTACTTGTACTTGGAGTTTGGGCAGTGAGCCATGGCACAGCCTAGCTGGTCTGACCTGTTCCACACAATCTGAGGGTTAAAAGAAGGAGAGAGGCAAGGAGAGAGGGAGGGAAGGGAGGAGTGGGAAGATGGGAAGTGAGGTGTTGCTGTGGCCATGCCGTCTCAGGATGGATCGATCCCCAGGGACTGATAGCAAAAGTAGTGGTGACGTATGCTAATAAGGCTAGGAGAAGTTTCCCTTCCTGTCTGACAAAACCCAAAGTTATGTAATGGAGTGTGTGTGTGTGTGTGTGTGTGTGTGTGTGTCTGTGAGTGTGTGTTTGTGTCTGCACAAACATGCATGCGCGTGTGTGTGTCTTTGAACCTGGGTGTAATGTCCTACGATGCGGCCGTTGATGGATCCAACACCGTACTTGAAGTCCTTCACCTCATCGTACCAGGACTGGATAGCGTTGCTCCAGGAGTTCTTAAAGCTGGCCATGTACAGGTTCTCACCACAACCACTGGCTGTTAGCCCCCATCAGAGAGACAAAGAGAATGGAGATAGACAGACAAAGACGGTCATTTAGACAGAGATGGACATCAAAATCATAAAGAGAAAGTGGACCGTCAACGGGTTCAGCACCAAACAATTTCCATGATCAAAAAAATAGACTCCACTTGGAATAGAGTACCAAAGTGTGATGTCAGGTTTCTGTAGCAACCAAATTTCTGTTCTACACAAACCAAATTAACAACATGAAATACTAGGGCAGACCTAGAAAAGTATTGATAAGGAGTTTGCTTTTCCGGTAATTGAAGCAATTATTGAGAATAGATTTTTTTATTTTAAAACTGAAATTAACGTTGTGTAAACCGCTGTCAACATGGTGCAGTGCTTCCCACCTGAATGCAATCATGTTTCGATCTGAAGTGATTTTCTCCTCTTGAAATGTATTCTCGTTTTCAAAGAAAGAACACAGCGAAGCAATAGAAAAATGGCATCTAGGTTCAGTTGTTTAGAACAGAAAATCTGGTTGCCTGGACAACGTGACGGAATGGCTTTAGTACTCTATTGAACTACAGATCCCCCTCTTGATGTGTCCTTTCCCTACTAGATAGTACTAGATATGCCCTGACTCTGTTTACGCTCAAAGTGTCTGTCATTGATGATTAGAGCTGCTTTCATTGTTTGATTGCATGTTCCCACCAAAGTTAGAATCTTTGGTTCCCACAAAGTGTTCTTAGGCCTACTGTGTGCAGACAAATGGTGACATTCATTTTTCTTGTGATCGTATTGATTGATTAATTTGTGGTTCACAACTTCAAGCATCGGACTGCTTGATATTGAGTATTGAGCATTGAGGTGGAAAAGTCCAACTTCAGAAAGTAAGGGTGTTTTCACATATAGTCCCTTTTAAAAGAACCAAACTCAGTCCACTAGAAAGTGTCCAGAAAGTGGACTAAAACAAAAGTGACTCATTCTCAGCTCTGCTTCCATTTTCTTCATGTTCACACTATACCTCGCAGACCTGTTTTGGATTATGGGATATGTAGTTGCTCTGGGTTAGAGTCATTATTATCAGGTTGAAATAATTAACCCATAATTAACCCATTAATCCATAATTGGTGTGGTGATTTTGTTTCATGTTTCTTTCTGAAATATAATAATATATTTTCAGAATGTATTCTGATCTGAAGTTATTGCAAAGATCCTCTTGAACTGTCAGTCAACACACCAGCCAATCACACTTTCTAATTCAGTGGTAGGCCCGCCCCACCTGGTTACTGTTGCTATGTCCAACTTGAACTCACGTCCAAAATGACAAGTGAACAGCAGCCGGTTAACTGCGCTGCGCAGTCTCTCGTAAGCCTATATGTTTACAATGAGAGTTCAACACAGAGATAAGCCTAGCAAATCATTAAAAATGGTGAGCAATGTAATCCAAAGTTTCTACATGACTTCTACATTGTTAGTTACAAATAGCTTGGATGAAAAGATATTCAGCTTAATGTTAAAGGGGAACAATGCAGTTTTTTTAGCTTAATTTACCTTAACTAAACAGCTTCGGAGTCATTGAAATGGTTATATGACTTTTTTTGGGTTGAATGGTGGCTGTCTCGCTCCCCCCGGCTGTGAGTGGAAAAAACACCCTTGCAACTTTGGGCCGGCGGGCCGACGGCCTCAGAGACAGAAAGTCTGGCAGCCTTGCGATGTAACGAATTGCTTTACTGCACTACACACATACACGCCAGGCACCGGCTAGATCAAGGTAGCGATGGAGTTTCTTAGACATTTGTCATGGCAGAGCCAGCGAAAAGAAGCAGAAAGCGAGTAAACCATTGTCAGAGGAACAGGGAAAGAGGAAACGGCAGACTGACAGATTGAAGAGTGACCTAAAATATATACTCTGAAGCTGTAGGGGGAGCGAGAAAACAGCGAAGAAATTGGCAAAACTGCATAGTTTCTCTTTAATGTCACACTTATTTGGCTGTAGCCAATTTAACGCTACAAATGTCTGTAGGCCTATCATGAGCTTATAATAGTTTTATTATATATAAAATATATATAATAAAACTATTATAATTAGTTTTTTATATATAAAATAAACATGCCTTCTCTTTTGGCAATGGCAAGTTGGACAAAATAGGCTAGCCTGCAAATATCCAGACTCTCGTACGTATATTTCATTTTCATTTAATTCGAAAGTCAGTGGCAGTTGTCGATAGGGAAACGTTTGCAGCACTTGCATTGTGACAGGCACTAACTTTGAAATCATTGGTCCAGCCTTACAGCCTTACTTATCAGAGATCCCTAACGTTACTTCCTACTTCGCCTAAACTTTACAAACTGACAATAAAGAGCATCAACAGTCAGGAAACAATGCATGTGGGTCTACCTTAAATAAATTTCTGCATTTTTCCAGCTGCATTTTTTGACGTTTGCAGGCGTTGCTACTTCTGTTTATCACAATAAGTTTTGGTTTTGTCTTCGCACGACCTCATCGTCATCGTTGTCAGCCACGCTGATTGGGCAGGTAAAGATTGGCCTGGAGAAAACCCGTGAAAATACCGCAGACCCAGACGACGTACTGAAGGGAAATTAAAAATTAAGCGGAAGTACGTAGGAGGACGGAGCCAGGCTAAAAATAGGCTAGCCTACAATGCAATGTGAAAGAGACCCCAGGGTGATTTGTGTTCACAATGCACAGATAATGTGAACCGTGCCACGGACTCCAAAGCGAACCGCGCCGAGACTACCTCCCGAGTTAGCGCGCTACAGAGATCTGAGCTCGGTTGGCATGTTCACATATGCACAAAAAATGTGTATGTGTCATCGATCTGAGTTCGTTTAGGCTGAAAGGGACCAAGTGTGAAAACACCCTTACTTTCTGAAACTGGACTTTTCCACCTCTGGTGCTGAGAATAAGCATGTTTGGCATGGTAGCTGGTCAGTGTCCTTGGAGGGATGTCCCTGAAATCTGTGTGAATGATATCTGCTGGTACCCTTATGTGATGTAATGTGAGTGTAAAGCTACTAGTATCTTAATGGCGACATATGCTAACTACAAGCTAAGGCTGGCTGCTTGGAGTCCGCATCAACGGAGCCTAAGCATTTGTTAGCCTAGGCATTTGTCAGCAAAGCCTTTATATATCCATAGTAGTATAATAGTATTTCTGATATGTTGCTGATTGGATCATAAACAGCCACAGCAACAAAAGGGGAACGACTGACTCTTCTCTAATAACTGTGTTACATGTTATTTTCTATATTTCTGATATGTTGCTGATTGGATCAACGGCCACAGCAATGAAGAAAAATGAAAGTGATTGATAATGACTGACTGACTATTATTGTGTTACATGCTTCAAATGTAAAGCACTTTGCTGCATTCTGTGTATGAAAGGTGCTATACAAATAAAGCTTATTATTATTATTATTATTATTATGACCGCCGCGCAGCTATTTTCAACGCCAAATATAGGCCAATCCACAAACAACTAACAGGCATTAGGACGAATTTAAAGAGGGCGCTTGTAGACGCAAGCCAGCAATATTTCTGATGATTTATTGGCGTGAAGTTTCGTGCACAATGACAAACGGAAGTGCAACATTCTCGAAAACCAGTAAGCCGAGTGGACTGCCATTACATCAGTGACATGACTGCAGGCTTCAACGTAGCTGTGTCTGTGTTTACGATTAGAAATGTCAAACAAATTTAAGCCTCACCACGAGAACTTCGATTGCACAGTTTATGTAGCCTACCGCTTTGTTCTTCTCCATAGTTTGATATACCAAAAATCCGAAGTAGGCTACTTCCACATCGAACTCCTCAAGTTATTAGGGCCTATCACTCATCTCTCTACATGTCGCACAGGTTGATCGCGTTGTCCTCCATTTTTTGGCAAAACACGAGCAGCACAACAGCTGTTCCCGGTGTTAAAATTGGTGGGAATTTTCTTTTTAGCTTTCGCAATGTTTACTGCACTTCGGAATTCTTTTATATTTTTATATTCTTGTTTGTGAATTTAGTCCCTTAATAAATTAGTCTTAGCTAATGCCGATTGTCTGCCTGATCCTGAGCTAATAACAGAATGGGTAGACGACGTTAGCAAGTGGCCAGAAATTCATCGGCCCACCATTAACGACTATCTGGTTGACATGCCAAGTGTGCATACAGCGAAAAAGTAGTACAAGTAGGTATTTTTCTTGACATTTCCTTGACGTTCAATTCAATTCACACACACACACAATTCAATGGAATGAAACATTTTCTAACCCCGATATACGTGCACATTTTTCTTGTGACGTGAACCGTGAAGGGGTCAATACACACTAGATTAAAAAGGCATTGTGGGAAAGAGAGCATGCCAGATGACATGGAAAGCCAATCACACCACTCGAAAAAGGAAAATGCTCACCTCTTCCATACTTATCTGTGCCAGGTGAATCACCTGGCATAGATAACTAGGGAAGAGGTGAGGATTTGGTGACATACATGTATTAATACTCAACATCTGTCACATACTCCACCCACACACACACACACACACACACACACACCCGTATGGAATGGTCAGGATGAGTAACAGAGAGATGAAAGGAGGAGGAGGAGGAAAAGAACAAATATCAGTCAGTCGAAATTAAATAAAGAAAGAATGAAAGAAAGCAAGAAGTTACAGCCTTGGTGAATAGTTGTACCATTTTGAGCATGTTGCTTGCAGTGGGTTGCACTTGTGTTGTGTTTGTTGACGATCTCTGTCTGTTCTGCAGACGTGGCCCTGGAGAGCTCATCCTCTTCTGCATCTCATCAAAGTCACACACACAATAATCATTTACTTCCAAATGACCTGGGGCCTCATTTATAAATGCTGCTGCGCACAAGAAAGTTGCGTAAACAGGGCTGGATGTGTGTATGCAAATATTGGGATTAATAGAAAAAAAAATCAGAAAAATATACACTTTTTATGCATTCTTTGACCTGTGAGTACAGCTTACGCAAAGTTTTTAAGATGTGTAAATCAGCGATCTGATGGTTAGATAAAAAAACAGCTCCCAAACAGATGGCATAGAAATATCAACAGCATTTCTAGAAAAAAATGAACATAGAAAATAACAACTAGAGAGATAATCACCGCACGCTGAAAGCGGCCAGTGCACAGGGATTTTATGTTAAAATTTCATAACTAACACCTCTCTGGAAAGTGAGTTCACACAGGATGTTGGGTGCCACACACCACAGAGGAAAAAAACAGGAAATGTTTTCCTGCTTTAGCTGCTCGTTGTGCGTCTGGCTTAAAGGGGACATAGAATGGATGAATAGATGAGATAGGTAGATAGATACTTTATTGATCCGCAAGGGGAAATTCAAGGAACATTCAGAAATTGAGTATTGTACTGTGTTCTGAAATATATTCAACTTTGATTTATCAAAAATAAACTCAATTGCAATTTTACAAGCCCAATTAAAACCTTATATTTAGGCTGGGTATTGAAATGGTCCTTTTGACTAAATGGCGCCCTCTTTGGTAACCACAATTGAACTATAATTGCTTTGTGATGTTTTACATCACATGTAGGCTTTTTTCGTCCATGTTTTAGTGGTTATTTCTAAGTTCAAGATTTTCATATGAAGGAGGGCACAACCATGCCTCATGTTCATGATAGCTCTTTGGTTATGCATAACCTCTCCTAATTCATCAAAACTAAGGCAAAAGCGGTTTCCATTCTATGTCTCCTAGACATCACTTGATTTCAATTACTCCATTAATTTATGTGTTGTGTCCAGAGATGTAAAACTCCAGCTTCAGAAAGTAAAAGTCCACTACATTTTAGTTCCAACCATTCACTTAATCAGCTGATTCTAATGAACACAACTCACAACTTAATTAGTGAAATCACCTGTGCTAAACGCACAAATAAAGAACCAATACATGGCAGGACTTTTACATCTCTGGTTGTGTCTGTTGTCTGCGGTGATTCGTGGGCCCAGCTGCAAACTCAAGGAGTGGACAAGAAGCGTCATTGGTAAGCTGAACTGAATATAATGTGTAGTGTAATCTGACCATTGTGTGTGGGGTGAATTCTGAATTGTTTTGCTGTTCCTTATCAATATTTGAATGTATCATTGTGTGAAGCACTGAAACATCTTAGAGCAAATGACTGTCCTGAGCCCTCTCAGCTATGTAAACCATTACGGCGTATATGTCTCTGAGAACAGAATGGTTTCCATCAAAAAACAGCACACTGAGAAAAGTTAGAGATACTCACTAGGCTTCAGCCATCGCAGTTCCATTTCCAGCAGGGGAAAAAGTACAGAAAAGGTTAATGAACTTCATAACAACATACACTACCATCTGGTTACTTGTCATCTATCAGCTAATACACAAAAATGCCAACTGTTCGGCAGAATTTGAATATTCTAATTACTAATTCACTTCCTTAATAATATCTAGTTAATATCTCTAAGGTAGATTAGTGGGTTCTCATTAAACACAGACTTCCAGGTGAACTCAGCCCAGGTCACAGAGGTGCTCAGGAGCATGAGAAACAGCAGGGAGAAGGTTATCCGTGGCATCATGGCAACAATCTCCGTGGCACCCGACACACCTGTCCTATATATCAGACCAACGGTATGCATACGCCCCCGCATTCACAGGTGACGCTATGACCTTGCATGCATGTTCTTGGTATGGCACATGGCGATATTGTTTACATAAACTTCCATCAGGGTTCATGCACCATATGACCATATTCCCATTGATAATGAACGTAGGGAGTCCTTGGGCCATATTTGGGTGTGTGTGGTTCCTATTTATCATCTGGATTTGTGTAGAAATTAATAACGGTATGATTTGTCCATAGAACTGGACAGTGTGGCTGCATTCTGCAGTGTTCTATGGAAGCATAGACAGTAAAAGAAATGGACGAACAGACTCCGTCGTTTTCAATGGGAGGGCACTGAGTCAAATAGAACGATTTTTCAGTTGGTCCCCCCAGTACTGCGCAGACTCGCACTTAACTTTGTGACGTTAGCCATAGAACTAAATCATATGATAGATAGCAGAGAATGTCTAATAAGGGGAGAACTGCCACTCGGAAAACTTCCGGTTTCTGAACTGGTTGCAGTTCCTTCTGTGGTTCCACATGAGTGCGCTCGTCCACGAGTGCAGAATGCATGGAGGTCTATGGCTATGTACCCCTCAAAATCCACTTTTCTCGGGATATATTTTTTTTCCAAGTAATTTGAGTATTGTATTCGAAAGGGGAGGCAAAGAAAATACACTTGGTTGAGTATTATATTTTTTAAAGTCACTTAATTGTTCTTAAAAGCCTTTCAAATGTGTCAATGACGTCATTCATTAGCACAATGCTAGCGTGTTGTGTGCAACAACGACCCAACCTGTAAGAAATCAAAAGGACATAAGTACTTTCTTCATTCAACTTTTGACCTATAACCCATGTTGAAGTTATACAAACTACAATCAAATCTGAGATTTGTCAACGACAATCAGGTGAAAGAGACAATTTTAGCCGTCTAGCTCCATTGACTCCCATTCATTCTGCACTCATGCCGATCGCCCCCAGTGGAACGCTGGTGGAACTGCATCCAAAATTCGGTACAATGGGACTTAACCCTTAAAGGAGTACCGTCACACCGGTGTGACGGGAATGTTGAGAAATGAACATTCTAAAGAATATCTGGGTTCATTGAATTCAACATAGAATTTTAGAACCTTCAATTGTTGCGGAACTTAGAACGTTCAAAAACCTACACCTTTAAGGGTTAATACTAGCCTAGAAGTCTAGACGCGCCCCTAGCGGCAGCAAATTATATTTGCTGCCAGGGCTAGTCTAGCAACTCTCCGTTTGCTTGTGAGCTCCAGAAATCGAAACTCAATCAGGCCAATGAAATCGTGTATAGAGTCGATAGGTGGGCTTAACATAATGATTGATGGCAGAGTTGCAACGGTTTGGCTTGAATTCCCTGCTACTTGAAAACAAATAAGATGGATGTTGCTGTTGGCGAACAGTGACACGAGTTAAGCTTTTATTAAAGGGGAACTTGGCAACTATTTCAACGTAATAAACCAGTTTAGAAATCATTTGGATGGTTAAATGACCTGTTCCGGTCAAAATGGTGACTTTTCCCGCTGCCCCTAGCGTCCCCAGGCGGAAAACCAACCTTGCAACATTGAGACTACCGTCCCGGAAAGAGAAGTGAGAAACAAGAAACTTGTTTTAAATCGTGTTTCTTACCTTGTAACATCCACATTGTCTACCGAACTTATGCTAACCGTTTTGCTAGCTTGTAAACAAATCCATGTGCTTTATCATTACCCTTTTCCACAGTTTGAAATAGCATAATGCACAATTTCTCCAGCAGAGGGGGAAATCCTGCCAAGTTTCCCTTAAGTTGACCAACGTTTGTAGCTACTAGCCAACTAGCTCCGCTGGTGGGAAACGCATGGGACTCATAGCGCTGCCGCTGTCCTATTGTGCAGAGGGAATTTGAAAGACAACTGATTATCCCGCCCCTTCTGACTGAGCACTGCGAACGGTGAGTGCCCAGACCCTACATTTTAATGTGGGTCTGGCTCATCAGGCTAACTTAATACGGAGTGGCAAGGCTCTCCGTAGACGGGCTCTGTAGATAGGCTATACAGAAATTCTTCTCACAATTCCTTTGCCTTCAAAGTTAAACATTAATTTAAGTATTATTATTAATATCATCCTCACAAGTGATATCAAGTCGTGTTAATGTTGAAACTACCACACATGATCATCTTCAAAAACAGTCATGGTAAAACAAACGAAAAAGTTATAGCCTAGCACTGCTACCTAGCACTAGAAGCTTATCAACCTGTCATGTTAATGTGTCAGCGTTGCATTTTTTTCTAACTTAGTGCTAACGACAAAGACACCTCCGTTAGAGCTACTTCTGTGATGGTAGGTCGGTAGCATAGACTGTAAAAAATAGATCGGTAGGTCGGTAGTTGTAGACTGCACAAGTGAATGATCGATAAATGAAACGCCTGCATTTAACACTACGCCAAGAACCAGTCACTTCCCAGCGATATCGGTCAACGTTTGAGGAAAAAAACACCTTAGTTTGTCATCTAACTAACGTCCATGATCAGTCCTACTGATAACGTTATTTTTCAAGCTGACGCAAGTTAATAACATTCACACCGCAAAATGTGTAGTTAACATTACTGTAGGTAGGCTGTGAAGTTTATTGTACACATATATTTAATTAATTGGTATTACTAGTGGTGTTAAGTGCCTGATTATATGCTTTGTAATGTTGTACAATTGTCTGACTAACTTTATTGTAACTTTCCTTTTTTGCAGGTATGGGTGATGGCTGAATGTAGGCTACTGGAGGTGGCGGCAAGGTGGTCTCCATGGTCTACATCGGTATGCATACGTTAAGTGGTTTGGCTGGGGTGGTCTGAGGTGGCATGTCCTCCCCCTTTCTCAAAGTCCCCTGACATCCATCTCCCTGACATCACCCACTGTCACTGGATCACACAAATTGTAAATTGCAATGCGCCATTTAACCAGTGGTGTACTGTAGTCTAGTTAGCTGTAGTAGTGGGTATACTGTGAGCAACCCCAACTGTTATTAAATACGTATCCTTGCCTATTTTAAATGGGTACACTGAGATGATGCTTTTTAAATGGGTTTACTGTGTATCACGTAGACTATACCACTGCATTTAACTGCTTTGGTATTTAAAAGTCAGAGGCCATTGCTTAGTATTTAACAGTAGCCTTCACAAAGATGTAGAAGTTAGAAGAATATTAATATCAGCCAAAGAGGACACATTGTAACTCCTCTCCATTGGCTCCCTAGAGTATCCAGAATTAACTTTAAATCTCTCACTTTGGCCTATAGGACACTGACTGGATCTGCTTCTTGTCATTTTAATTCAATGATCAAGACCAGTCTTAAACGCTAGGTCAAATTCAATACTCTTTTCCTCAGTGGTTAAATGTTGGTGGAATGAGTTGCCCAGTGCTCTTCGTTTTTGTGATAGTTTTTGGTCTTTTAAGCACTTATGTGTTATGGTTTGTATGCAGTAGTACTGTATTTTCATTAGGCTGTTGATTAATTTGACATTGTGTATTATTGATATTCTCCTTGATGTAGTCTTACCATGTTATTATATTATTGATTGAATGGGCATTATTACTTATTATTGCTCCCCCCCTCATCATTGTTTATTTCATTAGGCTTTTGATTGATCCCTGTTTTAAGTATTATATTGTTTTGTATTTGTATGTCGCTTTGGACAAACGTGTAACCATTATCATAATAATGTGGTATTTTCTTGTGCACTTGAAACAAAGAATAAAAATAAGTTTATTTAAATGTAGTACTACTTTAGCACATCACACACTGAACAGTAGCTTCCTGATTATGTGTAAAATGTTTACAGAGTATCCTGATGTAGTACAGTAGGTCCATGTTCTCATATTTTTACAGCTGACATGAAGGCTGCAATATTACATTTTTTTTTATTTATAATAGAGCACACTCTCTGGTGAAAGACTAGCGAGCCTGTGGTAGAGGCATACGATTACAGACATATTGAGAGAGCCTATCAATGAGTTGTCACAGTTTTCAATTTAGACGTATTATTTGGGGTACATCTACGGGGCGATTTACACATCACTGGCAAGACCTGATCAAATAATACCAATGCAAAATGCTTCTCCAGTGCAATCACAGGTAACAACGATACCTTAACTCAGCATTTTCAGATACCGCTGTTCTGAGCATTCTAAGCAAATTGGCCATTTGTAACTTTGAATCCCATCTCACGTTAAGCTATGGTCTAATATGTGTTCACTAAAAAACAAATAACGTCATTTGTCGGGCTCATTAATAAATGCTCAAAACGAGGTTGTCGACCTAGCAGGCTAGGTGACGTTTGTTGCCATTCGTGCAAAACTAAGCAAGAGTTAACGTTAAGTAAGGGATAATGTATAGAACGCCGGTCATTATTGGGAAAATAAGTCCCGACAGGGCGAACCGGACCCCAACGCGCCAGCGGAGGGGTCTTGTATCGCCCTGAAGGGACTTATTTTCCCATAATGACCGCATTCTATACATTATCCCGCTTTATTATAATGACTACTTGCCAAAACGAAGAATAAACTCAACGATAGGCTGTGTCTTTACACTTATTTGTTACCGTTTAAAATTAAGTGGCTTTTGCTGAGAAACATAGTTAAACAACACACGCTGAACTTGAATCAAACATTCTTTAGAACACCGCTGATCAATCGCCTGCTTTCACTTTTGAATGAAGTTCCAGTGCAAGAAGTGACCGAATACTTGGCGGAGTGATATGATCAGCAGCACAAAACCCGTTGCCATTGACAGCGGTAATTATATGTTTGCAGCGGTAATGACTTTTTTTTTTTTTTTACATTTTACTTTACCTATCAACTGGCTAATGCTAGCATGATTTAGCATGCTATGAGCTAATATATGTAGCATCTACGAAAGAACAGCACATTATCTTTTTTTCACAAAGAATCTGTCACAACTAACAACGATGTCTCTTATAAACAACTACACAATGTATAACTATCAATATGTATTTAGTCATACTGATAAGATATAGTCTAATGATAATAACAGCAACACTTATTTAGGTTAGATTACGTGTTGATATCGTTAAAATAAGGTAGCGACAAAGCGGCGTGTCTGCTGCCAGCCAGCTGTCAATCATAGGTGTAAACACGCCCTTTTCAGATTTGTTAATATAACTTAAAACAAAATCAGCGAGAAAAGAAAAATTGTGTGTATTGAAGCATCTTGAAAACTATTTTTTCGATTAAAAAGTTGTAGATACAAAAATAGTTTTAGGTGAGAAAAGTGACACGGAAAGTTGGCTTCTTGGCCATTTAGTGGGGCTGTTAAGCTCAACGATCTTGCTTTTTATGAAAGAAGCATGAAACTTTCAGGGTTTGTTCTTGATGACCTAAGCTTTAATTTTAGATCTAGAGGCATTCTCATTTTGACCTCTGAGGTCAGATAGAGGTCATAGACCTCTGTAATATGTTGTGACGCTACAGGTGAATGGGGTAAAACAAAACAAAATAGATATCACCATGAAACTTTCTCAGTTGATTACTCATGTCAAACTAAGAAAAAAATGTATTGAAAGTTTTTTATATTTTAACATTTAAATATGCAAATTATACTCATTAAAAATGTGCTAATTTGCATACATTTTAAAGAACAAAATCAGATTGTCTGATAAAGCCAGGCTCAAAATATTTTTTTCATTTTGTTGTCATATGAGATGGGGAAAGAATTACTGAGGGGTTTATGGACATCTACTATTATCCTGTAATTCACCTGTACCACTGTGATATGAAATTTCAAGGCCCGAAATTAGAAATGGGTGTATCTTAGGATCTAAATGTGATAGAAATATAAACTAAATATGTTTTTCCATGTTTCTGGGCATGAGAAACTTATCTATAGCATTGATAGCACTCTAAGAGGTCAACATCATTACGTGCAGTGAAGATCACTGACAAAAGATCCAATGATTGGGCAAATCCAAGTACAAAATGTATCATTTCACCAAACAATTCCATATAAATATGGACATGACAAAAATGTAGCCCTACTTGAACTTGAACTCCTATCACAAATCCCCAATGTAACATTGAACAGGTAACATATCAGCATTCTAAAAACTAAAAGTACAGTGAAAGTTGTTGTAGAGGCCTTAGCTTTTGGGGGTTAGAAAAAGGCCTACAAAACAGCTGTGCAGCTTGTGCACATTAATGCTGCCTTTTTGCATTTACAGTGCCCAGTACAACCCTTTTTACAACCACAGTGCACAAGCTTATAGCATGCCTGTGATGCCTCAGGGAGTATTGTCCAACGTGGCTGCCAGCCTGCATCTGTATCAATCCATCCCCAGTCTGAAGGACTTGGTAACTGTGGGCTAGGAACCAAGGCAAGGTTCCATATTATGTTAGCCTGGTGCATTGCTCTTTTGATGTGTTGCCTCAAAGCAGCTTGTGTAGGGGGGATGTTTTCCAGGGATCTTGACCTCTGGATAAAAAGTTGTTTCCTTGCTTCATTGACCTCTAAGCATGCACTTGTTCTGTCATAGAGTGGGAACCCTGGATCTAAGTCAAATGTAAAATTCCATGACTTTTCTGACTTTCCTGAACCTGAATTTCCATGACTTACTATGTAATGAATAGTACAATATAGCGACCAGATATACACCAATTCTGTGTGGAAATGTATTTGTATTATGTATTTTGGCAAGTATATTTTAAACTGATACAACAAAATTCCATGACTGTGCTCCAAAAATGATAAAATTCCCTGACTTTCCATGTCTGGAATAGACTTTCTAAAATTCCATAATATTCCAGAAACTCCATGACCCGTGGGAACCCTGTAGATCAGCACCACAAAACGTTCTAGTTGAGACAAGGAAAGATCACTCAACTCTTGTGGCATATGCAACATTTTATGGAAAGCCTCTGTAACCTCTGGATATACATGCCATGTATCCCAGGCAGTCTTTTTACCACGGCCACTGAATGCAGATGTTGTATCACAGCCAGTGAAAGCATGAAATGCTAGCAGTGCAGAACCAGTGGAAGGACCCAGTGCAGTAACCACATTGTGAATGCATATATAACAGAAATGGCTTCCAGTTCCAAAGGCAATCAACATTTCTTCTTCAATTGAAGAACTGAGTCTGCTGTTTATCGCTCTGTGCTGTTGGACGGTCAAAGGAGAAAGTGAGAGAGAAAGCAGCACACAACCATTTAGGTTCCCAAGTGCTGGAACTTCTGAAACCACACCCAGGCCACACCCAGGCCACACCCAATGCCCCACCCTGTACCCCAGAACTGTGGGAAAATAAGATCCTGTTTACACGAAGGGAAAACGCAGATATTGCAACGTGGTTTGCCCTCTCATTTACACGGAAATCACAAAAACTATTTGGAAAACTCCAGTTTCCCAGTTGCATGCAAATAGGGAAACCGGCGTTTTTGCATTTTGACATGTTGGTCTCTCGTTTGTTTCGAATCTCTGATTGGCCACCTGTTTGCTCGAAGTGTTCATGTCATCCTTCCCCTGCTGTTTTTATCATTATTGCCCCCCCGAATAAATACCCTGCTATACGCAGGATAACAGAAGTAGATGTTTTGCCAGTGATCTTCACTGCACTTAATGATGTTGACCTCTTAGAGTGCAATCAATGCTATAGATGAGTTCCTCATGCCCAGAAACATGGAAAAACATATTTAGTAGGGGTGTGAATCTCTCATGTAAAAGACGATACGATTCGCATCTAGATACATGGGCACGATTCGATACAAGAAAAGATACATGTTCATAAAAAACGATTCAGTACGATTCGATGTGATTCGATTCGATGCAATTCGGTGCAGTTGAAGAATGAAAAGCATTCTGAAAGATGTTTTATCATTTGATTTTATCATTTGTTTTATCATTAAAATGATTTGATCATTTTATCAAGGTGCACATTAATTTTATATTATCAATTATCATGGTCATGGTTGTCAATTAAGCAAAAACAAAATGTGTGAATATGATTATCTAAACTGAGGTTTGTAGCATATACTGTATTGAAATGAAAAAAGAATAGTCTACATTTCAGTCAAACACAGCAGCCAAATACAACATAAAAATACATTTTTATAGACTTTATAGATTTTATAGAGTTATATCTGATTGCTTTCAAGGAGCTGTAGCCTATTGTTGAGGTAAGACAATACCGAAATAAAATAAAACAGTGCTTAAGACACTCTTGGCCTTTTCTCATATAGCCTACAAGAATAAAGGCCTACATATCAATGAACTCTCTGGGCTTATTTTGTTCCAACGGTAGACCTAATATGCAGAAACCTATAATGCCACAAGTCTGAGTGAATATGAACAAAATAATAATAATTTGTGCATCGTTTTAGCAGCAAGGGCCAAATTATTCTTTATCATTAAGGAAATCCCTTCATCAAACGTAAGGCTACTCTACAGACTATCATTGCTGTTTAGGAATGCTATAGTAAGTGTTTAATTTCGCACTGGACTTTGAAAAACAAAAGAGTAAAAATTGTCAAACAAACGACCGAGTGCGAGTTGTCACGTGCTTAAGTTGCAGTAGATGTATGGGTAATGAGGTCCTTTGACAACTTTGGGCAATGAATGTAGCCAAAAAGAACTGCATTACCCACAAATCCGTTGCCCGCGTGTAGCTTCAAAACAGGAAGTGGGATGAACGCTGATTGCAACGTAAATGAGAGTCTGGCGAGCAGAAAGGTTGTGAACCCATTAAGTAACAAATAAATCGATATAGCGACCGGTTCATTTCAGTTTTATTCGATCACGGGGCTTCACGCGTATCGATGTAGCCGTATCTTACACGTCAAAAACGGATACCGATACGTATCGGTTTATCTTTACACCCCTAATATTTAGTTTACATTTCTATCACATTTAGATCCTAAGATACACCCATTTCTAATTTCAGGCCTAGAAATTTCATATCACAGTGGTACAGGTGAATTACAGGATAATAGAAGTAGATGTCCATAAACCCCTCAGTAATTCTTTTCCCATCTCATATGACAACAAAATTAAAAAAATATTTTGAGCCTGGCTTTATCAGACAATCTTTTTACCCCATTCACCTGTAGTGTCACAACATATTACAGAGGTCAGTGACCTCTATCTGACCTCAGGGGTCAAACTGAGAATGCCTCCAGATCTTAAATTAAAGCTTAGGTCATCAAGAACAAACCCTGAAAGTTTCATGCTTCTTTCACAAAAAGCAAGATCGTCCCTATTTTAAGAGCTTAACAGTCCCACTAATTGAAATACATGGGGATGGGCGGAGTTACACATTGAACTGCAGCCAGCCACCAGGGGGCTCTGGACTAACGCTCGCATCACTCTTAACAGACGGCACACTGTCCAGTTCTATATATACAGTCTATGGATTTGTCAGATTGAGGGTTAGTTGTCACGTTTGTGTGTGTGTGTGTACATTTATCTGAAATATAATCAAATGATTTTGGAAGTTTCCATATCTTGTTCATGTGTTCATGTAATGCTTATAGATGAAGGGAGTGTCAAGGGGAAAGTGGGAGTTTACCGTAAAGCGCCTAATTATATATTCCGCGGTGTACAAAACTGCCCTTAAAAAGCGCATGTCTATTCTGCGCCTAAATATTTCCACCTTGTAAAAGCACGTGTTAATCAAAATTGCTGTTACATGCGTCAATAAGAGAACATTTCAAAGACAACAGAATCGCTATTTAGAGCACCAGTTTTTTGCGTCTTTGTACGTTATCAAAAGTAACCTTAAAGCAACACCAAATAACTTTTCCTCTGTCGCACGTGTAACCGGCAGAGCTGTATTAAGTTTGTCCTCCTGCTGTTACCGTAGCTCCTTTCCCCTTTGTCACGCCTTCCAGTTAGCTTCTAAGTGGCTAGGTTTCCTTAGCGGCAACACCACTTCCTACACTGCAAAAAATTAAATCTAACCAAGTGTTGATAATCTTATATTAAGATCAAAAAATCTATTTGGTATTGTTTTCAGTATGAAAAGACTTACCTAGCGCTCTCTCGAAAGATCATTTTGACTTAATTTAAGAAGACTTTGACTTATTTTAAGGAGTCTTATCAAGACAAATTTGCTCAACGCACTGGCAGACAAATATGCTTGTTTTTAGGACAAATTTGCTTAACGCACTGGCAGACAAATTTGCTTGTTTTCAGGATGAGATGTCTTAATTTAAGAATGTTATTTTGATGTTAAACTGTGGGCAACAGGTGTCCTACTGTTGCTAGATGCTTCCGAGTAGTTGGTGGGTAGCCCTACTACTGAAGGTAATAGTACAATAATTTAATTATTGTTGTTCAACGTCAGGCTACCATGTTTGTGAGGTTGTACATATATTTAATAGCCACATTGTAACGTAGGTCTTGGGTGAAGGACGTTTCAACGAAGCCCTGCACTGTTTACTAAGGAACCTAGCCAACAAAGGTAAATTTATTTGTAACTCTAGTTTGGGGAGAGAAACATTTGCCTGTAAACTCCTTTGCTCTTATGTATGTCTGTTTACTACCTATATGTGATTGTTGCCGCTTTAGTATGGTGTAACATGTGAGCTAATCATGTCCTCAGCCTATGACGTAAATGCCTGTAGATGTATCTGACATATGCTTGTGTACAGCAGTGTTCTCACGCCGGCTTGTGGTGACGAGTGCCAGGGTTCTCCTTGCCATGTTGTGTTTGCTTTTAGAATGCACTGAGGTAAAGTAGAATGATGCCTAGTGTGCATGTGTAAATCCTGTCAATGGAAAACTGTTATTTGTTGATTGTGTATTGTTTATGGATGGCTGATTCTGACTATTTTGTGTCTCCAGAACCAGTTGCCACTGCTGTTTTGCCTACTGTAAAATTAATGTAAAGTAGCTTTTGCCCGTTTTGTTTTTTTCTTTTCTGTTTAGTTGGTTTCATTTTGTATTATTTGACTTGTCCGTTACCTTTTAGCCTCCTGTTGCCTCTCTCCTTCACGGCATTAGGGCATGTGTGGTACTGGCTGCCCCAGTAGTTTGCTACCAGTGTAAAATCCTTCCTATTCAGCTTTGCTCTACTGTTTTCCCAGTCACTGAGTGCTAACCATCCCCTCCCCCTTCTCTCTTCTCCAGAGTAATAGTGAAGCTGCTCACGGGGCAGGTCGCCGGATCTGAGTCCTCCTCTTCGCGCACTGCTCACAGTATTTTGTAGTGGTAACGTGCACCTCACCATTTGCTGTGATCACATTGTTGCAGTAGTTGTGCCTATGCGTGTGTGTGTATGTGTGTATGTGTGACTAGGCACCAGAGTCAAGAGCAAGAGTGTTGTGTCGGCCTCACACTTCTCTCAGGACAGGTAACCGCTCCCCATCAGCTGACTAGTTATCTCTCCCCTGCTACTGTCCCAAAGAGTAATATCCCTGGTGGTAGCCATTACCACTTCCCCTTGCCGTTCCACCCCAGTGGGTGCGCGCTCTAGTGCTTAACCTCATAAGTGGCCTTTTAAGTGAATTCCATATTAATAAATCTTGTTTATTTTTGTACTGGAATCACGTCTCTGTCTTTACTTATCTTATCTGTGTGTCTCATCAGGTATACTTGGGTTTACAACATATCTTGGTGTGAAAGGCCCCAAGTGGCGTAGTCGTGCACTTATGTAGAGCCAAGACCCTATATGTACAGTCGGTCACACACGCACTATTTGTTTATCCAGCACCGGCTTTGGAATTAACGATGTCCACAGACAAGGTAGAATATGTTGCATGATTTTATGAAAGTACGATGTATTGCGATGTATTACGAAATTTGTAGTTTCTTATGTCTCATTCCATCGAACTACAGATCCGCTACCCGATCTGGCAAACTTACATAGTGCGGTAATAGCGATAGAGGGCCACGAAGCGAATGCAGAAGTGTCGTTCATCCTGTCATGAGTTGATGAAACAATTTTGGAAACATTATTTTAAGGTACAAAAAACTCTTTGGTGTTGCTTTAACTTTCGTTGGCCTTTCAAATGTCTCACTTTCACTTTCACGTCATCCACTTAAACTTTCCTACTTGCTAGATTTGACCAATCTTCCATAGCCTATGTGCACAAGTAGTTTGAAAAGAACTACTGATCTTCATTATCTCCCTGCTTGTTGACATCTTATCATGTATTGTATTATTTCATGATCGCTACACTGCAAAAACTGCTTATCTAACAAAATCTAACCAAGTGTTATTAATCTTATATCAAGATAAAAAAAATAGTTGGTATTGTTTTTAGTATAAAGACACTTACCTAGCACTTTCTCATGAAATCATTTGACTTAAAATAAGTCAAACTTTTCTTAAATTAAGACATCTCATCCTGAAAACAAGCAAATTTGTCTGCCAGTGCATTAAGCAAATTTGTCCTAAAAACAAGCAAATTTGTCTGCCAGTGTGTTGAGCAAATTTGTCTTGATAAGACTCCTTAAAATAAGTCAAAGTCTTCTTAAATTAAGTCAAAATGATCTTTCGAGAGAGCGCTAGGTAAGTCTTTTCATACTAAAAACAATACCAAATAGATTTTTTGATCTTAATACAAGATTATCAACACTTGATTAGATTTAATTTTTTGCAGTGTAAACGTTTGATTCTTTTTAATGTTGTCATCAGTTAACTTCATTCAAATGTTCAGAACACCGTTCAGTTGTGGACACTCATAAATTGCGGTATGGGCGGAGAAAGGCAGAGAAAGGCGCAGTGAAAATGAGAGTTGTGTGTTAGAAGGGGTTAGTTTAGTTAGAGAGGGGGTCATCCCGGGGTCCTATGTTCCCCGCTCGGGGTTAGGGTTAAGGTTAAGGGTCCTATGTTCCCCGGTCCCATACAAAGAGGGGAACATAGAACCCAGGGAACATAGGTACGCTCCTGTTAGAGAGAGAAGCCCCAACGGTAGAATAATTGTCTTAAATGTTAGTTGTTACAATAACATGAATAGATAATTGCTTAATTGCTTAATTCCCTTTGCAACACCATCAAGGGGTCAGTCAGACTCAGGTGTTGTCAGGTGAGCTCACCTGTGTGTAATGGCCAACTGTAGCATTTCCGATGGGGTCTTGATCATACTTGCAGTACTTGTCTTTGTTAAACGATGCCTGGATGGCATCATCCCAAGACAGCGGCGAGCTGGAGAACAGGTTCTCCCCACATCCGCTGGCTATGGATACACACACAAAGAGATAAAGATATATAAAACTGATCATCAGTGTTACGACCCTCTGCGTGCCTCCTGCAGTCAGTACAAAACAGCAGCTGCAGATTATAAGCTTGCAGCGGGGTGGCCAATCCATGTTGAGTACCCACACCTGACACAGTGTGGGTATAAAATGACCAGAATACTCTTTTGTCTCAGCTTTGCTCCTCTCTCATTTTTGATGACACCCACACCCACACTCATTCCTAATAACAAATATATGACTAACACGCATCCAAACATTTGATATCCCCTAGACTTAATTTCATTTCTATTTTGAGTTAATAAATAACTTTATTTAAAAGTTTCTGTGTTCTGCCTCATTCTATGTTGTGGTCCATAAGCCGGTTGCAAAATAACATTTGGGGGATCGTCTGGGATAGCTTAGTTATTTTTTTCCGACTTTAATTCAGCGTGGATTGCGTCGTTCATTCATAACCTTTTTTTCCCGGTACCAGCTATCTCCAAGCACTCCAGGTAGGAAGCAGTGGCTCAGCTGGATCAAAAGATTCATCCGTTGAGCACCAGTTTGTTGTTTTGCATTCTTTTCTGTTGCATTTATGTTCTACCTTTCAACGTGGAAACAATTCTGGGTAGGAATGATCAAATTCTCATCAGGGGTACGTGAGTACGGCCGTGCTCAATTGAGAACAGTGAGCCCCTAGCCCAGCATGTTTCCAAAAGCGGCAGGAGTAGGCCAGCATAGTTTTGTTAACGACAGGTCTGGAGTGCACAGACGGTATAACGAGGTGAGTAGGAGTTTTTTTTCTTTCCTTTTCCCAAAATTGTGTATTGAAGTATTTAGTTAACAGTGATTTTGTTACATGAGTTTTGGGTTGGTAAGTGTTTGTTTGTAGGCCTATTGTTCATGTAGCCTGGAACAAAACTAAATTGCCGCACACAGCTTATTGAGAATTCAGTTCACTGTTAAAAAAAAAAAAAAAACTTTGCATTGAATATATCTGGGAATACTGAAGGTAGGGGTGAGCTACCTCTGACATGTTTCGTTTGGTTCTTTTTTTTTCAAATATAATGTATGTTGTTTTGGACAAAAGTGTCTGCTAATAAATTTAAATTAAAACATAAACACAAACAAATGTGACTTACTACGATATCTGGGCTGACTGCACCTTTAACTGTAAAACCATAAACTGGTCCTAAACAGAACCATTAGGCATTCTTCAGTCAAGTCAGGCGGAGGAACTCTCTTCTTTCAGACCATGGCGTACACTTAGATGAATGGGGAAAGAGAACTAGAGACTTGGCTCCACTTCCAGTGCAGATAATCTAATCTGTGCTGCTTTAGGGGAACCAGTGTGAAGGATATGCTAAGCTATGCAGGGATGTTGGCCCTATGCATGGTTGCGGTAGCCTGTACTTCAAGCTAAGGTGAAGTCTCCAGTAGAAGCGATATATAACAACCTATGCCGTGCGGCCACAGCATCACTTAAACTAGCAGCCACGTCTCGCTGTTTATGGCACGACAGCTACAGTAAATGTGTGTGTGAGGAGAAAGGACATGCAGGCTAGGGGAGGCACTAGAAGCATGCCTTGCACACACGCATGTTACTTCAAAAGAACACGGTCATTCTTAAAAGTATCTATATTAATAAAATTAGGTATTGTGACATTTTTAATTTCAGGTTATTGCGATAATTTTGTAGTATCGGTGCACCATGCAACACTACACTGATGTACATAGGGGGGATAGAGAAGACAAATGCACACATACTTCTCGGCTTTGGGTAGTACCAACAAAGTACTCAGAAAGATCTCATTTCACACAGCTTCAGAATAAAGTCCAAGACTTTTCTGAATATCGTCTGATTTTTGTCTATAGGCCAAACAACATTTTAAAAGATCTACTGGTTAGGGCTAAAGTTAGAGCGGAACCACGGGAGTCTGACTCACATTACACACACTCACTTTACATATAACTCACTCACAGGAAAGGGTTTTCCCCTGACACAGCGCATACACTTGAATACACTTTTTTACATTTTAAAAGGCTGCCTTTGTAGTGCACTGTATGTGGGTGATACCAGGAACTCTATAAAGGAAAGGTTAAAACAACACCTTTATTTGATTTAAAAGCCAAGGGACTACGTCCACCCTTCATTGACATTTTCAAACCCACCATGTAGAACATCTAAAGATTATGGAAGTAGAAACTAATAGTAACTGGTCTACCACACAGGATTCATATAATGAACACCATTACTCCTTGGGGTCTCAATAAACAAAACCCAATCTAACTGTCAAACAATTACATGCACTTTACAATTGAGCATGCATTATCTTCCCTCATGCACTCATTCATATCCCCATTATTATTATTTTTTCACATCACTTCCCCCATCCTGAGGAGGAGAATATTGCCTTCATTAACTCCTACATTTACTCACACCTCCCACATATCCCTCCCATCCCACACAGGTACAGACAACATACACTGGACACTCAACACAGCCACAACAATCGTCACGCATTGGTGTCAGTACCTAAATTGACCATCACCATATCCCCATACCCCCCCCCACACACACACACACCCTCAACCACACATCCCTCAGATACTCCCCCTCGAGGACGACAACCTCCTCATTCTTTCTACCCTTTTCTTCCCCACGCTCTCAGCTAACTACAGTCACAACAGTGCCAAAACCCTTCTTTCAATGCAGTCATTGAGTTCCCCCTTCAGTCAAACAGAAAAAGGAACCCTTAGAGAGAAAACTTACCCCGTTTCTTTGAACCAGCAGAAAATGTTGGTTATCCTAGCCCAACCGGGAGGAAGAACGTCCTCTTTGTAAAATGACCAGACACAAAAAGTCTTTTAACTCTTCCTAGAAGTTTATTATACAAAAATAAAAAGAATTACCAAAATATGTCCCAAATAATATAAAAGATAAAAATAAAAGCACTTCTTAGTTTTTCCTGTGAGGGTTAAGAAGCGTTAAGGTCCTGCAAGCCCTTACCCCCTGTTCTACCATGTCCGAAAAAAGGTTTCAACTGCTGCAAATGTATTTTTTCCCCTGTTTATATGTGTGCCTTCTTCTGCAAAAGTAACACTTATTTTATTCTGTGCATCATTCTTCTACAATATTTCTGAGTAAGCTTTTCTGTGGTTTCTGTCTGGCGTTCAGCTTGTCAAACGGTCTACCCACAAGTGTTTACTCAAGCATTTTTCTTCACACATGTTGCACAAACATGATTATACTTTAAAGGGACACCAGGCAAGCCTGATGCTTTTTCTCTACGAAACTCTCCCTCGCTCGGTCTGAAGCTCTTTTCCTTTTCTTTGCGTCTTCCGTCAAGGGTTTTCGCTGCTTATTCGCCGGCTCTGCCACTACAGTATACACACGTTTGCAACAATCTCTAGCGTTTCGTTAGCCTGCCTCTGTGCTGTAAACTGATCCTGCTTCGGTCGGCGGGTAGGATACACCGAACTTACAAGTGGGATATTCTTCCTACAGGCAGTAGGGGCGGGCGAGAGAGCCTTCATTTATACTTAGTTATACTTAAAACATGATTGTCATACTTAAAACATGATTGGGTAACACTTTATAATAACTACACACAATTCATCATTTATTAAGCCTTTGTTACTCATTAGTTAATGGTTTGTTCATCATTAGTAATTTATTGTTCATACATAATTTACCATCAGTAAAGCATTTGTTCACACAGTTATAAATGGTTTGTTCATAGTAAATAAGCCTATCCAAAAATATGTTTGTTAAGTACATGATTTATACTTAATAAATAATGAAACAACTACTTATAAATGAAATCATTTTCCCATTCTAAACCAGTTGTAAACTATTACAAAATGCTTTGTTCATCATTTGTAAAGCATTGCACCTATGTTAATTCTCATAAATAAAGTATTTGTACACACAGTTATAAATGGTTTGTTCATAGTAAATAAGCCTATTTTAATAATAACTTACTGCATTATTGGCAGTTATTACATTATTGGTTCAGAAATGTTATTTCGTTATTCCCCATTTATTAAATTACAGGTTTTATTACATTAAAAATGGCCAAAATGATTATGTTATTGGCAGTTATTACATTATTGGCCATTATTATGTTATTGGCTGCTATAAGCCTGTGTAACTTATTTAAAGATAACATGATAACTTCTTTGTAGATGGACACCTCAAGGGCACCCAAAATCACTGTTTAGTTCTGCTGGTTTTGTTTGTCATACTGATAACAGGTTTGTAAAGATTGATTCTGTCTTTGAAGACTATGACACAGATGAACATGAAGATGCTTTATTTCCAAAAACACCTCATCAGACATTTGCATCCAACACCACATACTTGCTCATAGAGACCAACAACTGAAATAAATGTCCAAACCTCTGATATTAAAATAGTAATAGTAAAGCAGACTGTGAGATGGTTTCATCATCAGAAAATCATGACAAGATGCTTTTACAGATGGTATACACATAAGCATTAAATATTGAAGTAATTGCTTTTCCTGCACTACTCTATCCTTCCTGCCTCCTTAATGTAAATGCTTCTCAGGATGCCTATATGATCTTGCCTTGGCACTTGCAGGAGGCAGGGCACCAGTCAGCAACATTTGTGTTACTGCAACCCCAGGACTTTGCAATCTCTGGACAGTTTCCGTAATTGTCATTGTATGGGCAGGGGTCGGCTAGACAGGGAGAGGAAACAAGAAGAAATTATAAATGAAGTTTCTCAGTCTTTGGACAAGCAAAGTACACAGGTCGCAACCATGAGATTTGAAGTTGTCCAATATTATGAAGGGGCCCTGCTAATAGGGTGCTGGACTCTGGATTTTCTTTTTGTATTTTGCCATTGCAGGGAATCCATTCTAGTATGTGCATTATTTGTTTTATTAATCTTATACATTGATGATTTATGTATAGAATGCATTTAAACAGGCTTACTACATAGGCCATTATCACAGGCATCAGGACAGTCACCACAGGGAGGACCCTCCTTGTATGGGTAGGCATAGCCATTATGTCCCTTAAAGAAAACGTTTCCACTATGGGAATCAGAAAGGGGTAAGAGAAGACATAGCATAAGGTTATACCATGAATGTGCACACTTACTTGCAAAGTGAAATGGTGAGTATAGGTGAGAGAGTTTCTCAGTAGACAACCAAACATCTTTATAACTCCTACCTTAAATATAGCTACTAACATGTTTAATATGAAGTTAGGGAAAGAAGAGTAGTTGTCCGCACACTGCAATCTCCCAGAATAACTAAATTTATTGAGTTAAAAACATAATGTAACGTTTCGACCGACCAGGGTCTTCATCAGGCCTGATTAAGACCCTGGTGGGTTGAAACGTTGCATTTTGTTTTTAACTCAATAAATGTAGTTATTACATGGCTCTTCACAAGGCAAGTAGAACGCTCCATTGACTTGAATGGGATTTCCCAAAGTTCTAGAGGTCATTATTTCTTGGGAAAGGACCTCTGAAAAAATGTATGACCGCTGTCAATGGCAACGGAATTTGTGCTTCTAATTCAGGTATTTCATATCACTACGCCAGGACTGGAACTTCATTCAAAAGTGAAAGCAGACGGTTGATCAGCTGTGTTCTAAAGAATGTTTGATTCAAGTTCAGCGTGTGTTGCGAACTATTTGTTTCAGCAAATGTCACGATGAACGGTAACAAATAGACTAGGCTATGTAGGCTAAAGTCATATCGTGGGGAGTTTATTATTTCATTTTGGCAAGTAGCCGTGTAATAAGCAGGATAATGTATAAAACGCCGGTCATTATTGGGAAAATAAGTCCCGACAGGGCGAACCAGACCCCGATGCGCAGCAGACCGGCATTCTATACATTATCCCTTACTTATTCTGGGAGATTGCCGTGTGCGGACAACTACTCTTCTTTCCTTGACAAGCCTTTTTTGTCCTGCACCTGGCCTCAGTGAGGTGGGATGTGCATACAACCACTTTGAAGAAAACTAATATGAAGTTAGCCCAAATCTCACATTACAAGAACTCAAAAATCTCTCTCTAAATTAAGTGTGGAGCTATACCAAGGGCACGTAATATTTAACTGATCCAAACTCTACTGTGGTAACATGTTTTCATCGAACTAAGAAATATCTCGCACAGAGGCCTGAGCAGAGACAGAAGGAGAGGACTCACGGGGGGCAGTAGTGGCAGACGTAAAAGTAGGCAAAGCCACCGTTAGGGCAGTAAGCTACACCACAGCCGATCTCATTGGATCTGTACCAAACCACCTGAGGGAGCAAAGGAGACACAGAGATGTGCTATGTGAGTGTGTGTGTGTGTGTGTGTGTGTGTGTGTGTGTTAAAGTGAGTTAGAGAGAGAAGCTGCTAATGTATTTTGTTCCAGTAACATGAGTAATTCACAGCTGCATTCCCTTAGCAACACCATCAAGGGGTCAGTCAGACTCAGGTGTTGTCAAGTGAGTTCACCTGTGTGTAATGGCCAACTGTAGCATTTCCGATGGGGCCTTGACCATACTTGTAGTGCTTATCCTCGTTAAACCATGCCTGGATGGCATCGTCCCAAGAAAGCGGAGCGCTGGAGAAGAACAGGTTCTCTCCACACCCGCTGGCTGTGGACACACACACAAACACACACACAGACACACATAAAGAGACAGGCTAGATAGAAAGGAAGAGAGGGAGTTTATCTGTTATTTGTAGATCAAATGAATCATGACCTCTGAATCTGTGAATGCGTGCATATCTGTGTGAGTGTGCAGATAGGGAACGAGGGATAGAAAGAATGTGAGAGAAAGGAGACACAGTACTGCTGATGCTTCTCTTGCTGGAAGTGCTGTGTGTCTCTGTGCATGCGTCTGCCCATTGCTGAGCATTGGCTGCCGCCTCGCTGTTCCAACTCTGGGGGGGAGAGAGAGCTGTTACTGTAATTATTGATATACCCATCATCATGTTAGATAGCATGTTTTGCTATTAATAATGATCAATCAACAGAACAATTTATATAATGCACTGTATGCAGAAATATGTCAAAACCTATTATATACTATACCAATGTGGTATGCTTGGAGTAATTTATGTATTTTGATTTGTAATTATGCTGGTGTTACCATTTTCAGCATGTTACTGGCAGTTGGGTTGACTGATCGCCGGAGTTCATTGTGCTTGTTGACAATATCCTTCTGGACGGCAGGATTGTTTGTGTCAAGCTGAACATCTAGAAAAAGAGAAAGACAAATGGTAAATATAGCTGCAAACAGCAATGAGGGGACCAAGCAGCTCAGCAGAGTTGCCATGGCAACTCAATACTATTATTTCAGACGTGGCTGTAAGATCTCATTGGGGTAAGTGTTGCTTTTTTCAGGCTATGTTTTCGATGGTAACCCATTGTCAGTCAATAGTGCAGTAATCTAACTGTGTATAGGCTAACTGTTTTGTTGTTGACTATGACACTACAATGAAGTTTCACTTTGCCTATGAGTTCAAATAATAGACATGTGCAGATGCGCATAGGCTATACTCTGCTAGGTTTTAGTAAAGCATGGTTTAGTGGAATACCTGTTCCATACGGTCTCGCATGCAAGCAGATTCCTTCAAATGCGCCTCTGACTATCAAAATACTGATGCGCTGTTTGAAGTTGCGCTGCTTGCTGTTAAAGGCAATTACAGATGCCGTTCTCATTGTTTTAAAAGATGTTATTCCCAAAACACACCCATTAAGAAACATAAGACCAACCTTTTTGCGCCAGGCGCCCAACGTTTAATACTAAAACCACCCCCAATGTGGACTGGACTAACCCCTTAATTTATTTAAGCTGTTCACCAGTGACCATGCATTTCAGATCGCTAAGATAGGGCCCTAAAGGTGCCTTTGCAATAAAGGTGCCCCCAATGATAATAAGAAAAGGTAGAAACACAATGGGTGCCTATGTAGCTTCTCTGCTTGGCCTCCAAAATGAATAAGAAATACTGATCCAACAGGGACTATGTTCAAAAACATACTTACATGTCTGAAGAAACAGTATCAGCAAATGAAATGGATTGAAAAGGGGTAGAAAACAAAGGTAGAATTAGATTAAGCATGGCAGGAGTCAAACACAATCATACTAAAGCTGTTTCCAGTATATTATTTACAACTATCTCCACACTCTGCAATGGTGTGAACTTTAATAACATAGAATGAACATAGTATACAATGTCTGTTTCCATGGTAAATATCCCCATGGACACTGGTTAATACTTTTTAGTTCTACCAAGCGAAAAGAGCCTTTCACTAACCTCTCCCCAGGTGACGGGCACCTGAAGCAGACTGATGAAAGCCAACACAAATGCGACTGAGAACATGGTGGCTGTGGTACTGTAAAAAACACAAAGGCAACACAACAGGGAGAGGTCAAATGAATTTTAGTGAATTATATATTACAGTATATATTATGCTATGCTATATTATATCATTATTCACAACTCAAACATAATGAGAGCACAAGCACATAGCCTACTGTATGATTCCACATATCATTAACTTAATCATAACAGTTTGACAAGCTACTTTCCATGCACCAGTGTTGTTGTCCAATGCCCCAATAGACAGTTTAGTGATAACTGATGATCACTTTAAAAATATCAAGGTGACAATATGGCATCACATTTGTTATTGGTGAGAATCAACACAATCCAGACCAGATGGCCTGAATATATACTGAACCAGAACAGTTTCAGGTAGATGCTATCCTTCCAAGTCATAGTAATAGTCATAATAGTAAATAGGTCTACTACTAAATTGATATAATTGAGCAGTCCATACCTAATTTACTCTAGGAATCAGGTGTATGTAGTTAATTTACATGCATTACAAGGTAGATATGAGAGGTGCTTTTACTTACCTTTCCAGGTCAAAGAATGCACAAGGAAAAGACTGCTGGTGGTGCTGAATTTATACAATTTCCCCAAGGGCATTTCAAATAAGAGAGAGAGAGCAACTGACCAAGATTTGAAAGTGGTATCATATTGTGACTTCCACGCTAATGCTAATGACTGCAGATAGTGCTGATATGAAATCAAATGTTTAGAGAGTGTAAATGTTGAGCCTTTTTGGCTTGCACCAGTGAATACACTGCCAAAAGATGGAGTACATCCAACTTACTTTAGTCAGCAGATTAGGCATTTGTACCCTAAGGCTTGCATCCCATAAAGTAGAGAGTTTGGGCAAGAAAGAGATGCTACAACCAAAAAACATTTGATGAAATGTGTGTACATCTTTTGAGATACATTTCTGATAAAATAAGGCATGTGTTTAAATGTTTTTGTTATTCAGAAACACTTTGTCGAGCCTACAGTATAGCCTATGGACCTAGCCCAAAACTTGTGATAGCAGGCTTTACCCAGTTTCTGGCATCCATAAGAAAAGCATTTGTAGATGAATGGACAACATAACTTAACTGTAACCTACATCTGACTCATCTTCAGGTTATAGCAATGTTACTAGCTCCTTCACTAAGTGACGCACAACTTTATTTTCATACATTCATAGTAATTAACAGGCTATCCTACATGGCGATTAAGCACATTGAAGAGGCTTTCTGTTCATAGTATCATATTTTATTTTCAGTTGTCAAAAGTCATGGGGGTAAAATTAGTGATAGCAAAATCCCCGGTTCAGAAAATCTCACGTGTTCCCATCTGTCAGGCTACTCCCCAGTGTTGCACTTCACACTTCTTTTTGCTATTTGGTCCTGCCTCCTGGCTCCTCGATATTCCGGCTTGTATGTAAACACTCGAGGTACGAAGTACCATGGTCTCGTCTCCTCTTCCCGTGAATATTGCGCGATCTCAGTGTAAAAGTGACTTATGTGAAAGTAGTTCAGTGTACGGGCACTTAGTGTACAAAGTGCCAATGTTGTACCATTAATTAATAAATAGAGTTAAAATAATTGCTTTGCCTCAGGGACAAGAATGAAAACACATTGGTATACAATATAACCAAGTAAGTGTATTTATGTATAAAACATGGTACATCATTGGCATTTTATACACAAAATATAAACTGAGCCATTTCCATGTTGATTTTCGTGTTCCTACTAGCTACCCCACATACCATTTTAGTCCTGAACCTTACCAAAAATGCAACAACACCTTGTTTTATCCTTATTATCTTCATGTGTATTTGTTGCATGTGTATTTATTGGCTTAACATTAATAAAATATTGTATTTGCAGACCAGATAATGATTGATGTCATGTGGAAGACCCTCAATGTCACCAGTTTTGTATTTTGTTCCATATCTACAGTAGGGCCTTATATAAAACAAATGGGCATGCAGAACATCATTTTAACTACAATCATACTGAGATCATGGCTGTCTTCCACCCTACAAAGTTTGATATTAAAGATATTAATGCCCAAACATGGCATTTCTGAGAGTGTAGAAATGATACAAAATCAAGGGCGAAGAAAATTATGAAAACATTGGAATTTAACAAAAAATATTTTACAGGTCTTAGATTTGGGACCTAAATATTGGGTAGACTAACTTTGAGCAACATCTGAGACGGTGCACCAACGGAATGACCCATATGTGTGTGACAAATGACAACACATTTGACTATCTGTTTTTATGCGTTATCGACTTTAATATTCATGTCAATAAGACAACTGATGCTAAAGCCAGTAAGTTCCTTAATGTGTTGGACAGTTTAGAGCTAAAGCAGCATGTTACATGCTACCCACCCACAACCTTGGCAACACCCTCGATCTAGTCATTTCTAGAGGGATAGAAGTCACAGACTTATCAGTAAATGATATAAATATGTCTGATCATTATTGTGTATCTTTCAATATAGTAATACATACTCCAAAATACTACATACTACATACTCCTCTTGGACATTAGAGCAGAACAGCAATTCATAGCTCTTATAGACTAGAGTCTATAAGAGCTATGAATTGCTGTTCTGCTCTAATGTCCAAGAGTCGCGATTTGATTGCAATTTCGGGATGAGTTTTTGGAGTATGTATTACTATATTGAAAGATAATTGAGATATTTTACATCATCCCACTAATTTAGATATTTTACATCATCCCATTGATCAAATGGTAGAGGCTCTCAATCATGAATTAGGCGCTCTGCTTGACAGAGTGGCACCCTTAAAGACTAAAAAAAGGCCCTGTAACAAACTGACACCTTGGATGAAGGAAAATATCCATGATCTAAAAAGATCATGTAGAAAAGCTGAGAGAACATGGAGAAAAACTAAGTTACAGGTTCATCGTGCCATTCTAAAAGAAAAAATAGCAAATTATAATAGAGCTATTCGGAATGAGAGAAGGAACCACTTCTCTAAGGTAATTGCTGAAAACAGTGGAAACTCTAGGGTGTTGTTCTCCACCATTGATAGGCTATTGCATCAAACACCTTTTGATACACTCAGTCAGGCATCCTCTCTAAGATGCGAAGAATTTGCAGACTTCTTCAAAAACAAAGTCATTTCTATAAGGGAGGCTATTGGTAACACAACTAATTTGTTTGATAGTACAACCAAAAACAGCCCCCCAAAATTAAGGTTCTTTAGCAGTATTACTCAATCTGATCTTGGTAAAATTATAACTCAAACCGGCTCCTCAACATGTGTTTTGGATCCAATCTCTACTAGATTCCTCAAAAATGTATATGATAGCTTAGCTCCCTTTATTCTCAAGGTAATAAATACATCATGAGAAACAGGTATATTTCCAACTGCTTTTAAAACCGCTGTTGTGAAACCTTTACTTAAAAAGTCGAATCTTGACCATACCAATCTGAGCAACTACAGGCCTATATCAAATCTACCGTTCCTGAGCAAAGTACTTGAAAAAGTAGTTTGTAATCAGTTCCTCAACGAAAACAGTATCCTTGAAAAATTCCAATCAGGTTTTAGATCAAATCACAGCACAGAAACAGCTCTAGTAAAAATAGTCAATGATCTTAGACTGGGTACTGACTCAAATAAAGTCTCAATCCTTATTCTTCTGTATTTGAGTGCGGAATTTGACACCATTGATCATAGCATCCTAATTCACCGCCTTGCGAAGTGGGTGGGTCTCTCTGATAATGCTCTAAACTGGTTTCAAACCTACATTACTGCCAGAGATTTTTATATCAGTCTAGGACATCATGTGTCTGAAAAACATGACTTGCCTTTTGGTGTGGCCCAGGGGAGCTGCCTTGGTCCCCTGCTATTTTCCCTATATATGCTTCCGTTGGGAAACGTCATAAGTCAGCATAATGTTAACTTCCATAGCTACGCAGATGATACCCAATTGTATATTTCTGTGGAGCCAACTAACCCAGATGGCCTTTGCTCCCTCACTGCATGCCTAACCTCCATTAATCAGTGGATGAGCAAAACATTTTTGAAACTAAATGATGACAAAACAGAGGTACTTTTGGTTGGACCAAAACTAAAGCAAGACATTGTTCTTAGTAATCTGGGGAACTTGGCGCACCAGGTCAAACCAAAAGTAACAAGCCTCGGTGTCATCTTAGATGCAGAGTTAAGTTTTAAGCCCCATATCAGTAAAGTTACTCAGACAGCCTATTTCCACCTGAGAAACATTGCCAAAGTGCGGCCCTTTTTAACTTAACAAGATGCAGAAAAACTAATCCATGCCTTTATCACTAGCAGGTTAGACTACTGCAATGCACTTTTCACTGGTCTTCCCAAAAAACATCTAAAGAAATTGGCACTCATACAGAACTCTACGGCTAGACTTTTAACTAAGACCAAGAAGAGAAAACACATCACCCCTGTGGTGGCTGAACTGCACTGGCTCCCTATTTCCTATATGATTGATTTTAAGGTTATGTTAATTACTTACAAAGCTCTGAATGGCATAGCACCTTCATATATCTCTGAGCTTTTAATATCTTATCAACCACAAAGGAAACTTAGATCATCAAATTCTAATCGTACCCAAAGTGCTCCACAAGCAAAGTGGAGAAGCTGCTTTTATCCATTATGCCCCAAAACTATGGAACACCCTGCCTCTGTACATCAAGCAGGCGAGTTCAGTAAATATTTTTTTAAAAGATCTGAAAACATACCTGTACAGAAAAGCTTTTAGTTAACTCATCTTATCCTGTATACTACTTTTTCAGATTATTCTACATCTGCTGCCATTTGAGGGCGCAGCCAGCCAGAAGCAGATGGGCTCCCCCTATTAAGTCAGGTTCTGCTCAAGGTTTCTTCCTGGAATATGGGAGTTTTCCCTTGCCACAGTTGCCATATGGCGTGCTTATGGGGGGTAAAGAGTTAAGGCTGCCAGTCTTATGACATGTTATTTTTTATATTTTTGATATGTTGCTGAGTGGATCATAAACGGCCCCAGCAATGAAGAAAAGTGATTGATAATGACTGACTATTATTGTGTTACATGCTTCAAATGTAAAGAACTTTGAGCTGCATTCTGTGTAAGAAAGGTGCTATACAAATAAAGCTTATTATTATTATTATCATTATTAGCAGACACTGTGTAAAATGTAAATAAAAACAGAATGCTATGATTTACAAATCATGTTAACTCTATATGTAATTTAGAATAGTTCAAAGACAACACATCTGATGTTGAAACGGAGTGATTTTTAAAAAAAAAATATATGTTCACTTTGAATTTGATGCCAGCAACACCTTTCAAAAAAGTTGGGACAGGGGCATGTTTGCCACTAGTTTTAGCCCAAAAGATGCAAAGTCCATGGTTTCCAAAAATCCAACTCTGAGTCATGCCACATGCAGAAGTTTTCAGATGACACTGCAATTGTGGGGTGTATCAGGGATGGAAAAGAGGACCAGTAGGAACCTGGTGGATGACTTTGTGCAATGGTGCAGACTCAACCATCTGCAGCTGAACTCAACTAAGACCAAGAAGATGGTGGTGGATTTCAGGAGATCTAAGCAACCTATGCTGCCAGTCTCCATTGAAGGGGTCAATGTGGAGGTGGTCAGCACATATAAGTACCTGGGGGCACTTGGACAATAAACTGGACTGGTCAACCAACACAGATGCACAGTATCGGAAAGGGCAGTCGGCTTTACTTCCTGAGGAGGCTGCGGTCATTTAATGTCTGCAGCAAGCTCCTCTGGATGTTTTACCAGTCTGCCATTGCCAGGGTCCTCTTGTATGCTGTGGTGTGCTGGGGAGGCAGCATCAAGAAGAGGGACACTGGGCGAGTTTAACAGGCTGGTACTATGCTACTCTGCAATTCTGCTGTTTAGCTTGACGACTACTACAAAATGATACCAAGGCAGGCTGTAGATACCCTAAGTCACCTTATTATTTTAACATTAAACAACAATTACTGATATTGAACTGCATTAGAGCCATAATTAAACTTGTTTAGCAAGATATGGCATGTTTACCAGTGATAAGACTGTTCAGAATGAAAGGTGACCTCACTTGTTAAGTAGGTTGTCCAGATCTCCATTTATATAATCATAAGAGAAGACCAATTAATCACGTTTCATACATGGGAAAAAAATGTGGGCAATCATTATCGTTTATATATTTATATATATATATATATATAAATATATATATATATATATAAATCTTTAAAAAACCTTGGCCAAGGTCAGGGCACAGCTGCAGTTATGAGACTTGTACACAGTCTAAGCTTTCCAAAAAAAAGTATATCTATATATATATATATATTTTTTTTTTTTTTTTTTTTTTTAAATGTAAGAGCATCACAAAATAAGTAAAATTCTAGTGCAAATATGAACATGGTCCTTACTGCCCTTTAACAAAAATCCAGGCACCTTCAACAGATCACAACAAGAGAAACATAAACAATTATTTAACAGCATATCAGCATGTTGCTGAAGGGGGATGTGTGTGATCACTAGCCCATCTGACGAAAAACTTTTTCTTGCAGACAATGCAGACGTGTAGCCCACTCGTGAAGGTCTTGTGTGAACTCATGGTTTATCCACAGCTAGCGGTGAGGGAGTGTATCTTATCAGGCACTTTACAAGTAGGCCTATTTTAAGTTCACTTATCAGAAACAAAAGCTTTGATTTGGATGTAGACCTACTCTTCTTAAGAGACCTTGTTGTTGCCTAAGGATGTGCGTAATTCCCCTGTTGGCAGCATACCTACATAAACCACCTTGGCAGAGGTATCCTCCATATGGTAAAGAGCAACAGAGAGAACCCGTTTCAGACTAGTTTGCCTTGCTCTCTCTAAAGCGTTATACCGTCCCAAATGTCCAGACTTATTATGATCTACGCTAGCGTAATGGTCATATAGGTAGTCCGTTTTATTTTTTCTTCCGGATTTTTTTCCCCCCTCAGTAATTTTGTGTCAAATTTGTCTCAGTTTCCTGCGAATGTCTAGAGAACCGTAGGGCCTAGGATGACCAAATTTTTTGTATGTTGGTCTCTAGGGGACATCTCAACCCATCCTCACCCTTCGCAATAGTGCTTACAGTAACTATGACCTCTGTGGGTGGAACTGTGCTGTTGCACCTGGAAAACATTGTTTTCGTTGGCCTGCTGACCACAACAACAGTACGGGCAATATATATGTCTGTTTTTATTTGTCGATCAAATAATTGCTTAAAAGTGCGCGCTGTTTACAATGTCTATGCGTATGGAATAACTAGACAATATTCTTACGCTGGCCAGTAGACCAGTCCGATAAAATAATAACCTATTGAAGCGGACTTCATCCGTGAAAATTAGGCTCTCTATTGATATAAGATATTCACTTCACTTCACCAGTGCAACTTCTGAACGGCCTTGCAGGCTGGAAAATGCCCTTTACCAACAGGTGTTTTGGGGAGGCGTGCCAATTTTGAATTGTATATGCCAATATTGAAATGTATCTGAGAAGAGCTGTCTGTTTTCGTTAAGATGTAATTCAGTTAAGCAAGGTGTGTTGACAGATCGCTTGTATGAGACGAGAATATGGGAACATCGTATGAGACAGATTTTACATAATTACATGTAGCCTTTATGGACGCGCTCAGTAGGTGCGCGCTTTCAAGTCGTTGTACTGTGAGGTCCTCCTTGCGCATGCGCAGTAAGGCTTACAAGCTGTACTTTCATTCATACACAAAGAGACAACATAATATCAGCTTGTCGTCGCCCCTATAGGGCCATCTGTGACCACTGTTTATTTTTTTTCCATATCACGGTCATCTCTTGTTTACGGACGCTCACGGTGCAAAAGGAGAACAAGCCATAGCATACTATGAAGAAACGCTGCGCAGACGCCACCAGACTTCGGAAAATGAAAAAGCTCAAAATGACAGAAAGGATATCGGAAAGGTAGTGAGAGGTGACGCATCCCCCGGATGCCGTTGCTTTTGTTGTTGCTGGCTTTGTGTATGTGCCTCTCCTTTACTCTCACCTGGGCGGCAATTTAGGATATCATCGCGATTTAACCTACAGTTTACAGTGAATGTAGCTGAGAAGGCTATATGCACAATTATTCGTGCAAAGTATTGCTCACAGAGCTTAAAATACGACATTGTTTTCAGAATACATTGTGTTCAACTGGAATTGAATTGAATCGTTCCAAAGTGACTTCATTGATTGTAGCAAATTACAGATCGATTTCGTTCCTAGCTATGGGCGCTACAATGATAACATTATAAAGACATAACCTAGTCTTTACCACGTGTTAGGCTATATAATTTAACGTATTATTATAATTATAATTATTATTATTTCTATTAACCTATTATATGAACCTTTCACACAGTGTGTAGGTCCATAAGGTAGCCTACATTAATAGGGCGGCATTTCCTGAGAGCATCCTTCATACAGGTTGTCTAGACCACAAGACAATTGGATCATTTGGAGCAGCGTAACAAAGCAAAGTCTACTGGGACGATAAGTTGCAAAGATTTATGCATACAGAAGCTTAGACTAACCTACTGGATGTTTTCTAAGAGCAATAATTCACTACATCGCTTAATCAATAATATGGGTTGGAGAACAAGGTTATGCAATATTTTTACAGAGCGACAAAATAAACCCCGGTTGCAGTGATATCGTTTTTTATTAGCCTATCCATATATCATTCATAACATAGGCTATAGGCTATAGGTCCCCACATGACCGTTCCATCATCCATTTTCTCTGGTAATAGGCCTACAATGCAAAGATTCTGTTTTGCTGTGGTACTGAGGAGCGGAGGAAAGTTGTCATGGTTACCAAACAAAAAAAGCAGGCGATGTAGTCTAATGATATGGAGGAGAGAGGGAGATATCGGGTATAGAGACACAGAGAGAACAAAGGCTACTTAGAACAAAAGGAAATCTATAGGTCTGGAAAGAAAGATTTTTTTTAGACAATTTACTGGGTGCAAAAATGTATGTTCTGGGGACAGTAGGCTGTAGGCTAGTCTTCATTAAATTTATAATCCACTATGTTACATTTTATGATAAAAACGCGTTTTATTCACGGTGTCCCTCTAGACTTAAGTTCCTTCCTGTGTTTTGGTTTAGGTTCATAGTGTTTAGTGAATAGCCGTCTTGAATCTTTTAAGATGCTATATTTTAAGCCATTGTTGTCAAAAGAGGTCCTCCACTTAGGCTACAACAATGGTCATTCTGCATACTGGCAACGGTGCCCAGCTTCACAGACGTCCTTGTCAGTTGTTTACATTTGCTAGGTAGCCTACCAAAACATGAAAACAATTTCATTCAAATAGCCTACCTCAAAGACAAGCATGCATAATATCCTTTTAGCATCATTCTAAAACTGTGGTAGCCTATGTTCAGGAGTATAGCCTAGGCTATTTATATTTTGACAACAAAACATTATATTGCCTTAAATCGTATAGGCCTATTGCAGCTTTAATAAAAAGGACTTAAGCATAGACCTCTACCAATTGTTTATTTTATTTGCTTTCTTTTCTTTTTCTTGCCATTTTGCACAGCATTGCAGTTTAAGATGCAATATGCCTATTTTTCTTACACGGATAACATCACATTCATTCTCAGACACAACAGTGATGTAATTCTGAAATTAAATCTGATGTAATTCTGTCTGATCAAAAGTGTTGCACAATACCCCTGTGCATTCCGTGCATCGTGTTTCCTGCAGGGCATTTAGCCTATTACCTTTGTTTACATTTTCATCAGCAAAAGAGACAAAGGATCAAGCTGTGGCTGACTATCAAACATTATGCCTTCATTGCTCCTTCATGACATCCATTATGCTTGGTACAACTATAAATCTGCCATCAGTGAAACATATCCAAATGTTTGTTTTATATTATATTATATTGTATTATATTATATTATATTATATTATATTATATTATATTATATTATAGGCCTATTGGCTCTTTGTTTGGTAACTTTATCATGAGGATTTCTCTTCCCCAGTGCGTACACAGTCCTGAAGTTCATGATAGTATGGACACTGGTATTGCTAGCAGACTTTATTTTGGAGTTCCGCTTGGAGTACCTGTGGCCATGCTGGCTATTCTTCGGTAGTGTCTACACTACCTTCCACTGCCACGGCCTGGTAAGTACAGTAGTCCCTTCACATAGATCAACAACTCACTTCCTGGAATTAATTTTGTCAATCTGTGTGATAATAATAATCAACAATCAATGCATAAATGTATTTATAATAGGCTATATGTTGGTCTTAATGGTCTAAATGTGATCAGTCAACCACTGCTTGCTCTCTAATAGGCCTTTCGTTGGTTGTTTTTTTAAATAGCAGAATCTGATTGCTGTGCATTGTCATTAATGGCTACCCATCTGTTGTTGTTTCTTTTTGTTTAGGTCATATGCATGGTGTTTGTGTGTGCAGCATTTACCCTCGATATCTTCTGCTTGATTTTTGTACCTCTGCACTGGCTGTTTTTAGCAGCAAGCACCTATGTTCTATTTAACTACATTTGGCATACAGGTAAGGTTGAATATCAGTATTTATATGGCCAATTAATTATGCAGATTCAAATATTTTCTTGGAGATACCACAACAATTCTTGCTGTAGTTCTTACAATTATATATTCAGCCCATATTAATGTGATATAGTTACTTTAATTGACATTCCAGTGATTGCCTGTTTGCAAGGTGAGGTTGTGTTGTTTCTTGTCAGTTAATTAACACAGAAAATGATTACCATAACAAACCAACCATTTTGTGTGTCTCAGAAAAGGGCATCTGCATGTCCACTGCATCTCTGTGGATCCTGCTGGTCTACACGGAGGCTTCGCTCCGGCTCAAAGACCAGAAGAACTCCCACGCTAATTTATCACACATCTTCGCCGCGCACTGGTAGGTTGGGCTCGGCGCACACTGCTGTTCCCCTCCCCCCTCCTCCTCCTCTCTCCCCACAGTTCAGGGCTGGCTGTAAACACACAACCTCAAACCAAGTGATTCCAATACAAGTTTGTACAAATGAAAGGCTTCATTGCTGTGGTAGAAGAGAGAGAGAGAGACTTGTAATGTCTATAATGTAGTGATAGTGATAGACACACCATAAATAAGGAGAGCAAAATGACTCAGATGTTGCATTACTGATGCACATCATCACATACATACATAATAAGATGAAAAAAAAATGTTTTTGGCACAAGTTGTGGCACAAGTGTCTCCAGCGTCCATATCACATTGTTGAATCTGACCTGTGATCGCTTTCTGATCTCACCAAGTCTCTCTCCAATTCACTTCCCATCGCTCCTCTGTGTCCTGTATGAATAGTGACAAAATACTTTGATTTTTTTTGCCATACATGTATACTCTTTGGATGAGAAAGTGAATCATATTGTCATTAAAACAAAATTATTGTGTTCTCCCTTTTTCAGTATTGGCTATCCAGTGGTGTACCTGGGCTTCGATGTGACATGCTATTTCTCCAGCATCTTTAAGATACGCACCCAGAAAACAGTGCAGAGCAACAATGACTTCCACATGCACCTCCTGCAACAATCCCTACCTCCAGGCCTGCACCTCTACCCTAAGTGTGCACCCGAGACCAGAGAAAGTAAGGCGATAACAGAATTAGAATTAGAAAGACTTTATTGTCATTGTAAGCAGAACAAACAACAAAAGACACACAATACACCTAACTAGAGAGCAAAGAGCCGCCACGCTCATGCTCACCACCAGACCTCTATTAGCAGTTTGCGTGGTGGCTATTTTAAATTCATCGCTTGATCACACATTATACTGTATATCACACAATTATATTGGGCACTTTATGCTACATTTCAGTTGGTTGGGCTGTTAACAATCAGAGTTTATGGACCTAAAATCTACTTTGATGTATGTTGGAAAATAATCTGTGTTGCTTCTTTTAAATATCTCGCTCAAACCTGTGCTTCAGTACTCTGCAATTTAAGCACTGTTCTAAGTTACATACCTTTTTATTGTGGTGCTTGTTTGTGTGTGTAAATGTCATTTACGGCCTTTGTAATTCACTCATTTTATGTTCTTACACATTTTATCTGGTATCTATAGATCCTTTTGTTCAAAAACAAAAATAGTTTGTATCGTCATATTACTGTATACTAATGCCATTGCTGTTCTGATATAGAATGATAGAATAATGACTGTTATGATATCTGGATTAGCAGATGCTAAGTGGAGACCCAAACCGGAGTCTGTCCAGTATCAGTGTCCGACTGCAGCCTCTGCATCAGATGAGGGGTCGACAGGAGACTACCTGCAGATCCCACAGGCGGAGAGGAGGACAGAGGGGGACCTGGAGGAGGTTCCCCCCAGAGAACTGAACTCAGGCCCCACAGGGGTCAAGTCACGTGGCAACGACCCACGTGACTCTTGCCAAGCCCGCGAGCCCTGCAACTCGCTCTCAGGTGGGGCACCCGCGCCTGAGCCCTCAGGGCCCTCCCAGCCACTACCTCAGGAGGAGCAGGGGCCCAAGGCAGCCACCAAGGCCTCCAAGAGCTCCCCGCCCAAAGCGCGCAAGGCCCCCGTCACGGCGGCGCCACCTAGTGGGAAGGCAGAGAAGAGGCAGAAGAACGCCAATAAAACAACGATCAGCCCAAACCGGAATTTAGCGGAGAAGGGAAACGCACCTCCACCAGCAATCGCAAACCATCATGCAGAACAAATCACAAAGTAAGGAACTTCATCAAACATCACTCCTTACTTGTCAATACACCACTAGACATCCAAACAAAATGCAAACAAGGAAGATGTCTGGCGTTTGTTATACTTGTCTATATTATTTACTATAATGTCCTTTTTTATGTAATGTAATGTAACTGTTTATCTATCGATCTATCTATCTATCTATCTATCTATCTATCTATCTATTTATCTATCTATCTATTGTTCATTTATGTGCAAATCACCTCCTCCAGGTTGGAACAGGAATTGCGGCGTCTGAAAGGGGAGCTGCAGGCGAGCCAGCAGACGGAACAGGAGCTGCGCAGCCACGTCTGCAACCTGACCAACAGCGAGCGCAGCCTGAGGCCCGAAGTCACCGTGCTGCGGCAAACCAACGAGCTGCTGCAGAGCAAGTGAGCAACCCCCCCGCTGACCCACCGCTGTTGGTGCTTAGGATCTCTCTCATGGTATTGAAGGAGAATTCCGGCGATTTTTCACATAGATCTCTGTGTAGCACTGTAGCTGGCTAGGTAGAAACGATTGTTTTAGTTGTTTTCGTCCGACCACTCAGTGACCTCAAGAAACTATGTGAAAAATCGACGGAATTCTCCTTTAAATTTGTAATAGATTTTGGAGTTATTAAGCAGGCCTTAGTTAAACTTTACACTTTTGAATTTGCTCAGCATTCAAATAAGGGCCCCAGTTGTCAAATTATCATTTAATTTCATCTGTCACTTGTTGATATTCTAAATAAAGCAAAATATCTACCTGCGACAAAAACTCCATGTACGTCAAACTAAATAATTTCCATACTTTCTGTGTGTTTGTGTTTGTGTGTGTGTGTGTGTGTGTGTGTGTGTGTGTGTGTGTGTGTGTGTGTGTGTGTGCGTGTGTTGTGTAGAATCCTGTGCCTGGCCAAGACCAAGCAGAGGGACAGACAGGCCAGCGCGGTCCTGGAGAAGAAGGCGCGGGCTGAGACGGAGGCACGGGTGGCTCTGGAGAAACAGCTGGCCGAGTTACAGGCACAGAAGCTGGACGAGGCCGCCATCTTGCTCCGAGGCGCTCAAAACAGGTGTGCCACAAGCTACCGTATTTTATTTGTTGGAAACAATAGTTTGGTGAGAACTTCTGAGGAAAAATGTACATTAAAAGATTTGCTATTCCAGTTTGGCATAGCACGGTCCTTATTTTAAGCTGTTATCTTATTTTGCAGCCTTTATATTTTCTCTCTTGTGTCTTTACCATTACAGTAAACAAGATTTTTGAGGGCAATATCATTTCTTTTTATTTGTGTGCAGGACAAAACTCTCCTACATTTCACCCCCGCCCCCTCTCCCCACAGCCTATACCCTTCATAACAGCCCCATCCCCACACCCACCCCATCTCCTGTCTACTCACACTGCTTATTCTCTCTGTCTACCAGGCAGGAGCAAACAGAAACACTTATGTTGAGGAAAAAAGTGAAAGATCTAGAGACAGAGTACAAGCAACTGCAGCTGGAGTGTCAAGGCAAAGAGGGCCAAGTGCTAGCACTAGAGAAAGAAGTGGAGGTAAAGAACAAACCCTACAAACAAGCTAGTGCCCAGTCTGCAGTGCTGGTGTTGTGTACTACATGTAGTCTCAGTGTATGTCCATGTGAGAACTATTTGCTCGGAGTGTGTGGCGACTTTGTGGCAGTCTTTTTGGATGTTGTTGTGGTGAATCCATTTGTCTCTGGATGTCATGATGAACACATGTATTGTCTGTGGTATCAGCATTCAGTGTGTTGCCTGTTTGATGTTGGTTGAGGTGGAATCTGAAGCAGTGCTGTGATCGATGTTGAGTCTGTCGTCTGTTGCATTTTGGGGTTGTTATACACATTTTGTTGTTGTTGTGCTGTGTGTTTTTCCATTTATGGTGGTGTTTTTCTTGGTTTTGCAAATTAGTTCATAATGAAAATATCATAATATCATGAATCACATCATGATACAAGCCAAGCCCTTCACAAAACACTGTATAGCTTCAGAATAAATCTAAGTTATTGCTGGTTGTATTAACAGTGTTGTTTCCAAAACCACTCACCAGCTTTTAAATTTGGCTGCTATGATCCAATATGGCTTTCATTGTTTCTTGAATGGCTGGCTGTGTAAATTCATTTTGTTTTCCTCTGTCAGTTTGGAGCTTTCAGAGTTCAAATGAACAGAACATTTTGGAAACAGAAAACACCACTGCATGTGCTTCAACAACATATAGATACCAAATATATGATGCAAGATTGGATATCATGTGCCTACCCTAATTTTTGAAACTCTTTCCTGTGTTACCTCATTTGTAGTCGCTACAGAAGTACAGGGGCGTAGAGAAGGAGATGGACACTCTGCTGTCAGCCCTCTCCTCTCTTCAGGACAAGGCGCAGCATCTGGAATACAACCTGAGTGCAGAAACGCGCATCAAGCTGGACCTCTTCTCTGCACTAGGAGACGCTCGCAGACAGCTGGAGATAGCTCAAGGTTCCTGTTCCATTTTTCTCTCTCTCTCTGACTTACATTTCAGTAGAAGTAAATTAGTGTAATGGCAGATAGACTAAAATATAATGTTTATTGCCTGTTCATGTGGAAATGTAACTTGGTTTCACAGACATACACTTAAAAATCTCACAGACAAATAGACTCATAGGAGCTTCATATTCCATGGGTTAGAAATATCCATAAATTAGTATGATGCCTGTTTAATTGAAATAACACATTATACTGATTTTTTAAAGACAGAGTTTATTTAATACGTCTGTATCCAGGTGTATGCAATCTAGACACTGAGGTGAAAAATGGTATGAATATTAGGTTACATTGATTCCGTCCTGTAGGTAAACTGCGTAAACAGGACCAGGAAATTCGGGAGATGAAGCAGAGGATTGCTGAGGTGATGGCTGTGTCCCCATCCATGTCCTATGTGACCCCTCGGCCCCCAGCTGTTCCGCAGTACATCACCAAGTTCCTCAACAGCGAGCGCTATGTGCTAAATCCACGTGCCCTCATGTACCAGTGTCTTAAGAAGTGAGGGACCAACTCCATGATACCCTGCGGCCTTCAGTTTTCCCAATCTGCAAAAACTGTGTTTATTTCACCTGACCAGAAATGAGGTGCCAAAATGCCATTTTTGGCCTGCAACAGATGGATCTACTGTATTCTGATCCAAAACCTCATCAAAGGGTTTATGCTGTTGGTTTTTTTTGCAGCTCTGCACAGGCAGACAGAACCTTTGGGCCAGAACCAAGTAGGCCTCTTGTACCCTGCTGGTTGACAACATGCTGTGGACTGGTCTATGGTCTATTTCCTTGCCAGAAGAAAAGAAATATTCACTCCATTTTAAGAGAGTGAAACGACCACTGACGCAAGTGAATATTTACAATGGACTCTTCTATGCGGCCATTTTGCTGCCCTTGTTATGATGACGTTCTTGGTGCTCAACCATTTGTTGACAGCGTCAAGAATCAACTGTCAACAGCAAAAAAATCCTGGCTAATCGTAAGAGTGGCAATATATTCAAAATTGTCACATGTTCTATGTAGAAAGTGGTGGTGTACAAAAGGCCATTAGGCAAAGAACCTGAAGAAGGAACACAAACAAGCAACTGGCAACTGTTAAGGAAGGTGATTGCTTGATCACTTGGGCTCTACATATAATATTAATAGATCAAAGAATGATGCAGAACCAAATTCCAGGAAGATAATTAATATTTTGTTTATTATTTTATATTTAGCCAGTCAGTGAGGAACTAATCTTACAGAAGGACAAGGTTAAGGTCCAGTAATGTTGAAAAGAAAATATGTTTTACACTGCTGTATTGAAGTGATTTTTTTTAAATGTCAGATCAGAGGGGTCATTTCAGGACAATTTATGAAGCTCTGGGTTTGACAGGGGCCCTTAAACATGTCAGTGACAGTGTATACTTGCCTGGGGACATTTTAGAGGATGGAAGAAATGTTTAATACAAAGTGTCAATCTCTCCACCTCCTCCCAGACAAGTTTGAGGTACTTTTGAGGTACTCACACTGCCTGTAATTTTTTGTGCCTATTCTCAATTAATTCTAAGAACTACAGCCCAAGAATTTTATGTAATACAGTGAAGTGTTTTGATTGAAGTGCTCTGTGCTGTTTTGTAGTCTTTTTTTCTATTAATTCACTGTAATTGAAGGTCCTTGTCTATTTGTTCATAGAAATCTTTTCTGACGTGCCCAAGTTTCTTTTTTAAGAACTTGTTTGTTTTTAGTGTTTACAGGGTGTTTTCTACGAGAACAGTATTTTTAGCCTTGGTGTATTTTTCTCAAAAAGGAATAATTGAATATTGATTTAATTTTATAAGTCTTTTGTGTGTTGTCAGCATGAAAATTTGTGTAACCTTACAAAAGGTTTGGAGAAAATTAATTTGTGATCTAATGTTTGCAGTAAATTAAACATTAGAACAAGGGCTTTCCCTTTTCTCTGACATTTTTAAATTAAATAAAAAGGTATTTGGATTCTACTGCAATTGTTCACCAATTAGTTTGATTTACCTGAAAACAAGGTGCAGTCTTCAGTCAAATGATTGAATGGTTTAATATACCTACTGCAGTAAATGAAGAGTATTGTAATGACGGTGCCTTCTCACAAGTGCACGTAGGCCATGCTCACAGGATTCTCAATGAATAAAGGTCTAGAGATGAAGCACTAATAATCACTGGTTTATCATCTGATTCAGATACCCATAATGTCCAAAAAACAGAATTGCTTAGGCTATGCAATTTGGCCTCATTCTCTAATCTCTACCCCAGGGGAAAAAAACAACACACACACACACATGCCAAAGTGAATAATGGAAGTGCTCTAAGTGTCACATTTATTTCAAGAAAAAATAGTTCAATTGAAAAAAAAAAAAAAAAAAGAGAACGGTTTACAAATGCGGTTTTGAAGCTATGCCCAGCGTGATGTAGGTTGACATACTTCAACTGTACATTGAGAGACATTGCAGAAAACCAGCGAAGAGAATCAGGATTTTTTAAAAAGAGCTCCTTGACCAATCTGATCATAGGAGATTGCAGATCTACAGGATGCTCTCATGAATCCTATGTGCATGTTCATTCAGGTTTGAGGGAACTCATGTGGGTTTTGGTTAAAACTCTGTCTGTCGCCTTCCTCCTTATGTTCAAGGAACCGTTGGCTTGTGTATCAATAGGGCCTAACAAATTGATCTTGTGCATTTTGTACCTTCTTATGTCGAGGCATTTCACCTGAAAGGAAAACTGGCTTCTACAAACTCTTCCAACATTTGAAACCCCTCAGGTTGCCCTTTCCACAAAATGGAGCAAGAGGCTCACTTGTAGACTGGTCAGCTCATTTCCGTTTGATAACAATGGACAATGACCTCCAGGTCTTCTCCTGGCCACAAAGAACAAATCTAGGAAAAGCATGTCATGGTCTCCAGACATAAACTTCTTCTGAAGCCAGTGTTTTGTGTGTGGCAGACCATTTATTTCACTGGTTACACGGTAACTAGACAAGTTCATTAGGATGAAATATTACGGTTTTCAATTTCACAGCCCATTACTTGAAGGCAGAAAATGTTTGATTGCATCATCTGAGGGGAATATGTTAGGACATTAGCCTAGTTGAAGTTCTGGGCTGATCCCCACAGTCACTGAAATAATTTTAGTCCATTAAGGTTAATAATTTGGAAGATTTTTGTTATTCATCCATCCTATTTCAAAACACCTGGACTACTTCCCGATGGTAAAATACAGAAATGAACAGCCTGGCCATTCTACTAGTCAACTGCTCTTTTTTTCCACAGAAATATAAAACCTAATTCCTACCATCAAACCAGGTGAGCGGAAATGTTAATTTGAAGGTAAACCCTCTCTCCTTTAAGGGCATTAAACAGTAATATATCCACTTAACAATTACAGAGTACAGTAGTGCAGACTAGCAGCTAGTTGGATCTTCCAGCAAAGAGCATGTCTTGCAGCCTATGAAGCCAGGGTGTTATTGTGGAAGCCTTCAATAAGACGTCAGTTGATATCATATAACGCCCAGTGACTGGGGCATGCATGACACTTGCAACCCACAACCAACACCTTTATCTGTCTGAGAACCAAGAGCAAACAAAAGGCCTCTTTCCGGTCACAAGAAAACATTGTACCTGCCTCTAGTTCAACTTGGAAGAGGCTATTTTTTTATTAACCAATCTGTGAAATCAAAGGTAAATGTACTATATGCATGCATGTTTGTTATAGATAGAAAACCTTTTTTTTTTTCACATAAGGTACTGGCTACTCAGAGGCCCTAAGGTGGATGGCAGATGTCAACGCGTTTTTGCATACAGTCAATTTCAAGATGGTTGCTAATAAGTCAGTTAAGAATGTAGAATTAGGAGTGGTGGCTGTTTTTTTTGTTGTTTTTTTTAAATCTTAGAAGGCACAGAAACACGCAAGGTGTAAACTTGCCGACAAAAGGGGGAACAAGTCAGGTCTTGTGCTCAAACTGTACTTAGATGAAACGTTATACGGTAACAGATAGCATAACATTAGAAAAAAATACAAACAAATACAAATCAAATACAAACAGCCACATAGTGCTGAAAAGTGAAAAAAAAACAAACAAAAAAAAAAAACACTTATGATGACTACATAGATAAATAAACCGCCTTTATCTCAGCATTTCTCTCTTTCCTTCTCTCCCGTTCAGTCTGATTACAACCACAGGAATTTCTTTTTTTTAGCCCCCACCAAAAGAAGGGTAATTAAGCCTCTCTGATAGGGCATTATGTAAGGAAGAAAAAAAAAAAATAGTAATAACACTGACTCCTCATTGCAGAATCAGGTAGGGAACGAGTGTGAGAAGTGGACTGCAGATTGATCACTACTTGGTTCATTTTTGACACCATGCACACACGGTTACCGACAGTGAGAGAGCGGACTTGAGAGTGATTTGCATGGTGCACGCAACCCACAACTCAAAGCAACTCTGCAAAAAAAAAATCTATTCCCATAAGATATCAGAAGTCAAAAAACATGTGTCCAAAAAAGAGCAATAAGTAATACTGACTTTAAATAAGAACCAAGGTGCTTTCTTCTTTTAAAACAGAGAAGCGGACAGCTACACTGACAGATATATAACAAACGTATAAAAGGACCCAAACCCCCCTCCTCCTCCTCCTCTCCTTTCCCTTCCCTGTCCTGATCTACAGCCGCAGAAAGACATCATGCCATCATGGGCGGGGGTGTCATGCACTCACGGGGGTGGGGTGTAAACACACACACATGACGAGTGGCTTCCCCCACCCCTGAAGCCCCCCCCCCTGCAAAGCAATTTCTCCCATAATCCAATGGGGCGATGGAGCATGCCGGTGTCCTTCCTCCTGGGTGGGCTGGAGGCTTGCAGCGAGAGGCGATATTGGAAGGGCTCATGGAGGATAGGTGGACTAGGGCAACGGGAAGGGAGGGTGGGCAGCTGGGCGTCTTTAACAGGCCCCTTCTGCTACGAGGACACAGTGACGGGGTTCAGGGAGCCGTTGCGACTGTAGAATTTACTGAAGGCTTCTTCCAGCACGGAGGCGAGACGCAACTGATCCCCCTGCAGAGAGACAGACAGAGAGAAAGAAAAGAAGTATAGAAAGATCAAAGAAAAGTCAAGGAGGAGCAGAGAGCAAGTGAGGAGAAGAGGGAAAGTAGTAGTGTGTGTGTGCGTGTGTGTGTGTGTGTAGAGGGTAGGGTGGGGGTGTTTGGAGGCAAAAGCCGAGATGCAAAGTTTCCCAGGGTGGGTAAACATTGGCATGTTTAATGGTGGTTATTTAAAGCGGAGAGCACGGAAAAAAAAGGGGGAAAACAGAGAAAAAGAAAAGAGAAATGTTTTAAACAACTGGGTTGATTGTATGACGGCGGCATTCACAAAAATAAACGAGGATGCTTTTCAGGCAATTAGCAAGGATTGTTCACCCTTCACGCCTGATCAGTAAATAGCATGTAATCAGCCCAAGCATTGTGGTGTGGTGATGAGAGCAGGGGTGGAGCGGTGTCGTTGTCCTACAGCTGTGTAACCCACTCTCTAACTGGCACCACATCCATAGAGATGACTCAGCTCTGGGTCACTAGTAAATAGCATGTAAAGAGACCAGGCCAGACGCAGGCATTCTAGCTCATCTCACTTAGGACTGTACACACCACATGGAATGGAGATCTCTGTGTTTAAATAGATGTCTTTTGGAATAAACAATTGTTAAAACTACTACTAAAAAAGGTACTGTGAGAGATGCCTGTAGGGGTGGGCGATATATATTGTCTGCGATAATATCGTGATGGTTGTTTTAACAATGTGCAAATTTACATTATCGAGCATTTCAATTACTTATGGTAAAAAACACTCGAAATCACGCATTGAAACCCCATACATTCACTAAATCCAGGAGGTGTAGGCTATGCGAGAGAAGCAGCAGAGCAAGTGTCACATGATCACTAGTGGGTCCACATTGTCACACGCAGGCCTAATGTTTATTTTGTGCAGCGAGAGGTAGGCTACTTGGGATTTTGTGCAGCTAAACTACTTCTGTTCAAGTAGCATTGATGAGTCACGTTTTTTCCTACATGGTATTATATGGAGAGAAAACATTAGCCTTTGAGTATTTTAATAGTCAGTTGTAAACAAAGAATTCTTCTCATGTAGGCCTAACCCTTTTGTAAATGGACTGAAGTTCGCTCTAATATCGATTATGCTAACCGTTAGCATCTCTATGGGATTTCGCATACATTAGCCATAAGCTAACGCATTAATTTCTATTCTGTAACTTGGAATGTTAGCCTACATGATTTCTCTTAAACAAAACCTCGAAGGAAATGACTGAGATGTACTCTGTTGGTCTGCTTAGTTTTACAGTGAATTCTAAGTAAAGGTTTTTGAAGGGAACTTTAGCTTCAGACTTTCTCTTGGGAAACTAGGCCTAGGCCTATTCATCTTCTCTAATGTAGCTGGCTAGACCATGTCATTGCCACACACACAAGTGGGGGCAGAATTGGAAATGTGTCAAGAGTGACAATGCATTGGTTGATTTGGTTAAAAAGTCACAGGTTAGGTTATTTGTTATTATTGTATTGATGCTATTCATAAATAATGAGCTGTAAAGTAACTCAGACTTTTACAAAATTCTTTTAAAGGATATCGATTTATTATCGTTATCGTCAAAATCACAAAAAATATCGAGATATTATTTTTTGTCCATAGCGCCCACCCTTAGATGCCTGTCTGACTTTTTCTGTCATTCCCCCCTTTGGAGGTGGGGAATTTTCAAGCCCCACTTGACCATTCAACCCAGCAAAATGGTAACGTTCAAAAATGTTTTCGCCATTTTGGTTCCAAGTTACCCGTCTTAGTCCGTTGGATCAGATGTTATTTTAATTCACAGGTTTGTCTGTTTATCACTTATGTTTGTGTGTGGCTATTTTGTTTTGAATGTATGATCTTCTTTGTCAAAAAAACAAAGGCATAATTAAAGATAGGCACAATTCTTTTAATTATTATTTCCTCCTGTTCCTTGCGCCCCATCTGACAGGTCTCTATTCCCCACTAGTGGGGCCCGGCCCACACTTTGAGAACCAGGATTGCGCAAGAGTATCATCCATGAAGTATGGAAAGTTAGTGTATGTGTGTGTGTGTGTGTCCATGCCTTACCTCACTAATGAAGCCAAGCTGAACCAACTCCACGGCGAGCTCCTGCACATTTTCATCTGTAAGAGACAGAAAAAAAAGTACAAAATCTTACAACACACGCACCAACTCCAAAAAAACCCAGCAGGATCTCTCCCACATACTTTGGCTTCTTTGAAATATCAAATACAAGTACAAACCTTGTCACTGTGTGTAAGCATTAAACTCAGTTTCTATGGGTGTGTGATTTCTGAGAGCCAAATCACATCAATAATTGTCTCCCCACAAATATGAGACATGCAGAGAAAGAAGGCAATTGCACATACGTGGTAATAAGTCACAACTTAAATGCCTGTTCAGCTTGTCCTCCAGTTTTAGCAACAGGGTCAACTGTGAAGAAAAAAAAAAAAAAAACAATCTGGTATTAAAATAACAGCCATGATGCAGAACATCATCCCATTCATTTGCAGCACGGGGGAGTAAACTGTGATGATGTGTGTGGAAAAACTGACTGCTTTCTTAAAACAGTGCAGGTATCGCCATTCTAACCCAAATCTGTCATACCCTGTGATGACACAGAAGGTTTTCAGATGATCTATCACGAAAATGGACCAACCATGTTCTTCCATAAATACATTGTGTTTGAATCAACTCTGCATAACAACTCTGGATGCATACACACACAGACCATCTGGACTATAATTACAGACTAGCACAATATCTCCTGCTGCACTTATGCAAGGACACAACCAGAAGCACAGCTTCTGAGCATGAGTATGCACACCATAGATAATGAGTAAACAGGAAAGTGGAGCTTTTGAAAACAGGGACATATGCAAAGCCAGGCTCTTACATGATGCTTGGCTCCTTCCTCCACTGGCTCAATATTGCACTGCATCTGTAGGACCTGTAGAGAGAAATAGCATCATCAGCATTCCCTTCATAGGCTATTTCCAACATGCAACATCTCATGATTACATTCTCCTGGGCCTGTTGTGATCATGGCAAAGAAGTCCACAGGACCTTGTTGTTTGTCAAATAGTTCTGTAAATAGCCTGGCGCCTCTAAGCATAACACAAACAAATAAAATAAAACAGAGAATGGTTGTGTCCAAACAAAACTGCATTGGGCTGGTCTCTGTGTAAACACTGGTTCACACTGTTTCAGTGTGCTTTCCTTACTCTTACTACAGTTGCCATCATGCTTGAAGTGTGGGATGTGCAGACATCATTTTTTTTCTGGTGTGCATCTTTGTAATAACAATACCAGACACTTCTTAACAGCCTGCACACTTTCATTCAAACTAAAACTGCCACCATCACCATCTACACCTTGCTGCTTGGCTAGATAAAGGGTTTTTCCTACTAGAGGCTAGAGGAATTTCCTGCATCAGACCTCACAGAGAACAGCAAATGAAAAAAAAAAGTCTGTGTGATCTCTGTCTAGTGAGGATTGTTCTGTGCTTACCTTTCTGGTCTCCAGCTCGGCAGGCTCGGGCGTTGGGGTCTTGACCGACGGGGGTACGATGGGGGACTTGACTGTCTCTTGTTGGGGCTGCTGAGGGCAGGGCACTCCGAACGCCGTCAGGGGGTAGATGCCATTCCTGTGGCACGCGGCAGAGGCAGGCGGGAGGGCAAGTTAGACAGGTTAGTTCCACCCACCTCACTGCTGCCTCGTCACTAACGTAAACATATCGCCAACTTGATCACTTACAAACATGAAATTCTATTATGTTCATGCCACACTGGAGGCCGGTGTGAAAAAACTGACCACACTGGGCTCGGGTAGCAAAACATAATGCATGTTTAAGGTGGGTAGAGCAGCCACAAAGTGGAAGTGCATTATTTTCTATGAAGTCCATTATCCCACTTATACTTCGGTTGCCACACTGATATTGTGTTAAATAGCTGATACAATTTCCACTAGTCCAGAAGTAATTTAACAAGTCCGTTTTAGGGATTAAAACATGGACACGGTATCAGTTAACTAATGCAATACCAGTGTGGCAACCGTGGTACCAAGTGGGACCACACACTGTGAGCCCCAGCTTGAAGGGCAGAGTAAATTTACAAAAAGAATAAAATTACATATTTGCTCTTTTTTGTGCTTCCATCCGTACGCTAATTTGAAACTCTGTCACAAAGCGACAAGTCATTTCAACTTCACAATACAGTTCACGGTTAGCTTAGAAATCTAGACGCACCCTAGCGGCAGCAAATTACATTTGCTGCCAGGGCTAGTCTAGCAACTCTCCGTTGGCTTGTGAGCTCGAAAAATTAAACTTCTATCAGGCCAATCAAATCATGTATAGAGTCATTAGGCGGGCTTAACATAATGATTGATGGCAGAGTTGCAAAGGTTTGGCTTGAATTCCCTGCTACTTGAAAACAAATAAGATAATGTTGCTGTTGGCAAACAGTGTGACACGAGTTAGGCTTTTATTAAAGTTGGCAAAAGTTTGAACTAGCCAACTAGCTCTGTTGGTGGGAAACGCATGGGACTCATAGTGCTGTCCTGCGTGCAGAGAGAATTTGAAAGACAACCGATTATCCCGCCCCTCGGACTGAGCACTGCGAACGGTGAGTGACCAGACCCTACATTTTAATGTGGGTCTGGCTCGTCAGGATAGTTCACGGTAATACAGTGAAAACTTCGCTACTTCAAGCAAAAGTTAATTGACATTCTCCAATGCTAAACTAGACATTCCACATGCTGTATGCCTATTATCAGTGAAGCAAAACTATGCTGTAACAGAAAAGCAAACGTGGGAGTCGTTCCTACCTCACATCTTCCAGGAACTTATCCAACTCCAAGGCAGGAAACTGGGAAAGCCTGAGAACACAACAGACAGACGTTAAACCCTTAAAGGTATGTTGGGAAATGAACGTTCTAAAGAATATCTGGGTTCATTGAATTCAACATAGAATTTTAGAACCTTCAGTTGTTGCGGAACGGAATCTTATGTTAGAATGTTCAAAACCTACACCTTTCAGGGTTATGGCTGCCAATTCCAAATGTGGTGTACACTGATATGGTACATAAAACACGAACAATATATGGTTCCAATGTCTACATACAAAATATCATAAGTCAAGTAGCGACTGCAACACACATACTTTAACTGGACAGATAAAGGACTGCTCTCCACAATGACCAGGTTAAGGTCCATGTTCTTGGTCATCTCCTCTAAAGCGTTCTCAGGGATCATGTCTGTGTGAGGAAGGAGAAAAGGTTTTCAGTACACAGAATCAGAAATATTCCCATTTCTACAGACAATTTACAAACAGCAGCAGCAGCAGCAGCAACAGCAACAACAGCAACAACAACTACTTGGCAGGGACTGCTGTTCTGTGATTGGCTGAACAGGAGTGTGTTTGATTGTGACTTGGTGGCTGGCTGACTCACGTTGGTGGCTGACGATGCAGTGTGCGGCGAGCAGCTTCAGCAGAGGCACTTCGAACAGAGCCTGATGGAAGAGCAGCTCGCGTGCTGTAGGCCTCTTAGCAGGGTCCATCTCCAGACACTTCTGGATGAATTCCTACACAACACAACACATGAAGCCCAGCAGTTAGCACCAGACACACACACAAGACCCATATTTTCCCTCTCTCTCACACAAACGCACACATTTTAAGTTCTTTTCTTTTGCATTTACAAGTAGGATCATAACAAGATCCAAATTGATTTTAAAAGGAGTGTCCAACAGCAGCAGAAGTTTATTCCGTTATGTGCACCTTAGAAGTAAAGTTGATCTCTGTATTTCTAGATGAAGAGGCTACACACACCTCTTCTGTTTGTGACCATAAGCATGTGAACATGAGCCTTCATAACCTTCCACATGGAAGATAGGCCTTTATACTACATTCCTTGTCCCCACACCCATGAAAGAAAAGCCTTGCCCTCTGCAGCCAAACACACACAGACTCCCTCACCCGTTGCAGTGGGTCCTCCAAGGACTGAATGGCACTGTTGATGGCGTCTTGCGAGACGTAAGACGACTCCCCGTTGCTTTGGATCTCCAGCACAGCCATCTGTAGTGGGGAAAGGAAACATCCACAGGGGTCAAATTGGCCAATCAGAATGACCCGATTGCTATTTACATCATGGGCTAGTGTGTCACTCACCTCTAAGGCGCACATTCCAAAGGAATAGATGTCGACAGCTGTGGTGACATCAGCAACCGCTAAACAAGGAGGAGACGAAAGGAGAAGGGAAATGAATTTACATCTGAACTCATCAATATAAGAAAGTAAAAATCATCAGGAGTCCCTGTGATCTGATAACTAGTAGTCTACTAATAATACATCTGATTTCAACTGAACACTCTTTTAGTTCCTTCAACTGAACACTCCTTTAGTTCCTTCAACTGAACACTGCTTTAGTTCCTTCAACTGAACACTGCTTTAGTTCCTTCAACTGAACACTGCTTTAGTTCCTTCAACTGAACACTCCTTTAGAGCACATGGTGTGTTGACACATTACATAATCTTGACAGATGATGGTAAATGAGTATCTATTATGGGACCACAAAGTGCTGTTGTTTGAGCCCTCACCTCCATATTCTGGAGCAAAGAAATGCAAGCTCTTCTGCTCCTCTCGACACGTCTTCACATGGTTGTTGATTGTGTCAGGGGCCACTGCAGAAACAAGAGCAGTGGAGAAGGGTGGACGGGGTGGACGAGGGGGGTAGAGGGACAGGGAGGAAAAAGGATTAGCCACAAAGACAAAGCTCGGACACGGGAACAGCGTGCCAGGGAGAGCTCAGACCACACACACGTTTGGGCAGTGTGTGGACCAGCAGGCTCAGGGGTACGCACCTGATCCGATCTTAATGAGACCGTTGTGCTGGATGAAGATGGTGTCACAGGTCAAGTTGCCATGGATAATGGGAGGGTCACATGAGTGCAGGTAACTGCAGAGAGAGAGGCATTAGGCAACCTCCATACATTTTAAACATGCAATATATGAAATGATATATATATATATATATATATATATATATATATATATATGTTTACACGGCGCTTCACAAGGCAAGTAGAACTCTCCATTGACTTGAATGGGATTTCCCAAAGTTCTAGCGGTCATTATTTCTTGGGAAAGGACCTCAACGGAGGCAACGGAGTTTGTGCTTCTAATTCCGGTATTTCAGATCCTTTTCGCAAGGACTGGAACTTCATTCAAAAGTGAAAGCAGACGGTTGATCAGCTGTGTTCTAAAGAATGTTTGAGTTCAAGTTCAAGTTGTTCAAGTTCAGCGTGTTGTTGCAAACTATTTGTTTCCGCAAATGCCACGATGAACGGAAACAAATAGGCTAGGCTATGTAGGCTAAAGTCATATCGTGGGGAGTTTATTATTTCGTTTTGGCAAGTAGCCGTGTAATAAGTGGGATAATGTATAGAACGCCGGTCATTATTGGGAAAATAAGTTCGGTTGGCCCTGTCGGGACTTATTTTCCCAATAATGACCGGAGTTCTATACATTATCCCTTACATATGTCCTATAAAAATCCTCATAAAGGTGTAGTGGCGAGTGTTTATTCAACAGTCCTTATTGACTAAGATGCACCACAATAGTTAGAACACAAGTGTCTTCATTTGTATGGTTGAAAATATGCCAATATTGTGTTTTTTATGAGAGGTGGCAGAATCCTTGCTGAGCCTTAAAGCAGGTGCATGATGCATGGTGTGTGTGTGTGTGTGTGTGTGTGTGTGTGTGTGTGTGTGTGTGTACCAACCTGAGGGCAGACAAGATTTGGGTGCACCACCGCTTCCAGGCCTGACGAGCCAAGCACAGACAAACAAACATGAGCACACACACCCTCATAAGGCCAGCAAGTCGAGCAACAGAATAACAATCTAATACATCACTCCCAACAGTGCACCCATAAACAGTTTCTATTCTCAGAATGGCCTGAGTAGCTTATTTATATCTCATACGAAAGGTGGAAACTACACTCCTCTGTGGGCCAGCCAGAGGTAAATCAAACAGAGATGCAGGTCTGTGGAGACAAAGCACATGAGGCAGAAGACGGCACCCATTTATCACACGGGTGTTAGGTCAGCACAGATGAGGGGAGGACTCTCCCGACGTTGGCTCTATTTGGGTTGGACCCAGGAGGTTCCGTTTTTAGACTTCAGTCGGAAAACTAGGCATGCATGCTCACAGAAAACGTCTGGAGGGCAAGCAAAGGGAAAAGGGAGGGAGGCTAGACAAACAGTTCCGTCACCTTCTCGTTCATGGTCTTGTGATTCTTCTTGGTCTTCTTGAGGAACTGTTTGAGGCTCCCTGAGGACATGTACTCTGTGATGAAGATGACCTGTGGGGAGGGTGCAGTGGAGGGGAGTGGGGAGAACACAGGGCCTCATTATTCCACTGATCTCCATAACTCTCTCTTGGGACAAAACACATACAAACATGCACACTCACATGCTCACAATAACCCACACAAACACACACACACCACCATCCCCTCACACACGTTATGAACGCAAACATACACTCTCTCTTTCACACAAACACCTGATCAAAACATCAAGTGTGATATTGCACCACAGCTCTTGGGCATGCTTAAAACGTTCCACATACTCGACGCACCCGACCGGTAGCGCGACAATGTGACGTTACAGAAGCGCCGTAACCATTTATACTGCGCCGGTCAAAATCCCGCGACACTAGTTGCAATATTCTCCTGAACAGAGGTGTCGCTGTTGTGAAAAGATTAACGCTAACTCACGTTACGCAGCAGAAGAAGCTGCATTAAGAAACACTAGTAGCAGAGAATGTAAACGGGCTCTGCTATTATCTAGCCTCTGTGATGGTACTTCAGACTTTGGTTGCTACTATTCACAACTACCACCATCATTATCATCTAGTTTCCAAGGTGTGCGACAGGTAGATAGATAGATGGATATAGATGGATACTTTTAGTCATCCCGAGGGAAATTTTAATAATTTAAACAGTTTAGTTAGCTGGCTAGCTAGCTAGCAGCTGGCTGAGTTTGTGTAATTTCCTGAAGTGGAAAGAGATTTTGTTCAGGCCTTAATAGATATCCTTTGTTTGAAAATAAATCGTTTCTATTCTTTCCTCTTAATTCAATGTGTTGCAACTCTCTCGCTGGTAACTTTGTTAACTTATCCAGCAAACTATAAAAAATTCACGACTGTAACAAAACACTGCAACTCTCGCTTGCCCTCGAACTAGTCCATCTTCCTGTTTCCGCTTTGTCGCGCTCGTCTGAAAAAAAAACCAGTGGTGCGCTACCTCGCGCTACCTGGCTAAAATCCTGGCGCGCCCGCAAGATCTACGTCATTTTGACGTCACGGTGTCGCGCTACCGGCCGGGTGCGTCGAGTATGTAGAAGCCCTAAGACAGGGAGTGTTGCCATGAGAGCGGAGCTGGCAGGCAGGCAGGGCTGGGTTTAGGTGTGGGGGAGTGGGGAGGTGCTCACCCGAGCTCGGTTCTCCTTCACATCAGCCCAGTACTTGTGGAACTTTACGATATTCAGATGCTCCAGCTGGATCAGGTTGTCAAACACCGCTTTCACTTTCTCCTATCAGACAGAAGAGGGAAGGGACATAGTAGATGTATGTCAGTAAGACAGAGTGAAGAAGATGGAGAGAACAGACAAAAGAAAAGACAACAATAGAGAAGCATAGATCGTAGAGAAAGATGGGGAATGAGAGGAAGCAGAAGAGCAAGATGGTGGGGAAGTGAAAGGCAGAACTCAGGACTCGGTAAACAGAAAAGACGGGTTCATGACATGGCCAAAAATGTAAAGAGGAACCATCTGTGTCCTTATCTGTGGCTTTGTATTCTTTGTATTCTCTTTCACTCAATGAGCAGATTCAGGGGAAGGCACAGAGAAGGTTGGCTGAAACGCAGAAACCCTTCACACATTGCCCGTCCCTTGGTCTGGAGACTCTCCTAATCAACAGGGGCCTTAAGAAAACGGCACGTGTACTTTGGACAACCTGAGCTTTCCCCCAACACGTCCGTGTGACAGCAGCAAAAGGTCACAGGGTTCAGGGACATAAAAGACTTCAACCAAACCTAATCATCTTCTTTTTGACAACAGTGATGTTCTCTTCCCCTGAGGACAGACAACTACTGATGGGGCATATTCCCCATTCCTGGCATTCTAGGCCAGCGGGGAGGAAACATCGTCACAGTTATGTGGTGATGTAACAGTTGCAATCACCAAAGAGATTCTTTCACCTAAAGCAGTGTGCAACACAGGTGCAGACACAGACTGGTGCAGTTTGGTCTCTCTTGTTCTCGCTCCAATCAAACCACAGTCCTGCTCGCAGCGCTGAGCTCCACTGGGCCGCGATCAAATGTGTCACGTCGAGAAAATGTGTTACGGACATGGCACATTAAACGCATACTTTCCAGACTGCCGCCACCTAACAATAAACAGGAAATCCACACATGGTCCCAGTGCCGCTCTCAGAGGAAATCAAAAGCGATATATTGGGCTATTCGAGCCTGGCAGACATGATCACTGCAAGCCAATTAGAGAACAGAAGAGTGAAAGCCACTTAGGATTTTTGACGTCAGGATCTTGGGGTGGGAAACATTATGCAACCAAGCACAATAGTTTTTGTTGTTGCTGCTGCATCAAGAGTTTTTTTTTTTTTTTCACAACCCTGCAACCCCCGCTCCCCTTTAATGGAAACCCAGCTACCTAAAGGCTTTGGCAGCAACAGGTCTAACTGCACTCTCAGTAAAGAAATTTCCGGCCAGAGGGGAAAGCCAGCTAATGCGGATGCACTGAGCTGCTGATCAATGCTAAGCATCAAACTCAAAAAGGAAATGAGGTATTACAGAAAAATGATTAACCCATAAGGGGGTCAAGCTTTCAGTGAAACTTTCAGTGTTTACTTCGGTGGTCTGTGCATAAGACATTTCTGAGCAGAAATTTGATTAACTGGATTAAGACTTGGCCTCTATGGCCTATGGAATCTATAGTTGAATAGGTGACACAGTTAGGCTGCTCTAAAACAAATAGCATTTCTAAACAGGCTGAGCACAGTCAAGCTGAACACACACCATTTCTCAAAGGCAGATAATCTAAACGCTATGGACTTGAATCAACACCAGGCTTTCAGCTATGGTTGCTTTTTGTTTGCCGTCATGAGGGTTGGTGTCTTACGCCATGATTAATCACAAAGCCTGCTTGGCAGCTTAAACTTCATGACTTCATCCCCCTTGAGAGGAACAGTACAGTATGAAATATCTGTACAACACATGGTGCTGAAGAACACCATCTACTCTGATGCATATCGCATCTAATTTATCAAAGTTAGGATTCATCTTCGACTTCTAATTACGGAAACCCACAGCATCACAGGCTTGTCACAGTCAGATCGGATCAAATGAACCTTGTTTACCATAAATCCAAGGTGAACACAGTAATTGGATACAGAAAGAGGATAAACTACCCTGGAAATCAAGAGGTCTCGCAAAAGCACAATTTAATTGTCTCTGCGAGACACTCAATACGAGGCAATAAGTAATAATGCACGATACTTTTACCCCTTGCATCGCGAGGAACCAATCACATCGCTGTATCTGATATAGGCGGGCCATGAGGCGAGCTAAACAGATGACGACAGCGCTGCAACAAATCAGTCAGTAACATTGGTCGTAGTGTTATCCAATTGCGTCGAAGTCTGGAATCAGTCAGTAAACATTGGTTGTAGTGTGATCCAATTGCGTGCAGTGAGATTTTCAAATGCATGCTTGGGGGCGCCCCTTGACTTGGCCATTTTCATTATTCGTGGCCAGACCCTTAATCTTTCTAGATTACCAGGGTCTGGATTTTGCAGGCTAAGGATAAACACCATTAGCATCAGAAAACAGCTGACATTCTTGCATGAGGTGCTGAAGTGTACCTCCTGCAGTTTGAAGTTCTTCCTCTCGGAAAACATGACCTCATTCCATACCACCTCCACGCCCTCTTCAGTGTCCATAGCCAGGTAGGCGTTGTCAATGCCAGGAACGTTGCGCTGATTCACCTGCACACAGAGGAGCAAGCGTTGAGTGGGAGTGGGCGTGGCATCTGCCCTGATGCTCACCTGTGCCATGTGGGCACTGACTCACATCTGTGACTAATACATGAATGACATTCCAGGTGCCCTATAACATTTTCAGATGATTCTATGATTTGTATAAAACGCTACCTGCGATTGTCATTCTTGTACTAGCAATCACTGACTACTGAACTGCACTGTTGCCATCAAGTAAACTACTGCACATTCAGAACAGGTGTTATATCATTGTTTTTGCAGCTGAGCTCCTCCATGCATCTATTGTTTAGACTGAAACTCAATATCACTACATACCTTTTAACAGCCTTGTGCTTCAGCTAGTTTTCATCCAAGCAGAGACCATAACATATCCCTACTCAACACACTTTCAGTACATTTTAACTGGGTGACATCACTGTGTGCTGAGTGTGTTTCACTAATTCACGGATTGGGATAAATGCAGAGACCAAATTTCCCTCACAGGATCAAAAGAGTATATATACTTATATACATCAAGGGTTTCCTGGTAGCTCTGAAATCTGTTTTTGGTCTTACCTCCTCCCTGCGCTTTTGCCAGCGGCCACAGGGGCTTTCCTCCAGGATCTCAGATTCATCCTCACTCTCCTCTTCCTCGTCTTCTGTGGCAGCTGCAGGTGGGCCCTGATTCACCGTGGAGACCGGGGGCGAGACCTGACTGGCGCTGGGGGCAGAGGCCACGGACTCGGGCTTGGTGTCCAGCGCTGATGCTGGGGCAGTGCCCTGCGTGGGTTTTCCCTCACCCTCGGACATAGTGCTCTGTCCAAACTCCACTCAGAAATTCAAATATCCAAGTCAAGTCCTGCACACTCTCACCACGGGTGGGTGGCAGAGAACTGCAAATGAATACAAATGCCAATGTACAGTTAACAATTTGACACCATTTAAAAGGTAACGTTAAGGCAATCTCTCTTCAAAACGCATTTGAAGGGATTCTAGGAAAGAGACAATGACTCATCGAAAGTATAATAACATGCCTACATCGTGTCACCACAACACAGGTAGCCAGACATTTGATCATGTTTACGTTAACTCAAGTTAAGAGAATGTAAAGCCTAGAAAACCTGCCAGTAAACTCGCTCAATCAAAAGCTTGCGCTACCAGCTGTTGGAGATAACCAACTTACCAGTCTATAAACTGTTTTTTAACGTTAATTTGACACGGGAAAGTTCTGACTCAAAAGAGCATTAACAGCTTGCCCAAAAAGGGGTAACGTTACGTTAATCCCAAACTGAAGTTCCACTAACGCTAGTTAATTTGCAAGCTAAAGTTAGCAAGCTAACACCATTAGTGAGTTGGCCAACAAGAGATATAGTAAGGTTGGTTGGCGAAAGAAATTACACTTTGTTACATCGTTTAATTAACACCGACAATGTGAGAAAACTGGTCGGCACTGATATGTTTGTGGACCATCACTAGTCCGCGAGAGGTACGTTATTTGGGCTAATGATGTTGCTGCTATCCCGAAATCCTTCCAGGGTTCCTCCCCTCACTGCACACTCATGCTAAGGCCTGCGTGCCAACTCGACTGCGTAGCAATGTAACCCCCAGCACAAAAAGCCTACAAGCCATCAATGTAGCGTGCAAAAACAATCACACGGGACACGGTGTCATGATAACCTGTCGCCATAACAATGCACCCTACACACTAAATCAGCAACAATGTACTAACTTACCTTAGTTGAAGATGAGCGGTGTCAAGCCAGCTCCGCCGGAAACGAAAAGTCTTCTTAACATTCGGAGTAGTCCACCATCAACAAAAATCCAACACAGGCACGATTTTATCCAAACTGATCAAATAACAGGCTGGGAGCTACGTATTACTTTTAGAATACTCTGTCAATCCACGAGCTTGTATTTGATATTCAGGCCACGCTGCTTGCTGTTGGCTAATGTGTTTGGCTGGCAGACTAACGTTAGCTTGCCCACTAAACTACTCTAAGCAAAGAAACTTGCCAAGCAAGCCAACTACCATAGCCAATGTTAGCTAGCAAGCTTGCAACTTTATCGAAAGTGAACTTAAAATCCAAACTACGGGTTCTTCTACTGAATGCAAATGCACGAGTATAACCAAGTTATATCACAGCCGGGCAGTGACCGAAGCAGCCGGGTCTGCAGCACCAGCACCAAGTTAGCTTGCTGACTCGTACAAGCAGCTAGTTCCGCTACTGTTAGGAGACAAGCGGTTAGCACCTTGCTAACCTTTGCTAGCTAACTAGCTAGCTAAATCGTTAATAATGTTAGCTTCTTCTCAGTGCATTAAAACGACTAATTACTGATACACGTTTATTTGTAAAGTTATAAACATATAAATCCGCCTTTCGACATCGCTATTTTTAAAATAATATATTCAGATTTAACCTGACTTGCACTTGGACTATGTGGCTAATGGCGACACAAAATGACAAGAAAGAACTGCTGGGTTCTTTTGGAAGGGTGTCTTCAGTGATCCAATGCTAGAATTGATTGACATCATTTTAGCCAATCAAAACTTGGAGATTTTGTAACTACAGTTTTGATTGGCTAGGGCAAATATTTGTCAAACTATGTGGGAGGAGTGTATTTGCAATTTCACCTTTGGACCAACAGTGGGCGGCATTGAACCCTTGAACCCATTGAACCCTTGGATATTGTATGGGGAAATGCCTATGGGAAATGCACATTTCAGAGCGTGATCGGTAGGCCCATCATCACCATCCAGTCCTCTACGAAACGCTTTTTACGTGTTCTTTATGTGTATTTGATTATGTATAAATAATAATGTTTTCGTGAAGGCTATACCTCTTTCCCTCTGGTAGACGATACAGACTGTTTGCCAAAACCAGCCAACACAGACAGCTTCTTCCCCAAGCAGTCACTCAGTAACAGGCCCCCCCAACCCCAGGCAATTCCATTACCCTATACCGCGCGTAGTGTATTTTTTGTTGTTGTTGCAATTTTGCATTGTTATTCTCATACATAGCACATCTACTGCCCTATTCTATTCTTACTGTTCTGTTTTTATTCTTTTTACTCTTTTTATGTTTTTATTTTTTATTCTTATATGTTAAGTCAGGGGCGTTTCTAGGGGCGGGGCCACAGGGGCCCGGGCCCCATCTGAAATCTCATTGGCCCCTGACTGGCCCCTGTACCGTTAATCAAACTTGTTGAGAACGACCATAGACTGTACAGTCTATGAGAACGACGATCAGAGATGCAATTCCATTCCCAAACAACTGGTGGCAGTAATGCACCTATGAAGCTTGAAAGCTGAAGCACACAGTGAACTGTAAAGGAAAGAATACATTTGGCCAAACAGAAATGTCTCTGCTAAAGTGAAGAAACGATACATTTGGCTAACGGAAGTATCAGCTAACATGAAGAACCGATACATTTGGCTAACGAAAGTATCAGCTAGAATTCTAACGTGAAGAACCGATAGCAGCGTTTCATCCTCCACAGAAGTTTCTTGGTGAGTCACAAATCTCTATGTTGGTTATCATCATTATGTGACGTTTATTTGTTGCTGTCACAATATGTTAAGTTTGTCAATTAAATTATGAAGCAGCAGCAAGCTTGTAGTGAACTGTTAACTGACTTAGTCAGTGAACTGTTAACATTAACTTAACGTTAGGTTACTTGAGTTGAGGTTTGATTGTTTTTCATTGTTAGCATGCTAATAGATTTTATTTATGGAAAGGTAATGTATGAAGTGTTTGAAATGGTGTTATATGAAACGCAGAGAAATTGACATCCTGTTTGTTTGGGGTCCGAAATTAATAATATTACATGCGCTAGTGCGCCTTACCAAATGTAAATAACGTTCGATTTTTTTTGCTTGAGGAAAAAGCTTGGCAGCTGCTAACATGAACATGAGAATAGCCTACATGCCTAATAGCTAACGCTACGTTTTTGTAGTTAATGTGAGCTATCATTGCAAAGTTATTAACCACTATTCTGAGTGTATTGGATTCATGGGCTTCAAAGTGTTAGGACAAGGAGAGTTTCATTCAGATAAATTGGTTAAATTTTCTACTCTATTCACTCAAGCGTTATATGATTTAAAAAAATAATAATAACTGGTTTTACAGTTGCCAGACGACATGCTGAATAATACAAGCATGGATTTTGTGACACGCATTTGTGTTTCACGTACAGACTGGGATGGCGTAGGAGCTGGTGACTTCAACCCACAGTCTTCAGAACCACCAGTCACCAAGCATAGGTGCTCCTAATGGTATGATGCTATTTCCTATTGCCACTATAGTGAGCATATTTTGTAATTCATTTTAGAAACGCCAGGTTGACAGTGGGTTATGAAAGTTAATAACAATTAAGTTACTCAAACTTGTTTCATTTTCTTCTCTCCAGTCATTTCCCATTCTAGAGCAGATGGTTCTTTGCAACCTCTCCTAAACTGGTATTCTGCAAGATGCAGCACGTAAATAGGAAGAGGCCACTCAATGACTTCTGATACAAAGACTTCAAATGGTAGGAATATTCCATCTTTAGTGTTTTGCTACCCCTTCAGTAGTTTTTTCGCTTTCAAATGACCCATCGTCAGTCTTCAAAGCAGAATCAGGCTTTTCTAACTGGAAGCAAGACGGTGGCTTCAATTCAACCATTCCAAATCAGACCATTGTAAAAATAGTTGTTGAAAGTTGAAAAAATTGTGTAAATATGATGTAGTTGTTGCTCACATGCTGTGTGTGTGTGTGTGTGTGTGTGTGTGTGTGTGTGTGTGTTTGTTTTAATGTACACAAACTGGCAGTGAAAGTGGTTTCTCTTTTCAACAAAAGGTGAAAGAGTTAAAGTAAAACTTGTTTAATTGAACGAAAAATGTGTGTATGATGATGTATGATTTCTGTTTAAAATATCAATGTATTTCCACTGAAGTGTCTATTATATTTTAGTTTTATATTGTGTTTTCAATGCACATTATAAATAAATGGGAAAATTGTTAAGAATTGTATTGGCTTTTTTGTTTTTTAGCATTTAGCATTCAAGTATTTGAACAAGGTAACACTGGTGAAATGTATGCACCTTATTGCTGTGGTGTAGTCTAGTTAGCTGTAGTGGGTATACTGTGATCAACCCCAAATATTAAAGGTAAACTATGCAGTATTGGCAATTTCCTTACTGTTTTCTCGGTTTTTGCTTCTTTTTCGCTGGCTCTGTCATGACGAATGTCTGAGAAACTCCATCGCTACCTTTTTCTAGCCGGTGCCTGGCGTGTATGTGTATTTGAATGCAGTAAAGCAATTTGTTACACTCGTTATACTTCCTGACAATGAGGCCGGGGACACAGTTGCAAGGGTGGTTTTTCCGCTCACAGGTGCTAGGGGGAAGCGAGACGGCCACCATTCACCCCGAAAAAAGTCATATAACCATTCCAATGACTCTGAAGCTGTTAAATTATGGTAAATTAAGCTAAAAAAACTAGCATATTAAGCTAAAAAACCTGCATAGTGTGCCTTTAATACCTATCCTTGTCTGTTTTAAGTTGGTATACTGAGATGGTGATGCTTTTTAAGTGGGTATACCAGAGACTTTCTAATGAGGAGACACAGCACTCCATAAAATCCTCCATAGAAATGCATGGGGCTAGTTTGTAACGTCAATATGGCCGTTGTCTACACATATCCCACCCCTTCGTCGGCAAAACGTCGACATGTGAATACATTGAGCCAATCATGTGGTGTGATGTGAATACATTGAGCCAATCATATGGTGTGTTGTGAACTCACCGCTGGAGCAAGATTGGTGTTGTGAAGCCTTGCGCACGCACATTTCTGCCGAATAGGATGCCCGATGAGTGCCCAAAAAGGATTGCAATATGGCCGTTGAGTGGAAGGACTTGCCCAAAAGGACTTTAGGTATACTGGGGTAGAACCGCCACTGTGTCAAATTCCTTTATTTACGCAAACCTGGCCAATAAAGCTGATTCTGATAAAATGTAATGAATCCATATTGTTGGAACTGAGCCTGCCGGTCTCTATTAAATAGGTTAGTTTTGACCATCAGAAAGTGCATCAAAGCTGACAAAACTTGATTGATACTGAATGCCCACAGCCTCTCTATGTTTGCATGCAGGCCAGGCCCACATTAGGTGAAAATATTTAATTCCTCTCCAAAGGCATAGTAAGCAAGAGGGCCCTTGCTTGGCCCGAAGAAACTGCCTGTCTCCATCTTGGGCCTTAACAAGTGTAAACTGCTAGCCTACACATAAATACTGTAACAGGTGCGCTGTACTTTGTGCTAAGCTAACCCACAATGCTTTGTGGGTTCTCCCGAAACCCAATAACTGGGGGTTATTGTACTTGTATTAGTCTTTATTTATCGATTATGTATGTGTTTTGGTGTCCTGCATTTTACCCTCTTCAGTTCTGCCTGTCGTGTAACTTTTTTTATTGGTTTGAGTGTGGCCACCCTTTACATGTACTGTACGAGTGTTATTGACTATTGTGTGTGCCTTGTTTCATTGACAGTGTACTCTACTCTTAACCCAATAAACTTTCTTTGTTTGAGTCTCATCAATTTGAGCCATTAAACTGGTCACAGGAGTGGTCTTAGCCAACATAAGAGAGCTACCTCTGCACAGCCATTGAGTCCTAGAGTAGGTGCGACCGGTGATTATCCCAAGACGGGACTCATTCGTGGCGGCAGACCTGGAAGAGGTGCGGCGGATCGGAAGTGCAGGCGGGAAGGCCTGGTTTGGGCCGCTCTGGGACCTGGGAAGGACTGGAGACTTCTGGGTGGGGAAGAGGGTGGGTGCGCTCTGAATGACTGAACTGTGTGTGGACCTTTTGGCTGCGTGTGGGAGGCACCGTGCTGTGTGGGCGCCTGTTCTAGTTGGCCTGTTGGCCGGCGCCACAGAAAAAAAAAAATGTTGTGTGGAGTTCGATAGCACGAGCCAGAAGCGGGGGAGTCGAGCCTTCATCACTGGCTGGGAGAAGCGGAGGACAAGCTCTGCGAGGAGGCAGCGCAAGGAGGGATGCCGAAATCGCTGATGGCATGAGAGCTCAGTGTGTCTGGCTGCAGCGGAGCTGGTGCCTGCATGTTCCGGCTGGTGCCTGCATGCTCCGGCTTGTGTGATTGTGGTGTGGAGCGACGGAGGTGCAGCAACAGTTGACCCGTGAGTTCTGGTGCTCGGTGCCAGAGTCTACGGTAGTGAAGTCTACAGTAGTAGTGCCCCACCAGGAGTCGGAGTGCTGCTGTGACACACCACGGAAAGTGCGACCGGAGGGCGGTCGCTGGAAGGGAGCTGGGGACGAGCGGCAACAGCCAGGTGACTGCCAGCACGCCCACATCGGACCGCTGGCAGTTCCCCGAGTGGTGAGTTAACTCCTGCGGTGTGTGCACCCCACGTGTTGTTGGCGGTACCACAGACTGATGGACTGTGTATGGGAATGCTGGCACTGACTTTTGGCTTCAACTGAGCCGTGAAGTTATTGCCAAGGACGGCAATGGCTCGCGATGGGGCTGTGTAATGTTGGTGTGCTGGACTTCGTGCAAAGCTAACCCACAATGCTTTTGTACCTGTATTAGCCTTTATTTATCAATTATTATTGTGTTTTGGTGTCCTGCATTTTACCCTCATTTTACCCTTTCACCCCATTTTACCCTTTTAGTTCTGCCTTTCGTGTAACCCTTTTTGTCTGTGTGAGTGTGGCCAAGCTTTACATGTACTTTACGAGTGTTGTTGACTACCCTTGTATGTGCCATGTATTGTTGTCTGTGTTCCCTGCTCCTGACCCAATAAACCTGCTTGGTTTGAACCTTGTTGTCTCGAGGCATTACAATATGCACATCTCAGTATCCATCCAAGAGGCCAAACCACACACTTGAAGCTGACAGATGGGTTGAGAGGGGAAGGAATAAATGACACCTCCCTCAGCGAAGCCACCACAACCTCATCACCACCCACATCCCTTCCCAAGCCCCTCCACCAGCACCATAGCCCAATACTTCAAGAGGTCTATATATAGACTTGACAGATTTGAGTGTGTGTGTGTGTGTGTGTGTGTGTGTGTGTGTGTGTGTGTGTGTGTGTGATGTGAATGTGAGTGAGTGAGAGAGAGAGAGAGAGAGAGAGAGAAAGTGAGCTCACAATATAAAGGAACTGACAGGGAGGAGGAGCGGGAAATTGCAAAGAAAGTTTCTCTCACTTTGGCAATCTCATTTTGTGGCTAAAAATTCAGTCTTTCTTCTTCACTTCCTCTGCTGGCATTTCTCGTGATCCCTGGATCTCAAACATGAAGGGAGCAAGGCGGGAAGAGAGGAGGACGGAGAAGGGCAGAGAACAAGAGAAAGTGACGACCAAAACTGTGAAACAGACCCACGCGGCCCCATTGGTTGGGACTACCTTGGTGGCCCCCACCTGCGGATCCCCTGCTAACACCTATTCCGCCATCTTGAGCCGCAACGAAGCTGTGAAAAATGCCACACGGCTAAAGCACTTCCTAGAGCTCAGAGACAAGTACGTCCAGAAGAAGGTGGTGTTTGAGGACCCCCTGTTCCCTGCTAACAACTCCTCACTATTCTACAGCTGCCCGCCTCCAATTAAAATTGTATGGAAACGCCCATCAGTAAGTACAAAAAATAAAACACACGCAGGGAAATATATTTACATTGAAATTGCCTAAATCCTTAGGTAATGACAATTTATGATAATAATGATATATTTTGGAAGCTGTATTGAGGAGATGAGCTGATGATGCCGGTGTCTACATTCTTGCCAGTTGTTGGAAGTTGGAAAAACAAACAAACAAATATCCACAGTTCTTCCTGACTGGTTTATCTACTCACAGAAGCCATGGCCGTGCAAGGACCATCTTAGAACCTAGCATGTAAGGCAATGTCTGAGCAAGATGAAATAGGAGTAGCTTTTGCTCTTAGGGTAACTGACAAAATCCAAACTGAAAGATAAGCACTCAACACTGTGCTGTTCATCAGCTGTTCAAAACATCTACTTACTTTTTTCATTATACCAACTTGCCAGTCATCAGCTTCTACAGGAATTCTTCATTCATGACATCAATTCCTGTGGAAAGCTTATGCAGACATACAGTAAGTGATTCTGCAGCATGATTGTTAGGGCATAGCACAGATTTGTCACATTCTCAAATCTCAGACAGCTGACTCGCAGCGCCGGGGAGGACTCTGCAAACAGCGCCCGGCATGAACTAACAGCGGATCCTCTGGAGAGCTCACATTAGTCTGTTGCCAGAGGGTTGGATTTTATAGATCCTAACACAGGCCCACTAAAGCCTCCTCTTGTTTATAGACATATTTTTTATGAGAGGATGCTTTTATGCCTTTGTTCTGAGAATGTTATGAGAGAGAATGAAACAAGACTATTCAGAGCTCTCTGGATTCAGTACTTCTTGTTTGAAAGAAATGAGGTCTGCTGCTTACAAGCGAAAGACCCACTGATCCTTTGAACTAAAAAGAAGCTTAATTAAAGTCCATGTCAGAGACACATTGATCTTTAAGAAATGTGCTAATATCTCTCTGATGACGACAACCTCTTGACCTGTACTTAGTGGCTAATTAGGCCTCTGAACTGGGCATCTTTCAGAAATGGCCCAGCTGCTCTGCGGCTTCACAGAGCCAAGGATCTGACACTGCCTACCCACGGTCCCCCTGGAGCACCCCATGTGATGGGAATGAGGGTCAGCCCATGTGAGGTAAACGGGGGTGACTCACAGTTCAACGCAATTGTTGAACTCAAGTTATGGCATTTGCCTGGCAAAACGGGAACAACGTGACATCAAGTTCACCTTGTATCTGTACCTTTACCGTGCTGTCTCAATTAGTTACGATTTAATTTCTTGATTGTTGTTATTTGTTAGCACTGTCTGCATTGCACTGCTCTGCAATTGATTTCTCTAATGGATTGTATAACCGTGTTAATACATTGCAAATTAATATTATCTCTGCTTGTGATGGTTTGAAGATGAAAGGTTTTGCTGGTTCACATTTACTTGCACTCCTGCCATTATTGTTCATGCCACAAATTAAACCTATACCATGACTTGGGCAATACGCCTCTGTAGTTAGTAAATGGCTTAACCATCTGGGATGAGGGCTCATTTTACATCAGTAGTGTTACAGATAAGTCACAGTAACACTGACCTGAAATGTAATGAAAGGAAATATAGGAATGACATAGTGTTAATTTTGTCACCTATTTTTAATTTAGTCTTAGTCTTAAGTCTTGTGACGAAATGTCCTTTTTAGTCTTTGTCATATTTAGTCATTCAAGTATCATTTTTGTTAGTCAAGTTTTAGTCGACTAAAAGTCTCGTCATTTTAGTCTAGTTTTAGTCAAAAGAAAACTAAAGGTATCTTAGTCTTAGTCAGTTTTAGTCAACACATTTTAGTCTTTTTTTTATAACAAATTATTTCTGATTACCATTTGAGTCAAATAGTGTTTCACACATCTCAATTTTCCAACAATATTGTGTGTCCACAGGGCTACTCGTCTGTTATAATTACTCATTCTGATTTTTTGTCAGTCAGTATGTTTACATGCACAGGTAAGTCGAGCTACAGTTATAGCTCGGCTGGGATTTGACCATAGACAGTAAAAGATTCGACTGGACCACTGTCATATTCAGAGACCAGTGTTTCTCAAAGTGTGGTCAGGAAATCACTAGTGTCCTAAGTTATCCCAAGTGGTCCGCGAAAGCAGACGTGGTAAAATATAATATAGATGAGTGGTTTACAATATTGAACCAACTTGTATGTAAAAACAGTTCTGCAACACTGTCTATGTAAGCTATGCCAGTTTAAATCATACAGTATGAATCCACACAATAAGCAAAGTGCAAAGACAATAAGCAAGGTGGTTCAGTGAGTAGGCCTATAGTGTAGACTAATTATAGGCTACTGTTGAAGTAGGTCTAATCTTTTTTTTTTAGCTAGGGTTACTTATGGTCCTGAAACTGAAAAAGTTTGAGAAACACTGTCGTAGACCAAAGTATTAATGTTTTACTCCTCCGCTAGATGGCTTATATACGTCAAACACAACACATTCCCCAAACAGACTCTTCATCTTAGCCATAGCTAACTTGCTAGCGAACTTTCCATATTAGCTTACTTGCTAGCAAACTTTGCATCATCAGTCTAACTAGTTAAATAGTTGACATTACATGGTGAACATTTTCGTATGGACATTCTGGGGGATGTTAATTTGTATGAGAAAAGCTTCAACTTCTGGGTATGTAGCATTGTGGCATAAAGCTTAGGTAGTTAGCTTGCTAACTCTGGCAAAAATCTCCAGTGTTCTTGTTCCATGTAGTTTCATGTTGCAGCCACAGGGTTGCAGCAACAGCACGTAGACTAGCCTACAGGAAAGCTGTTGCGTATGAACTTATTCGGAATATTTTGAAAACGTAACAGCTAGATATTCTGTCTTCTCATTTTGTAGATGAAAATGAAGAGAGATTTTATCTTAGTTTTTATTTCATGCAAAACATTTTAGTCTCGGCTTTTTTTTAGTCAACAATAATGCATCTTAAGATAGTCTTAGTCAGTGTTTCAGGACATTACTGCCGTCTCGTCATCATCTCGTCTTAGTCATGAAAAAAAAGGTTGTTGACGAACATATTTCCTCTCGTCTCGTCTGACGAAATTAACACTAGAATGACAGAGAGCCAAATATCTATACATGGTCAAATGCTGTGTCTTGGTGATACATGGTGATACATGGTGATCATTTATTTTGGGGTTTACTACTTCGAAATACTTTGGCATGATGATAAGGAGATCGTAGGTCTTTCAACCTTCACAAAAAGTAAAGGTTAAAGTAGGTCCATGATTTTTCCTTGAAGATAACATCCGTACCCTTTACACTTATAAAGCAAATACAGTGTATTTTGGAAAAGTCAAAGTCTACAGCCCTTTATGATTTTATTTCTGGGACAAAAATGGTGAAGGAGGAGAGACTGACATTTATGTGGACTTGTGTCAAGCAGCTAATGCTACATGCTCCACCTTCTCTCTGTTGGCTGTGAATCTGTGTCCAGTTCAAATGACCAATGTCAGTATTTCTTTACCAGATGGTCACCTATGTTGTTTATGAAACACACCCTACACATTAAACAAAACAACCCTGTGGGACTTATTGAAACAGTACAGTTTCAGAAAGCATACTGCTATCCAATCATTTCATTTAAATCACCACAATGCTATCCAATCATTTCATTTAAATCCCTTCATAACTTCTGGGATAATTGCAACATAGAATAGCACAGGAGTTGTTCTCCCTGACAGTAGATCAGGTGGGTAGAGTGATGCAGCGGGAGTAAATGGTAAATGGACTGTATGTATATACTGTAGCGCTTTTATCAACTCCTCTGAGCACCCAAAGCGCTTTATAGTGTTATGCCTCACATTTACCCATTCCGATGGCAGAGGCTGCCATGCAAGGCGCCCACCTGCTCATCGACAGGGTCAGAAGGAGTTGGGGTCGAACTGGCAACTTTCCAGTTGCTTGACGACTCCTCTACCTCCTGAGCCACTTTGGATAAAAGTGTCTGCTAAATATCAGTCCCCTTTCCCTTTAAGTCTCACGGACCATAAAAGAGTTCCATTATCAGCATCATAGTTGGCTCCACAAGGCTTCCGTTTTAACATTCCATATGTTATCTTAATGCAGAGGAAGTAGATTGGGAACCAAATAGAACGTTCAAGCATTGTTTTTGTTTTTATTGTTGAAAGGGTCTATAGGGAGTCCTTTTGTAATGGCTGTCACTGCATGACCACAACCGTGGCGGTCATGTAAACAATTCCAGACCTTACTACACTGTTATTTTGCATCAGTTCGATTAGTAAATTAAGCTTTCACCATTAATCTGAATATTACAGTGCATGAAAATGCACTGTTCTGTTATCCGAAGTCTTCTTCTTCTTCTTCTTCTTCTTCTTCTTCTTCTTCTTCCCACCAAATTTCTGCATCTAATTCAGCTTCAACCGTTTAACGTAGAAACTTTGTTCCAACTTTGTAACGTAGGTCTTGAAAAGGAGACTTGAGGAATGTATTTTTCACTTTTTGAGATATTAATAAAAAACAAGCTTATTTTTCCCCATAGACTTTGTATGGGGACTATGACATCATAATGGGCTAATTAACTTGATTTGCACCTGTATCAACTTCCAGCTGCTCAACTAGGTCCCATCAAAAAGCTAGTTAAACTGATTGCACCTGTATCAACTGCTTTCTGCTCAATTAGGCCAACTCTCTCTGTGTATCTCCATTCTACAAGGATATAAGGCACATTCCATCCAACTTTCTATCCATTCATCCTCTTCAAACCATTCACTCATCTACCCATTAAACTATCCCATCAACATCCATTAAACAATATGCCTATCAACATCCATTCAACTTTCTGTCTATCAACATCCATTACACTATCTACATTCAACTTTTAAACTATATACTCTGTCTCAGGCTTTAAGCATACAATCTGGCTTTCTTAAGACTACTATTTCCTCTGCCCACAACTGTTTCAAAATACATGTCCTCACTACAATAATTCGCTATTAAATAATTTAACTATTTAAACTACTCAACTATTTAACTGTTCAGCCATTTCAACTGTCAGTTGTTATCAACTATGACTCCTGCCAACTGTTTACAAATAAAAGTTTGTTTGGCATTTTATGTTAATATACAGTATGTTTATATTTTCATGCACTGGTAATTTCCTCGAAATTACATTTTCTAGTTTTTCTTTCAATTAGATCCAGGCTCATAGATATTGCTATTTTTTCTCAAGTTGGGTACAAATGTTGAAACAGAAATTATTTGGATAAGGACTGACATGTGCAAGATTGAAGGCCAACTCTGTCCATATGAAGTCATGCCCTCCTAGTCTTCTAGTCAAGTTCATTGGCCACCATAAATGGTACCTCATAAAGATTAATCTACTAGCCATGCAGGCCACGAGGGTCATGAACGGAGCAGCTGTCAATGCTCTGGATGTCTACATACGCATCTGCATTATGCCTCTTCACTTCCAAAAAAGCTGTGGTTATCTAAACACATTTATTGAACTTCAGTCATGAGACTTCACAAGCAGCTTTGAGAGAAACAGGAGTCAACATCTACATTATATGTGACAGAATTATCTGTTGCCATAATTAAGAGGCCAAAGTAGTTTAGACTTATTACAGCATTATACAATTAAGCACCCAAGCATAAAATCAAACCACAAAGTCTTAAAGGCATTGCTGGAGATGTGATATTGGTATGCTTAGGGCACATTAGATATATAAATCTGGCAGTATCATCTCTGATTTACGGGTGCCATTTCCACAGGGCTTAAGTATCACATCTGCAATAGGACCCATGCTGCGCTTTTACAGTCAGGGTTGTATGTGTATCATAGCAGTATGCTGTTTACCCTCTGAGTATACATTGTTAACATGACTGGGATGACTGGCTCGGCTGTTTCCTCTCTGTTGTCTGGAGATGGGATTTCAGTTGGATTTCATCATATCTTAAAATAGTTGGTTTGACTTGTAAAGCTTCATTAAGTAGTGTAGGCTACGTCTAACCAATAAATATGTATTTCATCATATTTAGAGGAAAATCATGATAGGATCATAGCAATGATGAATGTCTAAGATGTTCATCTTTATAAATTACATTTGTCATCGGTCATAAAACTATTATTATAACATTATGTTGCTATTATTATAGCTATTGCCCCTTCCAACATCCCCCCCCCCCCCCCATTTTACTTCAATTCATCAACAGGGTGGTCAAGGGTGATGTCCTGCCCCATACAGCTGAGGTCTGCAAAATCAGAATCACATGCTGTCCAAACGCATGTGGCCCTGGTCCAGCAGGAGCTCAGGTTTTATAGAATAGGGCAGCAATGTGCAAGTCATGTGTCAAATTCCACCCGAGCAGTGATAATGACTGATAACCTCATTGGGCAGAGGGTCATGCTGGACTGACGCATCTGCCCAAATGATTCCCTGTGCAATCGGTGCATCTATTTGGTCAGGTAATCCTGGGAAATTGTCACCAAATTCACATCTGATGTAGGCTACTGTCTGTCATAACACTTCAAATAACTGTTCATAGGAGATTCTTCCCACACAGTGGTTAAGCTCTTCAGCAGCATGTGGCTTTATGTGTCAGAGTGGGGGTCTGGAGAGGCTAGCTGACAGAGTTCCCCAAGCCTGTCACCAGTTACAAGAAGTTGCCAGTCCATAGCACGTTCTATAGCACATTATGGCCATTTTTATATATTTTTGCATTTTTATTATTATGAGAGAAGAACATACATTTGAGATGTGATTGGCAATACCGAATCAATACAATATATTGCATGAAACTCATCTCTGGCTCAGAGATCAGACTGTTTCAGATCACAGCTGTTTTTGTCTTTCTCTCTGATTGTATCAAACAGGAAATCTGTGAAAATCCCCAGTTCATCATTGGCGGAGCAAACCGAACTGACATCTGCCAAGGAGACCTTGGTAAGACAAATTCATGATCAAGATTTAAGAGTAAACTAAAATCAAAATATACATTTAAAGGAACCATATGTAAGAAATTTATTTCAATTAATCAAAAAATGGCTCTGATATGTCATAGACAGATCATAAATCATGTTCATTTCAAAAATCAGCCCTCAACTGATGTTGATGTTGTGTTTTGTCATGTTGTGTTTTGGCCTGACGCGCCACCCTCCACCTATCTACTAATCACGAAGTCAGTAGTGTTTCGGCATCCGGGTTGGCAACCTCGAGTCAGGGGGGAGGGGGAGGGGATACACCGCTCTAGTAATTTGAAAGTGGTTGCAGTACAGTTTGGCCACAATCTTACATAATGGTTCCTTTAACTATACTATACTATACTTTTACTGTTAAAATACAGTTTCAGTTAAAGATTTGGTTTCTCTTTTGTGCTCCTGATACTGTTGATAGGCTGGAGTTGTTTATAGCATGTTAACTCATTGAGTGCCAAAAACATAATATTACGTTTTTCCTTCCCATGCGTTGAGTGCCAAAAACGTAATATTACGTTTTTAGCTTTTTAAAAAAAATAAATAAAAAAAAAACGAAATTAGACACTCTAACACACCTTATATGTGATTTTGGGAACTCTGTGATGAATGGAAATGAAATATATGTCAATCGAAAACTCATGAAAACGCAGAATCTGGACATTTTATCTGGACATTTTATCATAACTCGGTTTCCGCTTTGGGTCGAATCAGTGACGCATGCACGTCAGCTGAAAACCAGGCCATTTTCGTGGGTCTATCACTAGGTGGCAGTCTCGCCAGGTCTCGCTGATCACTTCCCGGAAAGTTTACAGACAACACTTCATATTTCATGAAAGACGTTATATCTCCATTTCTAGAAAAAAACAGCGAATTTTGATGAAAACTAGCCACTGTTTAGCTTGGGATTTCTCAGGAACAGAGGCGTGTAGAAATACACGGTTTGCACCCACTGAGAGCTTAAAGTCTCACCTTTTAAACGAGCCATTGTATGTGTTCATAGCTATAACACAGAATATGCTGTGGCTGTACAAAAATCATCAACAATGGTCTAGATTGCTGGCACTCTAGGACAAAGCTTTCGAAAACAGCTTGGCATTCAATGAGTTAAATAGTATACAGTCTCTCCCATTTACCGAACCAGAACTGCATATGAACACCTGAGTTGATGAGTGCAAACACTCTGAACAGCCAGTTAGTGGAACAATGCGCTGCATTTGACAAATGTGTATTTGATTAGGATTGTTTACTGCACCTCTACCGTACAAGGTAAATTGTTCTTGACACAATATAGAATTCATATCATTCATGGGCCAGACAGAGACAGAGAGAGTGAAACCACAGTAACCACAGTAACAAAAAGTAAGACAGAGAGAGAGCGAGGACAGATGGATTCGAGGGGCCAATTGGGGGTGATGTTGGTTGGCTTTGATGGACAGATCCACAGGAACCTGAGAAGCTGGACTCGGTCCAATCAGATTCCCCCTGAAACCCCTCTTGAGCCGAGCACCAGGCGACACACACAGCAAAGGACTCTGGAGTGAGTGACATGTTGGCTCTCCCACATGGATCAGTGGCCTGACCACTCTGGCAAGTCTTAGGCCGAACAGCAAAGCAGAGACGTGTGTGTGTGTGTGTGTGTGTGTGTGTGTGTGCGTGTGTGTGATTGTTAGAGGGAGGGGTTTGTGTGTAACCACAACACCAGAACAACTGTTGACGGACTGATCGTTCTCAGAACAGTTGGAAAGGGGGGTGGGGTGGAGTGGGGGTGTTGAGAGCTGATGCACAGCAGAACACACACCTGTCTTGAAGTGCTCTGAAGCCTGTGTCCACAGAAAGACTTTTAAGGGGAGCTGTGAATGGCCACAGTCACACCACATGGCGGAAGTGACAGAAATCCGATATTTTTCACACTGCATGTGACACAGATCTTGTTTTTCCCTTTCTAATTAGTGTTGGCGCAAAGACCAGCTTTGTTCTGAATCGGCTTCCAAATTTGCATATCCTCTCAAAGAACTCCCAAATCCTCAGAAGAGCTGTTGGACCAGAATTCATGTTCCGCTCTGGTTTGTTTTTGTTTCAATGTCTCAGGTCATAACACTGATGCTGTCAATATCAACTTATATGAAAATAATGAACAAGTGTGTTCATAGTCACATACTCGCTCATGACTTTTGAAGCTGAGGCAATAATTAAGCATAGCCAGAAAGAAAGAGAATCATGGTCTGATCACTGTTTGTCTTGAAACAAGAGGATGTGAATATACCATGCCTAACAAGATGAATCCCTAACATCTTATCTTACATTAAATTAGTAAATCTAGTTTTCCAGGAGTTTTGGTCCATGGTGAAATGGGGATTCTACATTTGTGCACAGTTAAAAAAAAAGAAACTTTTTTCTGTTGAAGGTAAAGCATTATTAACCTCCCTGGCTCCCCCTACAGGGGACTGCTGGCTTCTTGCAGCCATTGCTTGCCTGACGCTGAATGAGAAACTGCTGTATAAGGTCATCCCACCAGATCAGAGCTTTACAGAAAACTATGCTGGGATCTTCCACTTCCAGGTATCCAACTTGCCAATGACAACTTATCCAATAACATCACATACTTTCTGAATCTGAACACTATGAAAATCTTTAATTGCTTGGTGAGTGGTAGTAATTGTTTGGTGTTTAATGTGCAGTTCTGGCGTTATGGGGAATGGGTTGACGTTGTGGTGGATGACCGCATCCCAACGTGCAACAACCAGCTGGTCTTCACAAGTTCTGGGAAGAAGAATGAGTTCTGGAGCGCTCTCCTGGAGAAGGCGTATGCCAAGTGAGTGAACTCAGTGTTATCCTTGTGCTTTTCCTTCACACATTATAGATATTGTTATTACACGATTTTAAAGCTTCTGCATTTCACATTCAATTGTTTTGAGTGGATCTTCATGAAGTTCAAGGTTTTAATTTTGGTCCATAATGGTCCTGTAAAAGGAGTTTGAAAGTTAATTTGGGGGCAGCCGTGGCCTACTGGTTAGGGCTTCGGGCTTGTAACCGAAGGGTTGCCGGTTCGATCCCCGACCCAGTAGGGTGGAAATGGTTGGGCACTGCTCTCCCATGCCCACACCCACGGCTGAAGTGCCCTTGAGCAAGGCACCTAACCCCTCACTGCTCCCCGAGCGCCGCTGTGGCAGGCAGCTCACTGCTCCGGGTGTGCTTCACTGTGTGTTCACTGTGTGCTCTGCGTGTTTCACTAATTCACAGATTTGGGATAAATGCAGAGACCAAATTTCCCTCACGGGATCAAAAGAGTATATATACTTATACTATATATTTTCCTATCATCATCACAATGCAGAAGAACCTTTCTTCACTTGTACTACTGTATGTTCGTTCCCAGGCTGCACGGCTCCTATGAGGCCCTGAAGGGAGGTAATGCTCTGGAGGCCATGGAGGACTTCACCGGAGGCGTGACAGAGTTCTTTGAGGTCCAGGATGCGCCCAAGGAGTTGTTCCGGATCATGAGGAAGGCCCTGGAAAGAGGATCCCTCATGGGATGCTCCATAGATGTGAGTCGTGCTAGAACTCTCTGGAAATGATTGTGTGTCAGCTCTGTGCATTTATACAATACTAAAACATAATCCCAGACCAGCTTTAGTATCTTGGTAAACTTGAATTATCTTACCACTTTGTAGTAATTCGGACCGATTTTAAACCCTTACAAGAAGAACCTTGAATGTTATCTGTGAAATGTCAATTTGTAGCTATTTTTACTTTACCTTATATTTTCCTCTTTCCTGCCACGTGTCTTTCCCTTGATTATTCTCAGAAAGTAGTCGCAAGAGAACAGACGACTAAAACCTCCAGTGGCTTAGTAAAAGGACATGCCTACTCCATCACCGCTGTTGAAGAGGTGAGACATTTGTGTGGCTGATTTATTTAATTCCCCCAGCGCTTCTGTGTTTAACTAGAGACTTCACATCGCCATGTCTGGCTCCTCAGGGGCCCCAGAAGGTCTTGAAGGACACCCGGATTCGCCTGGTGCGCCTGCGTGACCCCTGGGGCATGGCTGCCTCCCCAAAGTGCATGTCAAACGACTGGACAGCCCTCGCCCACTCCGAGCAGGACAAGAAAAGGCTGGAGCCAGTTGAGCAGGGCGAGTTTTGGTACGGAGAGAGGACCTGCTCCTGTCTGTAACCAAACAGTACAGAAGACCGTCAGGGTCTGATTTTCATGTGAAATCTTTGTGCTATTTGGTGTTAGACATTAAGCCATGCACACATTTAGGAAGTGATCTCAAATTAACCTACTTGACCAAGCACCCTCAATCACAGCCCTCTTCCACATTTTGAGGATCTAGTTTTAATTGTGACTATGTTCATCTTACCTCTCTCTCTCTCTCTCTCTCTCTCTCTCTCTCTCTCTCTCTCTCTCTCTCTCTCTTTCTTTCCCTCCCTACTCTCTCTTTCCCACCTTTTAGGATGTCTTTTCTGAACTTCCAGAATCATTTCACCAAGCTGGAGATCTGTAACCTGACCCCTGACACACTTCAGGATGACAGCACCAGCAACTGGAAGGTGACTGTCAATGAGGGCCGCTGGGTAAAGGGCTGCTCGGCTGGGGGTTGCCGGAACTACCCAGGTGAGATCCAACACACATGCAGCCTGTTCTATTTCTGGACATTTATGTAACTTAATAAGGCAATTGGTGTCGTGCTACTTCTACTTACAAATGCAACACGATAGCTATAGCTCATGCACAAGAACTTTACTTGTTGACAGATTTGGCCCTTTGCCCACTTAAGGCCCATAGTATGTGTGCAATATTGCATTTGGCAGTATTGCACTGTGTTGACCACAACCTTGGACTCAAAGTTTTTTCCTCATATTTTAGTTGGACAAACTATTGATTTTGACAGACACATTTTGGACGAATCCTCAGTACCGCATCTGTCTCCTGGAGGAGGACGATGACCCAGAGGATGGAGAGAGGGATTGCAGTGTTGTCATAGCCCTCATGCAGAAGGGCCGGCGGAAAGAGCGCCACCTGGGGGCGGTCCTCCACACCATCGGCTTCTTCATCTACAAGGTGCCTACTTTTTATAAACAGAGCTCTCAGGGGCCCACACATATTCCACATTCCCAACCTGGCTTATTCAATCTAGGGCCCTAATCATCCCTCTGTAATTGGCTCATTCATTCATTCCCTCTCTCTTCACCTTAAGCTGGTGTGTGGTGACTGCAGGTGTTACATATTGGTGGTGGTTAGTGAGGCTCCCCCCACACTGATAAATGCTTTGGGTGCCTTGGTAAAGAGCTATGTAAATGCAAGTTGTTGTTATTGTTATTGTTGTGCACATTAAATGATCATCATACTCGTCAGTGAGATGCAGCTAATTTGCTTAAATTTTCATTGCTGTTCACGACTCATTTTACTCTAAATGATCTTGTTGATGTGTCTTGTCATATTGTTGATTATGTCCTTTTCTTATTCCTTTCTCAAGGTTCCAAAGGAGGTAAGCCTACATCTATTAGACTCATGCTGGGGTACTAATTGGGCTGTCCCTGCAGATGCCTGTCCCCTTTGTACCACACTTCTGTACTGCAGTTTTCTGTACATGTTAGTACATGTTAGTACAGGTAGATGAGCATGTTGCAATTTTTGATGCATTTAATTAATTTTTGAATTTCCCCTTGGGGATCAATAAAGTGTCTATCTATCTATCTATCTATCTATCTATCTATCTATCTATCTATCTATCTATCTAATGGAAATGCTACAGGGAGCATCACTACAAAGTCGAGGGTTCTCTCAAAGACTCGAATGAACAGTGTCATTGTTGTTAGTGTACAATTTGTAATCAAAATGAACTAAGTAGATTGGTTTTCCAGAAATATCTAAGCAGGATAATGTCTGTGGTGCTGCTGTTGTTTATCTCTGGTCCAGCTCCATGGCAGTAACAAGCCTCTGTCCAAGGACTTCTTCCTGTACAACAGCTCGGTGGCTAAGAGCAAGTCCTACGTCAACCTCCGGGAGGTGACTGAGCGTGTGCGGCTGATGCCAGGCGAGTACGTCATTGTGCCCTCGACCTTTGACCCCCACAAGGAGAGCGAGTTCATTTTGCGGATCTTCACAGAAAAGAAGAGCACATCAGAGTGAGTTATGGGGGTGGGCTGGGGGATGATCTATACAATTATTATATTATGTTTTATCTATAAATATAATATAAATGGAAATATAATAAAATATGAATTATTATATTATTAACATATTACTATGAATTTAATGGGTCGATCCTACCAATAATATTTTGTGAATTTGTTGAGAATAGGCTGATCACAGTCTCTGATCTCTGTCTGTAAGCAGAGAGAGAACACTGACCACTGACCACTGAACACTGACCTCTGCTTTTCTCTAGGATGATTGAGGGAGCGAACGAGGCTGATGAACCTGAGGTACACCACCTGACATGATTCTGCTTATGTGTCTTCACACGGTTATATGTCAAGACTTTGTAGATATTTTATGGATGAGATACCGTTTTCAAGACATTGCTTTAAGTTATTACTTTTGTGAGCTGAGTGTTACTGGCATGCTAATGAAAGACTTACTTACATGTGCAGGTATAAATTGAAGTGTTAAGATGTTTCAATATGTTTGAAGTGTTAATATGTTTACTTGACAGACATCCTGCTTCAATAAGTCACATCATAACTTTTACTGCTGATGAAATAGATAGTTCTAAAATGCAATTACTGACTTTGGTCCTATAATTATTTGCAGAAGGACATAAAGAAGAAGCTCAAGGTAAGATTTAAACAAGTTGAACTGAGATAATTGTACTTTTGGTGTCAGGTCACAGGCATTTATGAAAATTTGTACTACTTGTAATTATAGAATTTTGGATCTAAAATGTTATAGATATGTTACAATGAAGTTGTTTTGTCCTCTGTTTTCTTATTTTCTTGTTAGGAAAACGGAATGCTTTATGGATTGACCTAATATAAACATACAAAAGGTTCAGGTGTAAAAAGTCCACTTTCACAAACGTGTAAAAATCATGTTGTTTTTATTCATCCAAGTTTGTTTTTTAATATAAAAAAAATCAACACAACTCAACAACAGTGTGGCTGATATTACATTTAAAAATAATTATATAAATATATTTCTGTTTTGGCATCTGTTTTGGTTTTGCATCGGAACCCTGTAATGTTTCATGAGTGGGGTCTATTTATGACTAGGGGATGCAGTCCACTAATACACAGCTTGTGGAATATTCTTATTGCAGCCAGGACTCCATCTAGCCCAGTGTTTCTTAACTGGTCTGGCCTTAGGACCCCCAATTTACCATGGTCATTAAGTCACATCCCATATTTTAGCTTAAGCCAACTGATAAATACAGTGTATCAAATCATAGGCACATTTGCAAAGTCCTTGACCACTCCTGAGTCACCTTTCAACGTGCTTGACAAGTTTGTCTTTGACAAAAGGGTGTTTTGTTTCCATGTGCCATTTTAGTTTTGATGGTTCTAATTTGCCAGCAATTCAATGCACACCACACATTGGGGTTTCTATCTCTTTTTGTCCTCAACAGGTGAATCCATACTTCAAATATAATATGCAGGGTCGTTTTGCCATATTTATCGCTAAAATTACGTCTAATATGACCTGTTACATAAACATTGTCTATATTGATGGCAATGACTGGCATATAAATAAAGTATATCAAACTAAAAGGTCTGACATTAGATCTGATAGCATTTTAAATGGGTGATTCTTTTTCTTTTTCTTTTTTTTACCACATTCCACGACCTACTTTTGGGTCCCGGTTAACAAACATTGATCTAGCCTATATCCATATCACTATACACTAGCTGTGTGTTAGTGGTGTATCCCCTGGTCATAAATTGACCCCACTCATGTACAATTACTGCAGAGACCATTAAGAGGACAAATTATCTCCTGTGGGACCATCCAGTGGTTGGATAGGGACAATCACAGCACAATGATAAAAGTGTTGTTATGAACTACTAGTCTGGCTTGGCTTTCCCCAGACCAAGCTCAATCTTTTAAGATTGAACATTGGTCTGGGGAGTCCGCTATGTATTTTCTACTGCACAAGAGGACACGAAAACTCCAGGCTCTCCCGCTATCGTCATCGTTTTAAACCTGCCAATAGCGCGCCAGGTGGATAAGCCAGCATGTGATTGGTCCCGGCAAAATGTTAACGGAAGCAGCAGAAAAAGATGCACAGCTTTCCAGCCTGAGCTGCAGGGCGAAAAAGAAATCGCCGGCAGAGCAGGCTGGGTTCACCCAGCCTAAACTTCTACACTAATGCACTATCATTTTAGAGAAGGTCAAACTGCAGTGGAACTGCAGGAGACCCTCTCTGTCTGTCATTTTTGCTCATACCACCACCATGGTAATTTTTCAAGTCTTCCATTTTATTTCATTCATCCAACAGACAGAAACTGACAAGAAAAAGAAAGTCAAGGTAGTTGCATGCAATGCGGTGCCATGGATAACCATAATCACAGTGTGCTAATATTCTTAACACGCTTGTAGTTTACTGCCAGTAAACTGCTAACATGTTGTCTTGTTATAAAATAGGAAGAAATCCATGTAGAGTGCTTTTGATCATCCAGCTTTACCAGCTTTTCAGAGTGAAACAAGCAAATCACTGTAATCAGTCTGTTATTACAGTGTGTCAACCATCATGCTGAGAAGGGCAGTGGCTGTTTTTTGTCTAGCCTCTGCTTATTGTATGCTCTCCCTGCTAAACCTGCCCCTCCCTTCTCAAATCCACCCTGTCTCATACACTGTTGCTCTGTCCTGTGACTGTCATGCTCTCAGTTTGTATCTTTTCATCCATACATACGTTGATTCATCTTTTATGTTTATTTCCCTAAATCCATAATTTTTCTCATTTTTATCATGCTCCCCTTGTCCTCCTTCCATCCTTGTGTAGCCAGGCAAACCTGAGGAGGAGGAAGAGACTGAGGAGGAAAAGCAATTTAGATACATCTACCAACAGATTGCTGGCGAAGTAAACTCTCTCTCTCTTTATCTCTTTATCTCTCTCTCTCTCTCTGTGTGTGTGTGTGCGTGTGTGTGTGTGTGCGTGTGTGTGTGTGTGTGTGTGTGTGTGTGTGTGTGTGTGTGTGTAATCATGCATGCATGTGTTTGTGTGGATATGGTTCAATAGATAGTCTTTCGCAAGAGATAAAAAGCTCATATCAATACACAACCCTGCTAAGACCATGTCACGCTTTGTCACATTATGTGCTTATAATTGCAAAAGGGTTCTTGGCTGTTGTAGAAAGAAATGGCTGATCTTTAATGCAATATCTACATTGCCCATTATCAGCAGCCATTCATCCAATGTTGCAAAGACACATTCTGTTTACGTATCTGATATCATTTTAAAAGGCTAACTGAGAAAACCCTCAGAACCCTTTTGCAATTATGTAAGCACATAATGTAATCTAAAAAACTGCTGCCCTGAGTAAAAAAACAATGCAAATGATCTCAGCTGGTATTCTGTCTATAATCGAGTGAAAAGTACATTTCTAAGTTTCTTCAAACTTTTGACTGGTAGTGTAGTCCACAGTAGTTTCATACTCCATGCACATGCTCCTCATACATTGAATGTTCACATGCTGTGAGGTCCATATTTACAAAACTGAGAGCTGGTTACAAAATACAACCCCTACTGAGCAAATGACAGTCCCTGTAGGATGTTTTAGTTTAGCAGTTCAGCAATGAATATAAAGTATTTAATGGATGGGACCCTGTTAACCCCTGACATTTCTCTCTCTCTCTCTCTCCCCCTCTCATATTTCCCTTGCTCTCTTCTTGCTATCTCTGCTTCCCTCTGCTGTCTTGATCTCTTTGAAGGACATGGAGATTTGTGCCAATGAGCTCAAAGGTGTCTTGAACAGGGTGGTGACTAGACGTGAGTAACCTGTACTTGCCACACTTAGCCTGAGTTTGACCTGAGCCTCGAAAGGGTCAAGTACAGTTATAAACCTTTCTTACTTTACTTACATTACCAACATGGTCATTATGTCCTATTCCACTTCTCTCATCTTGCAGATATTGAGCTGAAGACAACACAGTTTACCTTGGAGAGCTGTAGGAGTATGATTGCACTGATGGATGTATCCTTTCTAATAAAGTAGAAAACCGCACTTGTTTGCTTTTAGTAGGACTTCATAACATTTCTTAACAAACGAATGCCATCATTAGCGTGTTGTGAGCAGCCAAATTGGTCATACCATATACGGGTATCCAAGTGCCCCCGGGGACCCAGGTTCGAATCCGACCTGTGGTCATATCCCAATCCCCATCTCTCTCTCTCTCTCTCCCTGTCAATCTTCACTGTCCTATCCAAATAAAAGGCAAAAAACCCCAAAAAATGAAAATATATATATATATATATATAAAAGGAAGAAATAATGATCTGAGTAAGCTCTGATTAATGAATACATTAGTGTATCCCTTCTGCTATGATATTTGGAGCAGTGGTATGTGCAATTTAGTGTTTGTCCTCCTTAACTGTTTTTCCAGACAGACGGCAGCGGTAAACTCAACTTTCAGGAGTTCAAACACCTGTGGAACAAGATCAAAGATTGGCGGGTAGCCCACAAGGAGCCTTTTACTATGTGACCTCATTCAATCTATGAGAAATATATTAGATGGTGAAGGCAATGTTTGGAGTGTGGACTCCCCTCAGTCAAAAATTAACACTATGTTCTCGGCTGTAAACAAACCAAAAAAAAAAAAATTAGCATCTGAGATTCAGGGGAGGTTCATGCCCTGTATTGTTTTTTTTCTTTTACAGGTGATCTTCAAACGATATGATCTGGATAATTCTGGCACTATTAAGAGCTTTGAGATGAGGAATGCTGTGGAAGATGCAGGTCAGGCCAATTCATAGGGGACTCTGTTTTTCTTTCTCTCACTTGTGAACTACATGTCGTGAACTTGCTCTACCATCTAATGACAGGTGCCGATCATTCAGATATGCCCTTGTTTATGTCACACACCCAGAGTTGTATTATGTAGACATATTATATGTATGCAACCTGTATTAAATTATCTCAAACATTTGCGGATTATGACAAATTGTTCCAAAATGCCCCCATGCAGAAATAGAATGCAGACGTTGAATGTTTGCACCTTTCATTCCACTTTATGAAAGGTTGATGGAAGTTTGATGAACCTTTCTATCTCTTGTTCCCCTAGGCTTCCACCTCAATAACCAGCTCTATAACATCATAACAATGCGTTATGCTGATGAGAACATGGAGCTGGACTTTGACAGTTACATCTGCTGTCTGGTTCGGCTTGAGGGGATGTTTCGTGAGTATATTGTCCCCTGTACTCTAATTTCTTACAAAATAGGAAAATGCAATTTTTTTATTGCAATCTAATGATAACAGATAAATAGAAGCGGGCACAATAATCCATACAAGTCATACAAATTAACCATTGCTAGAACAATTAATTGTGTTATGTTTATAGTAAATATGGTTTTGTTTTTCATATTTTATGATGTTATTATGGCATAAACTTGTTTTTTTTCCTCTACAGGGGCATTTAAGGCCTTTGACAAAGATGGCGAGGGCATGATAAGGCTCAGTGTTCTTGAGGTAAGAGAGTGGAATGGTCTTCTGGTAGTCTTTATACATTCTTCAACATTTGCAATTTAACTTTTTAACTTCTCTCATCCCCCACACACACACACACCCCCCACAACCCATCACACACACACACACACACACACACACACACACACATACACATGCAACTTACTCCACAAGTGGCTCCAACTGACAATGTATGCCTAGGCCAAGAAGAGTGACTCTACATGGTGTTTTTCACTAATGGTGCTAAATGGTCACTAAAGAACTGGAGATTTCTTCTAACCTCAAACATGACCAACGTGGGTGTGAATAAGGCCCAGTGGGGTCCCTGCCATCAGGTATTTGCACAGCACCATCTCAGGAAGGAGTCACATTCAGGTGCTCTCTGGTCATTTGTCTGTCATATGTGAAGCCACTTCAAGCAAGGACTGGATGTTTTTAAAAGGACACTCGTGGTAACTACAACAGTACTCTGAAGCTGAATTGCTGACTGCTGTACCTATATGCGCAAACAATTTCCTTCAAAACTCCTGCATGGTCTGTTGAATTGGAAATACCATGGGTTGATGATTAGAGATGGTATGATATTGGATGTGCCTTATAATATACACCTTCTATTTTTAATTTTGTTATGTGGTAAAATTCACTCAAAAGTAATTATTCAATAAATCATCAACTGACCTTAATAAAGCCAGAAGGTGTTCTAAATGATCTTTGTTACAGCTATAATAAGGTGGTGCACCAAGTTGAGGACAGAAAGGCTTTGGTGATATAGCTTGTCCTGACCATCAGAGGGTGCCATAGCAATGTGATGCAATTGGATTTCTATTTTGATTATGGTAAAAAAAAAAAAAAATGCCTGTAGCACACACCCATATGGGCTGTCAGGTTGTCTTAATTTGTCCAGTCAGTTTTGGATTCACTTTGGATGGAATGCAATAACTGTCAACAATTAAGAAATGCTGTGAAACGACTGTTTGTAAAGTTAATGTCATACCTCTTCTTCCAGGTCTGAGATAGTGTCTCATTCAGTCCCTACCTTGATTCACAAGGGGGCTGTATTCTGATCAGGCACTGAATTATATAGCCTTTTTGAAGCTTTACAGTAAAAGTCCTTGTTATATATGAGGATATGAGGCAAATAGCATGCGTTAGAATTCATGTAGAGTCTTTTGCCAATTTATTTCATGATAAAGTGGAAAAATTACACATTTTCAAACATTGACAAAATTGTTTGCAGTTATTTTGTCAGAATCATAGATTTTACTTATAACCTTTATGAAACATAAAGCTAAGTGTTGTCCGATGTTAAATTTTTTTTCATAAGAATATATGATTTAGATACTAGCAATACAGTCAGTAATCATATAAGTTATAAGAATAAGGTTAAAAATCAGAACTTATTATATTTTATTTTTATATTATATTTAAAAATGCATGTCAAGTACATAAGGACAAGAATTCAAAGTGAAAATATCACTTCATTTTTTTTTTGGGCTGAAACTGCAGAGTTTCCTACAATCTGGACAAAACCAGCTATGTTTTGGGGAACATTTTTACTCCAACACATGAATTGTGAAACCAATTTATAGGACAGTCAAGATTGTCACATGCTATCATTTTACCAAACTCAGCTTGTTTACAGTAGCACCAAGTATTTTCAGTATCGGCAGAGGGCAATCCTAGTTGTGCCTTTCCAGCATCAGAGTAAAGTGATTCTGGAATAGAGGAATTGCTTTGCAGGCCTTGAGACTCTGCATTTGGCAGTTGTGAAAAGAACTTCCCAACAAGCTCTGGTAACACAGCATTCAGAAAGATATGGTGGGATTTCTGGGTAATTCGGATCCAGAATGACTCATCAAAATACTGTAGATCTCCTCATGAAGTCATTCTCAGTCCAAACAACAAAATGTGCAATTCTGCATTTGCATACACCTAGTTGTGTTTGCACTTGATAATAATATGCATGTTTGGGGTCCAGCTTGATTTTACCATCTCCCTCATTCAAACAGAACTTTTTTTCCTGACATGCATCAATTATGTTGTCATGCCTTTTGTAAAAAGGACATTTTATCTCTAGAACACTGACACCACAACAGTCACAGGACATTATTCCATCTGCGGGAAGCCCCAATATAAGGAACTTCAGGATTTATGACAAATCCTGTATCATAAATATGAATATTTTTATGCAACAAGGACATTTTTTCTTCAAATTTATCTCTAGCAAGCTTTTCATGTGTGCATCCCCAAGCAGTGGCACTTGACTAAAAACAATACTGATTGAGGATAGCAAATACTCTTTATCAGACTCAGCGATGACTGTGTTGGGTCCATACAACACACTGCTTTCTTTTTGGATGCAGTAATACGACCTGTGCAAAGCTGAAACCATAAGTCGGAATGGGCTTGCTCTCGTGTAGTCTTTTCTACAGCTTGGGCTTGCTTCAGCCTTTTCAACTTGTTGACAATGAATTCTAAGGTCCGCATAATTCAGGGAAAACATACTTTCATCTCTCAGATTACTCAAAATATCAGGGAAATCCATCAGTTCTGATTCTGTCATAGATTTAACAGGAAAGGGTTTAGTCAGTGACATAACTGGTAACTTTGTACCTCCAGTGTGCAAATCTTGAAACGTTTTAATTCTTGTTGGTGTGTCTGAACTTATATTCGGGAGCATTTGACATCTGACTGACTTGTTTCAGCTTTGTGGATGTTACTGATGTTAAAGTTGTTAAAGTTCAGCTTCTTATTCATGGTTTTATGTGATATAAGGTCAATATTTTTGTAATCCACTTTCCTATACTGGAAGGTATAGCCAGTAAGTAAGCAAGCATTTTCTTTTTAAATGAGTTATTTACGTCTTAAATATTAACTGAAAAAAGTAGTGCTGCCATGTTTCTCCTAATCCAGCCTGCAGTTCATCTATTTTTGCAGTGATTCAGTGTTTTTGCAGCGATTTAGTGGCCTAGATCTAGACGCACCCTAGCGACGGCAAATGTAATTTGCTGCCAGAATAGTCTAGCAACTCTCTGTTGGCTTGCGAGCTGGAAAAATGTAACTTCGATAAGGCCAATCACATCGTGTATAGAGTCGGTAGGTGGGCTTAACATAATGATTGATGGCAAAGTTGCAACGGTTTGGTGTGAATTTCATGCTACATGAAAACAAAGAAGGTGGATGTTGCTGTTGGCGAACAGCGTGCACAAGTTAAGCTTTTTTTAATTTGGCAAAAGTTTGAACTAGCCAACTAGCTCCGCTGGTGGGAAAATGCATGGGACTCATGAGTTGTAGCGCTATCCTATTGCATGCAGAGGGAATTTGAAAGACAACTGATTATCCTGACAGGGGAGGCACCTCACCCCACTTTTATTAGTTATTTTTCCAAAATTGCCATATAATAAAGAGCATCCTTCGAGCCTTTTGGATAACTGAAACAATATGATCATGGGGGAAAATAGTGTAAGAACATAGCGGTCATAGCCTATAGTGTTTAATAGACTAGCACACAGCGTTTAATAGAATAGTTGCATAGGCTACAATACAAGTAAATAGGTTATAACAGACTCACCAATAGCAGGCCTAGGCTACAGCTGAGTGCAAAATCTCATCATCACTATGTCTTTCCATTCATTTTGAAATGTTCTTGTAAGATCCTGCTCAAAAGCAAATTGCACATAGGGCCTGATAATATTGCAACATTGAACGTAGGCTATGTGATCGCTCGGAATGTTCTTTAAAGTACAGAACTAATTCTAACACATTTAGAAAGTGGCTAGAGGCACCAAATGTGATGGAAAGTTTAAGAGCGAACGGGACACTCTGCGTGGCTTTTAGTATTATGTGCTGCTCTGACAGTCCACTTTTATTGACTGTTAGTCTACTGTTTTTGAGTTTGGACATGTACTGTTTTGCAGTGACAGGCTATGAATGCCGACTCCACAACTGTTGCACTTCCCAGTTGGTGTAATACATTGCTTACTATGAATCAGTGACAATAACTCAAAGACAAACAATTCAAATGGATGACTTATTTAGAAATTTAAACTAGGTAGCATTTTAACCTTTTAAGTTATTTAAGCACAATTAACTTCTCAAACAGTGTTGTATTCAGACGACGCATATAGGGCCTGTTAATTAGTCCAGCAAAAGAAAATAAACACTCTACTGGAGCAGAGGGGCTTGACCATGCAAGGGTGCCACAGACAGACAGAGACAGAGATTTTGTGCTTTATAGATAGTTAGATAGATGTCATCACAGTGTTTCACAGAAAGTATTTTACAGTATTTTGAAAATACAAAAATACACAACACTGAAGTATTTTGATACAAATTACAATGGCATTTTCATCATTTCAATAAAATACAAATTACAAAATAGTATTTTGTATTTGAAATACGTATTTTAAATACATGTATTAGAAATACTGCCCATCTCTGACCGCTGCCATTAAAGGCATTTTCCCTCCACTTGTTCTTCAACCATTTTGTTATACACTTCTGTAAGCTCTTTGGATATATTGGGATAGCATGTCATGTTATAGGGAAATATAATGTTAGGCCTTTGCAGTATCCACAAACTGCACACAACATGTATCAGTAGCCTTCCCATTGTGGAATTTGGACATGAGAACAACATGAGAAGATACGTATGTGAGACATCCACTAGTGTGTTTAAAACATGACTAAGTATGTCCTTGGATATGAGTTTAAATAGAAACAGTGTATATTTGCCCAGTGTTATGCACACTCTACAGATTGGTACTGGTTATCTACATGCAATACTGTAACTTCCCAGAACCTGCTCAAGTGTGCCATGTCTTCTCAGCAAAAGCTGTTGGGATCACTTACTGTCAAGACGTTGTGTATTCTTTCAGCCGGTTGTCCGGAGACAGCTGGAGAAATGGTCTGGTTGTTTCCCCACCACCCTATCTCCTCCTATTCCGCCACCACCACCACCACCACCACCACCACCATAACCCTAAATATAGAGCTGTTAGCTGAGAAGCCGAGGTAAAAGTTTGTATGTGTGTGTTATGTGTGCCACATATAAGTGGACTGAAAGCTGCAGGAGGGAAGGGGAGAGAGAGAGAGAGAGAGAGAAACAGAGGGTGAGAACTGGGATACTTTTTGCTCTCTCTGTTCTTAATCTCAGTCTATGCAAAGACCCTTAGGAGTAGTAGTATTTGGACTTTAAGTAATTTCTTAACTTAACATTTATTGTGCGTGTTACCAGTGAATTATCAACATGAGTGAAGAGAAAGCAGAGGTAAAGACTTTACCTACATTTGAAGCTGGCCCATTGGCTTCACCTGGAAACACCTATGCCCCCATCCTGAGCCGTAATGAGGCCGTGAAGGATGCCCAGCGCCTCAAGACCTTCCAGGAGCTAAGGGACAAGTACGTCCTCAAGAAAGTGCTGTTTGAAGACCCACTGTTCCCTGCCAACAACAACTCTCTCTTCAAGACTCGCAGGGCTCCCCTTGATATTAAATGGAAGCGGCCGCGGGTAGGTCGTCCTGTCTCCCCCAAGGGGGATGCTACATAGCAAGTATCCTGTTTAGCTGGATAGATCTATGTCTTTGAATTTAGCCACAGATAATCAGGTAAAATCAGGTAACTAGACTGCATCCCTAAAATACATCTTAAGACACCATCATCTTGAAGGAATTGAATAAAGACCACAATTCAATATTGTTCTAAAGTTTGCAGATAATGAGTGGGAGAATTTCAGAAGAGCTGGCACACTGCATCTCTACACTAAAAGCACAAGAGCTTCTTGCACAAGGGAAGGCTGATGATAGCATTTCTGTATAGGCCTACTTTAGATGTGCCTCAATCTCAAATCTTTACAAACTCTGAATCCAGTTTCTGGCACTGACTGACTGAAAGCAGGCCATGTGCAGGTTACATATGTCAGAGTATGATGCGTAACAGTGCAGGTCTGCTGTCGGAGGTAATATTATAGCAGCATGCCTTGTTAAGCCAATGCTTAAATAAATATGTGTGAGAGGCATTAGTGTTAATTTGTGCTGGGATGAGATCAAATACCAACCCATCATTACCCACCAATGACATGAGTATTTGTGGGTCAATGGATCTGTAGACCACATAGGCTGAGTGAGGGCGGGAAATGCCCAAGCTACAATGTTGGACTTTCCTAACAAAATGGTATCAATATCATCCTCTCTCAGCTACATAGTCCACACCAATGCTTTATCTTCATTATTCATTGTTATTATGCATTATGGGGGGTTTAAATACAGTGCACAATGCACATTGTAAGTAAGCTATCTAAAGGCAAGTATTAGTTCTGTTCTGTAGATATTTTCAAAATGGTCAGGTTTTTCAGTAATAACAGCAACTTGAATTCTATAATGGGAAAAAATCTGAAGAGCTTGCATCATAAGTGATAGAAAGCACCAAAGCACTTACAAAACTACAAACTAGCACTATCATGTATCAATGGCTAAGACAAGCCAGCTACAAATAGGTGCATCTCATTTCTCCCTTCCTCCCCCCTGTCCTAACCCCTCCTTCTTAAATTTGTGAAGGAAATGAGGAAGGAATGTAAGAAGGATGGAGGAATCAATGAGAGAAAGATATGAGAAATTAGATGCCCTGCTCACTCACATATCACTTTTAAGAGATGTTATTTACTGTAAAATGACGAAATGTATAATGAGTGTGCATGCCTGCAGGGAATAATCCTGAAATGACATTCAAATCCAATGTGTCTTCTGTCACTGTAGCCTACCTAAAACGGTTGTCCGTGTTCAACTCCTTGTGTTCAAGCATTTGATCAATTATGAGTCATGTTCCCAAGTGTCAGGAGGGAAGTTCAAGTTGACGCTTCATAAACCTATTTCAGTTATAGGTTACGGGTGTAGTGACAAATTAAGTTTGGCTATAGAAATAGCGTGGTAAAGCCAAGCAATTGCTCTTAAAGCATCACATAATTTCAAGATAGAGTTTTGATGCCCATTGAAATAATGTCACACAACTCAAGTTATACTATTAAATTTATCCTGATTTGAAACCAGACCTTGTGGCATGAAGATCTTCTAGTCTTCACAGGTCAACAGCCTTGAGCCTTGAGTGAGTTATAAGGAATTTTTTGGCAACATTTGTCAGAATGATGCCTACAGCTGTGTGTTTTCCCTATGGAACAGGAGATCTGTGAAAATCCCCAGTTCATCATTGGCGGAGCTGACCGAACAGACATTTGCCAAGGAGACCTTGGTAAGATGCAGTCCTGGCTTCTGGTAACAGTCATCCAAACATAACAAGGACTTCCGTATTTCCCCCTACACACCTGATTGAATCTGAAAGACTCAAGGAGATGTGGGAATATTGAAAGGATTAACCTGGAACTGGCAACCTGTTTGAGTGAGGCTGACAGCTGGGTCCCTGGCAGAAGGGAGAGTGGGAAGGCTGAGTGGGCCTGGGGTTGGTCACTGGACGTGATTGACAGGTCCAGATGAAGGCATAAACTGAATCAGTGCCTTCAAGCTGTGCACCAGGGCTTTTTTTACCACCTGGTAAATGCAAAGGCTATGTAGGCATTTATTTTTACTTATTCATTTGGCTAATGCTTTTATCCAAAGCGACTTACATAATGTCAATTGTTATAAAGGCCAGTCTCCCTAGAGCAACTCAAGGTTACGTGCCTTGCTCAAGGTCACAATGGCAGAACCCTTTAAAGATCTCAATAGAGACCTCTCAGAGTTCTCTTGTAGAACCAATGGCCAATGTTCTTCATTGATAGCCTACTTATGAGAACATTAAAACTAGATCACCTTCTTTGTGCAGGGACACTAAAACATTCCTTAGACTAGTCAACAGATATGGTTTGCTTTGCTCTGAAAACTATGCATAGCCCTACATAATGTAAGCAGAACCCAAATTGACAATCTGTATACTGAATCTGTATGTCTCTCAGGTAAGAAATCCATTCCAGCAAGACAGCAGAATGTCATATGTGGAAATCATATGATTCCTATAACCCACTAGCCATCACCATCTGTAAAGCGTGGTTATTTAGGGGTCCAAGTGTTAACACTGGACAGCTAGGGCCACGTTATTAGCCTGGCTACATACCTCCGTGCTCAATTTCATTTCGCTTCAGTAGTAGACTGGCACAGATGTGCTTTTAACAGATTTTTTGTGTAGAAAACCAACTAAGAGGCACCAACCAACCAGCAAACAGAGGGCATGGCTGAGAGTGATTACGTTACACTGGCGTGAACTTTGAATTTGCTACACATCCCCGCTTGGATTAAATGGAAACCTATGAGGCTGCATCAATGTGGGGAGCGAAAAGGGCTTATACTTATTAAATCTTTCATCAAATGTGAATAAAAGGCACAAAATAAGGTTGGTGTGAGAGTTATCTGTGTGTAAGTGGGATTTAGGAGACCATTACATTTCTATTTTTACTTTCTAGTTTACTAACAGGAGTGCACCGAACAAAGTGACGGCTTTGTTTAGAGCTGCCTGTGGCTAGGTTTGGCAAGCTTAACTTTACATGTCATAACTAAACATAAGTCATACCTTAATTCTGTCACTTGAAATACGAACATATTTCCTACAACTAAAATTAGATAATTGGCTATATTAGGCTATACAGAAGTTCCACAGTTGTACGTTGGAGGTTATGGTAAGTGTTAGCTACGAGCTAAATTTGTCCTCTACACTGGACCCTGGGAAGCGAATTAGGTTGGCAATGTATAGTTTCTGAATGAGTCAGTTACATATACATATTTCTTCATAACCGTTGTGTAACTGGTTGAATGTCCTGTGAATTGATAACTAGATGAAATGTGTGACTGCTGGCTGTCAATTGATGATATGATGCTAGCTGGCTTGTTGCACCTAAAAAGGGGTGTGGAGCAGAGAAACTTCTCTGTATGATGATACACTGGTTGGTAGTGATTGGTTTAAAGGAATTCCAATTATTTTAAACTTCAAACAAGTGTTCACCCACCAGGAAGAAGATGTTTGCCATTGATGCCAGGCCAGACTTTGCACAAAGAGAAGAGTAGTCAAAAGTCTGGTTTACTGGGCTACCACGTTATAGCAAGATATATGACCTCTTTATATCTCCTGGCACCACATGCAATTGTCAGTGGCTTCTGAAGTGTTGTTATGAGTTGAATAGCAATTATTAAGAAATATTCTTCTGATATATTACAGGAGTCTTCTTGCCTCTGGATGTAGAGCTGAAATCTGTGTGTGATCTAGCACTGTCTAGCCAACATGCTGTGTCCTTCTGCAGGTGACTGCTGGCTTCTTGCAGCCATTGCTTGCCTGACACTGAATGAGAAACTGCTGTACAGGGTCATCCCACCAGATCAGAGCTTCACAGAGAACTATGCTGGGATCTTCCACTTCCAGGTACAGTGAGTGGGCCCACCTGAAATGATCATTTATCTGTCACAGCAGACAAATCCTAGTCAGCTATCCTCTGCAAATGACCAGAAATATAGAGGTTGGATGCATGGGTTAGTTGTATGTTGTTCTGTAACTGTGACTCACTACTCACTAAGATTTATAATGCACTGACTGAAACAACAGTTTTGGCGGTATGGAGAATGGGTGGACGTTGTGGTGGACGACCGAATTCCAACAAGTAATAATAAACTGGTCTTCACAAGTTCTGGGAAGAAGAACGAGTTCTGGAGTGCTCTTCTGGAGAAGGCTTATGCCAAGTGAGTGAGTCTTAATACACCAATCATCAGTACTGTACCATGTCACATCACATTTTAATGATATGATTGGCCTCTCAAATCTGTGGAAAGGTCAGATATCAGAGACTATTTAAGGGAGGAACAGGCAGGCAAATTAAATCTGCAAAGATTAGACTCTGCTGTTGCTTCATTTCCATTCATTTTAATAATAATAGTACATTTGGTAACACTTTACTTGATAGTATCGACATAAGAGTGACATGACACTGTCATGAACACACAACACTGTCATGACACATGAAACCTAACCTTAATCCTAACCTCTAACCCCAACCCTAACCATAACTCTAAACCTAACCCTAATCCTAATCCTAATTTGTTATGACAAAAACCGAATGTCACTTAATTACAGAAGCGTTATGTCATAAACGTTTATGACTTGTTTATGACACGTTCATGACAGTGTCATGTCACTCTTATGTCGACACTGTCAAGTAAAGTGTAACCGTACATTTTAATCATAGAGTGCCTTTCAAGACACCCAATATTGCTTCACAAATTAAACAAACCTCACCTTAGTCGAGTCCTTTTTTTAAATGACAAGATTGCTCCCTCGAACTCTTGACATTCAGTTCTCTGCATTTGCTCCCTCTCCTATGTCGCTAGGCTGCACGGCTCATATGAGGCCCTGAGTGGAGGGAACACTCTGGAAGCCATGGAGGACTTTACTGGTGGCGTAACCGAGTACTTCCACGTTAGGGAGACACAGCAGGAGCTGTTCCAGATCATGAAGAAGGCCCTTGAGAGAGGCTCGCTCATGTGCTGTGGCATAGAGGTGAGTCTATTGCAGAGAGAGAACGCATTCATAGGCCCTCTCTCAGGGCCTGTGATATTCTAAAGATAACACTGAAAAAGTCATTTTTATCTTATCAATTCACCATCAAATCAATCAACATCAAATCAAAATATTTCTGAAAAAATAAACCCTTGAAACAGGATGGAGTGTAAGAGTCAGTTTGCCACCTGATCCAGGAACAGTAAAAAAAGTTTTCACAACCCATTTCTGTTTTTTTTCCTCTCAGGACTTGGTCCCACAGAATCGTGCAGTCAGAACACCCACCGGTCTGGTAAAAGGACATGCTTACTCCATAACTGGTGTTGAACAGGTGAGAAGAAGGCTATCTGTCTGATTATCTATATATCTAATATGGAAACTGTCTGTCATATACGCATATACTTTAAGTCATATACTCAGATTTCCATTTCAAGGTGCAGTAAAAGTTGAGATGCACAAACTTAATGATAAACAATCTACCTTAATAATTCTTTTAAATGGCAGGATAGTAAGGACATCCAGATTCGTCTGATGCGTCTCAGAGACCCTTGGGGGGTGTCCCCACTCCCCACCTGCAAGTCTAAAGACTGGCCATCCCTTGCCTCTTCAGAGGAGGAGAAACAGAGGCTCCAGCCAGTTGAGGAGCTGGGCGAGTTTTGGTAAGGGAGAGGAATGGTGGTGTGGTTCTTGTGATCAACAAGACATACTTTGGACAAAAGCATTTGATAATAACCATAAACATAAAGCACAAACATACACTTTAGTGATAGAGACTAGCTGTGGTGAAAGTTCATTCACACATGTTTTCAACCCCCACTTTGACTATCTGCTCAGTGAAATAACTGAATTTCATGAATCGTGAAGGAATGACCTGCATTTTTTGCCTTCTTATGTGCTCCTAGGATGTCTTATGAGAACTTCTACAATAACTTCACCCGGGTGGAGATCTGCAACCTGACCCCTGACACGCTAAAGAATGACTGCATGGCAAACTGGACAGTGACCGTCCACGAGGGGCGCTGGGTGAATGGCTGCTCCGCTGGAGGCTGTAGGAACTTCCCAGGTGAGGTCCAGTGAACATTCACAACACATTAACACAGGGGCTCTCAACCTGGAAGTGAGATAATTTGGTTACACTTTACTTGACAGTATCAACATAAGAGTGACATGACACTGTCATGAACGTGTCATAAACAAGTTATAGATAGATAGATAGATAGATAGATAGATAGATAGATAGATAGATACTTTATTGATCCCCAAGTGGAAATTCAAGGTCTCAGTAGCATACAGACATCACACACAACATTCACTAATGGCAGAAAAAAGTAATTAAAAGTATATAATATAAAAAACACAACTAAGCAATAAGGACAGTAGAAGATAAAGAATATACTAAAATACAAATTATACTAAATAACACTAAATCTAAATCAAGTCTAAAAACAGTATCCACATAGTGGGTGATTAATCATGAGGCGCTTGCAATGACTGAGGCAGGGACTGAGCCTGTGATTCTCTGTGCATGGTAAGGTAAGGTGCTCTGTGTGAGTGAGTGTCATGGTGATGGTGCAAATGAGTAAGTCCAACAGTGCAACAGTGCAAGAATAAAGTCTTGAGACCAGCATAAAATAAATATGGACATATAAGAGAGTAGGCAAGGTAATATAAAAAAACTATATCTATATATATAAATGTTTATGACACAACACTTCTGTTATTAAGCGACATTTGGCTTTTATCATAACAAGTTAGGGTTAGGATTAGGGTTAGGTTTAGAGGTTAGGATTAGGGTTAGGGTTCATGTCTCATGACAGTGTCATGTCACTCTTATGTCGATACTGTCAAGTAAAGTGTTACCGATAATTTCAGGCTTTTGGAACCCGTGAATATAATCATTTCCTCTTATACCTCTTCCCACAGACACTTTCTGGACAAACCCTCAGTACCGCATTCGGCTCATGGAGGAGGATGATGGGGGGAAAGGATGTACGATGGTCATAGCTCTCATGCAGAAGGAGAGACGAAAGGAGCACCTCATGGGACCAGTTATCCACGCCATTGGCTTCTTTGTCTATGAGGTGCTTCAGATTTCCTACTGGACATAATATGCTATAAAACGCTACAACATGCTATAATATAATATTTTAGAATATAATGTAATACAAGACATCCTTCTTGAATAAGTATGATCTTAGGAAATTAGTGCTTTTTTGTTCACTCCTGTTTATATGGGATATTTTCCAAAACAAATACATTGCTTCACTGTAGGGTACTAACAGGTTTAATTGTGACAGTGCCTCCTTTCATTATTTCAGGTGCCAAAGAAGGTAGGCCCATTGGGGGAGGAGAACCTTGCCTTTGGTTGCTGCGTTCCTAAGTAGCTTGTGTGTATCATGGGAAGTTGGCACAGAAAGAAGTCACTCTTCAGTGACTCAGTTGAAGATTGAATTAAGATCTTGAATTAACAAGTTATTTCACTGTGAAAATATGGCTTTTGTTGAACTACCAAGATGATATTTAAAAATGAGGGACAATAATCATCTGTCAGTTTGTTAATATGTTTCACTGTCTGTGTTTTCCTTATAGTTACATGGCAGTAACACGCCACTGTCTAAAGCGTTCTTCCAGCAGAACAGCTCAGTGGCAAAAAGCAAGTCTTACGTCAACCTCAGGGAGGTCACTGAACGCGTTCAGCTGAAGCCTGGGGAGTATGTTATTGTGCCCTCGACCTTTGACCCTAACCTGGAGTGTGAGTTCATTCTCAGAATCTTCACAGAGAAGAAGAGCACATCAAGGTAAGAGGGCATGAAGGGTTGATTGCTGTTATTTGGCTGTATATTCAAGAATCTCTAAAGCTGTGTGTTACCATGGTGATGACTGACAGCTGGCCTATGCTTTCCTGTTAGACTGATCGAGGATCCAGTTCAAGATGAACGGCCGGTGAGTGATCTTCATCCTTCTGACCTGTCATTATTATAATCTACTCTAGTCTGAATTGAACACCTTGATATCCTCATTTTCTTGTGAATACAGTAATTTCCTGTGTATTAGCCGCATTGTGTATAAGCCGTAGGATAGGGTTTTATGCAAGTTAAAAATTGAAAAAAAAAAAAAAAAAAAAAACATATTAATACCATATTAACTGCCCCTGTGTATTAACCTCATAGGTGAAGAAATTTTGCAAAATCAATATACCGCGGGTAATAGTTAGGAAATTTTGGTAAATATTTCCAGGCTGTCCTCAAAATGTGAGCTGGTTCAGCAGTATTCACTGGTATATTTTCCCATGCACAGTATATTTGTCAGTTATGTTATAGGAAAAACATTGATATAATGAGGTGTTTAATTAAGTGTTTTGTATATCCACAGGAAACCATGGAAAAAAGGAAGCTTAAGGTATGATCAGAGTGCTGCTGACTTCAACGATTATGTAAATTTCAGCCGTTGACTAGAGCAGTGTTTCTCTAAGTGTGGTCCGGGGACCACTGGTGGTCCGCAAGCTATCCCAAGTGGTCCCCGAGCAGACGTGGTATAATATAATATAGATGAGTTGTTTGCAATATTGAACCAACTTGTATGTAAATCCACACAGTTCTGCAACACTGTCTATATAAGATATGCCAGTTTAAATCATATACATCCTCTGAAACAATATGAAAAGTGCAAAGACAATAAGCAAGGTGGTTCAGTGAGTAGGCCTATTGTGTAGGCTGATATACTGTTGAAGTAGGTCTAATCTATTTTTTTTTAGCTAGGTGGTCTGTGCGTTTTTTATTGGTTAAGTGGTCCTTCATCTGAAAAAGTTTGAGAAACACTGGACTAGAGCAAGATTGAATAATTAAGCTTCAAGTAATCCCTGGCATTCTGATCTAAATGTAATATTGTAAAGCTTGTCAAAGATCCTACTCCTTTTTGTCTTTTCTTAATCACATTTTGGTTCTTTTCTTCAAACTAACCTATTTATTATTCATGTGTATTTGTCATCATGACATTATCATCAAACATCAATCTGTTTATCCAGTCATATCCATTAATTCATGTCTGCATAAACATACCTGTAGTAGGCTATACTTCTTCATCTTTGTGTAGCTTGGCCAACCTCCAGAGGAGAGTGAGGAGGACAAGCATTTCAGGCAGATCTACCAGCAGGTTGCCGGGACGGTGAGTTTATAATGAGTTTATGATGAAAAAAAAAATCAGATGTATTTAAATGTAATTAAAATGTCCAGTTTTAAGTTACAATTATCCATGGATACCCACCTATATGATGCTCGCTCACTCACTCTCTCTCTCTCTCATCCATTCTTTCTTTTTTGCTATTGCCCAAGCAGGACATGGAGATATGTGCCAATGACCTCAAAATTCTTTTGAATGGGGTTGTAGCTAAGTGTGAGTTCCTCTGTCACATCTCTGAGCCTTCACATCTTGAAATGCTAACCTATTACTACACGGTAGCATTTCTATGACTTGTCAAGTTATTTTCTTATTTTCTGCATCCACTGTCATTTAGACATTGACCTGAAGGCAGCGATCTTCAGTTTGGAAAGCTGCAGAAGCATGATCGCTCTGATGGATGTATCCTTCACAGATGTTAAAAGTCATAATGTCATAAAGCCTTTGTTGTGCAGACAAGTTCACTAATCTTCCTGTGCTTACTACTACATTGTAACAATAAGCCCAGTTGTAGAAAATCTAAAATGGTAGTGTTTAGTAGAGTATCAATGCAGTACTGAGCTTTACAACAGTACTGTAGCTACATCTCCCATCATCTCTGCTAGTCAAAGATGTCTTCAGTAACCTTCAAATCAAAATGATATTCACTTCAGCAAATGCCTAATGCAAGTTTAGATAGTGCTTTTCTTCCTTGACTATCTTCTCAGACAGACGGCAGTGGCAAAATCAACCTGCAAGAGTTCAAACACCTGTGGAAAAAGATCAAGCAGTGGCGGGTATTCTGTTCTTATGTGACCATATATAACCACAGTCATTCATGAGGTCCCCCCCCCCCTCTAAACTGCACCCATGTGTTTCAGTCTTGAAACTCGGATGTACATTAGGATTGTCTCGAACTTGTTCTGCAAGCAGGTAAAAAATCATGCTTTGTTGTTTGCTTTGCAGATGATCTTCACACGCTACGACGTAGATCAATCTGGCACCATTAGCAGCTTTGAGATGAGGAACGCTGTGCAAGATGCAGGTCAGGCTAGACTGCGCAGTTCCTTGAAAACCTTACTGGAATTAGGCTGCATAATATATCATTAATCAATTTATATGTAGCATTCATGCATACCAATCCCATGAACATATTTCAATGGCTGGCTGGTTTCAATATTGAGGCATTTATATTTATACATTTTTTTTTTTCATTTCTTCCACGTAGGCTTCCGTCTCAATAACCAGCTGTATAACATCATAACCATGCGTTATGCAGACAAGAACCTGGAACTGGACTTTGACAGTTACATCAGCTGCATGGTTCGGCTCGAAGGGATGTTCCGTAAGGAGACCTTCTGTTGTACTCTTAGAACACTATGGATTCTACAAAATACCAGCTAGCTTTTTCTGAACTGTCATTGTTGCAGCATAGTGCTTATTCCTTTATTAGCTTGGATTATGAAATAGTGCAGAATGCAGTGTATAGACTTGTGTAGACATCTGTAAATAATATTTTATCATATTGTTAAGGTTAATGAAAGTAATTGTTCTTTTTGGTATGGTGTACTGAAAAGCCCTCTTATTGGTCTCTACACAGGAGCATTCCAAGCCTTTGACAAAGACGGAGACGGTGTAATAAAGTTGAACGTTGTAGAGGTAAGATCGTCATACTGCCTACTGGATGTTATTCCAGAAAGGAGGTTTAACAAACATTGAGATTAACTCTAAACTCTAGGTTGTCTAAACCTGTGAGCTGTTGGTTCTAAAACACCGGTTACAAATTGTATTAGTAGGGATAATAATCAACCCTGCTGTGTTGGTTAACCTAGAGTTGTGCACGTTCACAACAAATTTATAAAGACATCATCTATTGAGAGACGAAAACCAATGAGTGAAAACAGCGAAACAATGGTTTCGTTCTGCTTTGGGCCATGTTAAACCTTGTTTGCACTCTAGCATCCGGATCAGGGTAGGCTATGGGGTGATGAGTGTCGGAAGGCATGGATATCCTCTATCTCTTAAGATACCCATCAAATTATCGTGTAATTGCACATATAGCATTAAGTTAGAGCCTACACATTAATTAGCCTGTAGTGGATCTGATGATATTCCCAAAAGGTATAGGCCTAACGCACCCTGTTGAAATTGTGGTTCAAATTAGATTCCCGGTACATCCTGGAATCGTGCACTGCTCTTACCTCCACGTTTGTGATAAGATGTGAAGCATCATATAATCTGGCAATTATTAACATAAAATGTGTTTTAAACATCAACACCATTAAGAGAGCATCCACAAAATATAAGTGGCATATAGCCTATCCATTAGACTTATTTGGACATTTATGCTGTGGAAACCTTTCCTATTGACATAATCTGCCTTGTTTATGAATGGCGCTTTAATGGGCACTTACGTCCCATCAATGCAGCCAATGACATTAGAAAAGCCTGAAATAGCCAAAGCCCATTAATTGAAAGCTCACCAGTAAAGATAATTTTGGTACAAATTTAGGAAACTTAAATCAAGTGATGTTGACCTGCCAGTTGCTGAAAATCCACTTTAATGATCCTCGTGGGTTTGTGGCTAGGAAAATAAATGAAGTTGCGCAGAAACCGCTTTAGCGCAATGCAAACTTTACGCACCGACCGTCAAACAGTTGCAGATATACTCTGCCTCTTCAACACTGTACAAAACACTCCCAGTCACAAAAAAACGGAGAGTGATGCACATAATTTGAAAAGAACTGAAGGTGGGTCCACAATGCGTAACATTAGAAACATAGGGATGAAGAATGTTGTTCAAGTATAATAAGGATTTCGCTGAAAAACAGTAGCACTCTCGCAAAAACTTGTTTAGGATATCATGTTGTGGTCTTATCACCCTCTCACAGTGAATAGCATGGATGATCTGTGCTTCTCTATCAATATAGGACCTTCTTCAAAAACAAACACCATTGTGCAGAACTGAACATCCCCCTTATCTAGCTTAGAGCCGAACACGACCTGAACAAAACATCCCCCTTATCTAGTTTAGAGCCTATGTTACCATAGTGACTTACATAGCCAGACAATTTTGAAACTGAAAATCCAGGTTTACCGCTTACTCTGGATTAACATACCCAGTTAAATCAGTAAACCTGCTTTCTTGAATACCCCCCTGGTCTGAGTGACAATGCCAGTTTATGCCTTTGTGTACATGTACTTAACTTTACTTCTCACTCACTGTATTCTCTCTGTAGTGGCTGCAGCTGACAATGTATGCATAGATCTCTGTCGGGATGCACAAGACTGATCATCATGGGTTCTCTGGGAATGGCCCAGAAAACATTTTTAATTCATGAAACCTCAAGACTGACCAAAATAGGTCTTAAGTAAACTAGAGTGACAACTTGCAATTGATCTTTGTGCTGCTCTATGGATTCTCCTGCCTTGTGAACTGAGCTAATGGTTGGATGTAAAGTCTCAAGCTGGTTTGGAAAACCAGGCCAGTGACCTTACAAACTACAATCTTACAAGTACAATTGACTTTTTTTGATTATTACCAATTGCATTTTTGTAAAAAAAAAGTCAATAAATACTTATTTTTAACTGATTGCATTGCCTTCATTCAGTCTGTAACTAAACATGGCTATAATATCAAAGTACAACATAACAGCAAATGCATTATAATGATACCAAAATTTTTGAAATATCCATCAAATGAAAAAAGATTTTTTAATAAACGTATTATCAAGGCAAAGCATTGCAACCTGTTCTCAGAAAGCCAACTGTCATAAACAATGGATTAATTATACACTGGTGATAAAACATAAACAACATCAAGTATGGCACAATGCATGTTAATAAATTATGTACAATTTATTTAATGCCTTGATAAAAAAAAAAAAAAAAAACACGTTTGGACAACGTTTAAACATAACAAGGGTCATTCTCTTCCCCATTTAATTCAGAACAGAGTGCATACTTTATTAGAATATAAAATTTGCTCTTTCCAACAACGACAGGAAAAAAAAAATCTTTTGTACATTTAACTTCTTTTCCCCGACCCCAGTTTCCCAATAGCTTGTTATATGATTAGTGTCAGTGCAGTGAGAAGGGCCTTGCCATGCGAGTGTCCCTAGAGTCTGGTGATGCCACACCACACTTCTCAACAGAAGGGAACTGCTATGTGCACCCTGACTGTGAGAGGTCAAGGGCGCCCTCTGGTGTAAAGGAGGGGTACATTCATCCAAGTGAACACTGGATGAAAATACTGAAATTACACTCAAAAGGGAATGCTCCAAAAAAGTGTCATGCTGCTCTAGTCCTCTTCAAGTTATCAAGTCTTGGATAGCATTATACGAAAACAGGAAACAAACATATGGCTGAGAAGCGAAGAACAAGCGCCACTCTGACAAACATGCATCAGAGGGCTACAGGAGAAACCTCGAGGCCCTGACCTGAAGTAGGGCTGGCCGGCTCCTCTTTCATGGATACAGCCAGCTGTGTAGCTTCATCCAGCCTCACCGTGGATGGCGCACACTTTGCAACTTCATTAGGGACGTCAGGGGGAGGACCAGGAAGTGCATCGGGCTGCGAGGAGCTCAGAGGCTGGGGGGATCGCTCTGGGCTGCGCTTGGTTTTCTGTTTCTCTCCATCATCTGCGCTACTCCCACCTGCGGGGTCGCAAGCGGGACAAGGAAACATTACAAGGCTGACTGGTGATGAGGCTGTACAGTGGGCAACACGTCAGCTTCATGGAAGACTGGCAAACTAATAATGCCACTAAATGGATTCTCAAGCTCCCTACGCATACTGTTAATGCATAATGTGTCAAAGTTGGAGAGTACAAGAGGTCCTTGCCTCGCATGAACCTCAGGATCTCGATGCGTTTGGCCCTCAGTGCATTAATGTCACTCGCAGTCTGGCAAAAGAGCATAATGGTTAAACAAAATCTGTACCCTCTTACATTTTTCCTTCATCATCACTATCGGATCCTATGGATGTCATTTCAGGCACACGCAGCCACACACACACACACACACACACACGCACACACGCACGCACGCACACATCTTACTGTTGCACTTACAGCAAAGCAAACTCACCTGTTCCCTGACCATCAGGAGTTGTTGCACCTTCACGTAGGCCTCCTGTAGGGTGCCACGCGCCTGGGTCAAACTGTCCTCCAGATTTAGCAACGAGCTGCTCAACTCCTCCTCTCTCAATGACACCGCCAGCAGCTCATCAACCTGCCCTGCAATTGGCCAGTGCGGTTGTAAAAGTCAGTGATTTCAATGGAGGTCTCCAGATGTCACAGTTATAGCATTATATCTAAAACAAAATGTTTCCTCGTACTCTCTTTTTTGGGTTTTGCTCGTTCTGATCCAGGTCGGTCCTCTTTGTCATGGCATGATGACTCAGCAGGTGATGGAACATCCTAAATAAAATGAAAAAGTGTTACACATATACTACTGAATATTTCCAGTTTATATTCCATTTTTTTCCAGATATACACAGGCGAAGTGTTTCCTAGTGCTGAAGGTAGGGAATTTCCCACAGCGGTCAATCAACAAACAAGCCTATTAACCATTAAAAACATATTCAGCAACAAAGCTACCTTGGTGGGCAGAAAAAAAACATCACCAACAGAACAGCCTTTGAGATCATTTCACTTGCGTTATCAAGCGTTATTATACGGCTCTTCACAATGCTAGTAGAACGCTCCATTGACTTGAATGGGATTTCCCAACGTTCTACGGTAAAATATTGTCATGTAATTACCGCTGCAAACATATAATTACCGCTGTCAATGGCAACGGGTTTTGTGCTGCCGATTTAAGTGTTTCATATCATTCCGCAAGTAGTCCGGTCACTTCTTGCATTAGAACTTCATTCAAAAGTGAAAGCTCAGCAAAAGCCACGACGAAACGTTAACAAATAAGTGTAAAGAGACATATTGTGGAGTTTATTTTTTAATTTTGGCAAGTAGCCGTATAATAAGCGGGATAATGTATAGAACGCCGGTCATTATTGGGAAAATAAGTCCCTTCAGGAGCCTCCGCTGGCGTGCCGGGTCCGGGTAAGCCCTGTCGGGACTTATTTTCCCAATAATGACCGGCGTTCTATACATTATCCCTTACGGAAATTAAACAGCAGTGAAGCAATGTACCTGCAAATCCCTCTGACCCCAATCATCTTTCTCTATCTTCACAAAGACCCCTGCAGGTCTGTGCGGCCCAGTGTCCCCGTCCACATGCCCAGCTGAGGGCTCGTGGTCTTCTAGATAGGGTTCCTCAGGCACTGGATCCTCACAGCACATTGGAGAGCCGCTGGTGTCAAAGTCTATAGAGTCCCACTGAAAGTCCTCTCCCAAGGGCAGGTCCTGGACCTCCTCCAGGTGAAGGTCATCTGGGAGCGGCACTACTGGACTCACCAGCTCAATACCAAACCTGTGGAGGAACATTGAAGCCGTTTCTATAAATGCTGTTCTTTGTTTGGATACAATGCTTAAGCAAGCTCTGTGTGGAAGATACTTATTTAACTGATCTTCTACTATATAATCTTAATGAGATGATAAACTTCTTAATTTAACAAAGATCTTTTAAAAAAGCAAAGGTACACACAAGTCCCAATTGAAGCAGACACTCAAGGATCACAAAAGCCATTTAAGCAATTACACATGGCGTGGTAAAACATTGCCAAAATCAGCCTTCTGCTACTACTGTAAGACTGGCTCACAGAAGTGGAAAACTCTTTGAGCCTTGAACATAGTTCAGCTTTCAAAGCGTAATGCAATGTTTGTGTAAGTTAGGGACGAGATAGAACTTCTTTTGATTTATTATGGTCTGAGCGTTGTGTAAGGCTTTACAGCTGGCGCTTCGTTATTTTCCAATGTGATCCCCAGTTAACCATAGTATCAACTTGTATAAGTAAGTATAAGTATATATACACTCTTTTGATCCCGTGAGGGAAATTTGGTCGCTGCATTTATCCTAATCCGTGAATTAGTGTAGGGAATGGTTGGAATGGTTGGAACAAACACGTGGTAGGACTTTCTGAAGCTGTGTGACGTAGGCGTTCTCTCACCTGGGCATGCCCTTCTCCCTCAGCCTCTTCTTCTTGTGGTACTCCTGGTAGAGCTCCTTCCAGTTAACCTTCCTCTTGGCCACCGTGGAGTTGATGAGCTTCTGCAGCGTGGGTCTCAGGCCTGGCCCTGCCGCCACATCCTTCTCCGCCTCGCCCGTCTGTGAGCTGCTGAGCGTCCGCACTCGCCGCGCCGCCGTCAGGTTGGGCTCGTGGTGAGCGCCGCTCTTGGCGCTGAGGCGGCTCAGGTCACGTTTGAGCAGCTCGGGGAGACCCAGCCTGCTCTGGGAGGAAGAAGGTGGGTCAGCTGCACTACTGCTGCTGCTTTTAGGGGACTGTGTGGGCTGGAGAGTCTCTCTGGAGTCGGAGTTTGTGGTTTCTTCATCCTCAACACCGGTCCCTTCCTCAGAATTATGTCCATCTCCATCGTGCTCGGTCTTTAGTTTCTTTAGCACCCTGTTGTGCCCATCATCATCTGTGGTTGAGGTGCTGGGGGGTTGCAGATTGGCCAGACCTTCCTCATCCAAGGACTTCCTGATTCGCCGCAGAATGGTGGAGATGTGCTGCACGTGAGCTTTGACCAATCCCGGTGCCCGGGGAAGGTCCTCTTGGCGATTGTGCTCGGTTGAGGAGCCAGGTGGTCCTTCGCTTGGGTTCAGCGGCCTCTTTCTTGACCTCTTTGCCTGCGGTGAGGCATTTTGTTTGCCGTCAGCAGTTTCTGTGGAAAGTGCACCGGTATGGTTGCTGACCTTGCCCTTGCCCTTGGACGGCCCTGCTTTGACCGCTGGTGGATGTGCAAAGAGCAGGGCCCCCACTGGGGGAAGCAGATCGTTGGTGAAATCCAGACTAAAGTCGATCTCTGAGAAGAACTGGCTTGCAGACGGCCGGTTGCCACACCCGCTACTTTGGAAAGAACCCCCTTGCTCTTTGGATCTTGCGGCGTGACTGCTGTGTAGCTCTGGTTCTGAACACACAGAATCGGTCCTACTGCTTCCGGCTCCATCTGCCTGTGAGCTAGAGACCTCCTGATGCAGAGCGGGCCCGTCCCACTCCCTGTTTGAGGAGCTCGATGGGGAATCAGGTGACGGAGAACGCCCACGAGGTTCGCCGCCTGGGCTCTGACTCGACCTGTTGTTGTTCTCCTTGTTCTGTTGGTGATGTGGATATGGATGTGGATGCTGATGTGTACTGTTGGACTGTGTGCCTTTACTGTTACAGGCCTTTCCCTGGTGCCTGGCTTTCCGAGCATTAATCTTTTCTAGTCTTCTCTTGGCCCTGTTGAAAAAAACAACAATGATGCTTCATGAGTTAAGTCAAAGATAAAAAGCAACCATCTAGCCTACAGTATGTGACAACTTATATAATAAGCCCTTTACAGGAAAGCGTAACTTCTTTGACTTGGCCTCACTTGTTCTCGGTGTTCAGTCGGTCACGCTCCCTGCACAGGTTAATCAGGTCCGGAGGGGTTGTGTACTTTAGTGCCACATTCGCACCACTGCGGCGTTGTTTTGCCAGTGCAGCGATTTTCTGTTTGTGTGCTGGAGTTCCAACATGCTGCCGGTAGAGTGTTAGGCCCTTCCATACACATCCACAGACCAGGCAATGGTGGGGGCGACTCCTGAATTAATACAAATGAAAATCGAGTCAACAAATATACTTAAACAGAGGCAGAACTGTGTGGACTACAACAAATATAAACAGTTTCTCAAAGCTCTTTCTGCAGAGGTGATATGTTGTGCAGAGGTGACATGTTGATGTTGTGCAGACACAGTTCTCTGTTTGCTTTGAGTTTTCAACTAAGGTTTCCCAAAGCCCACTCACAAAGTTTCAGGAGGTAGTTCTCCGCAAACATGTTGAGAGTTACCTTGAGATGAAATGTTTACACAAAATCCTTCAAATGTATCTGTTCAGACCGCTCTGTATGTTTGCCACATACGTTCACGTCTGTTCAAGGAATTTGAACGCACCAGTCAGAGGTGTAAAAGTCTGACTTAAAGTAAATCCTGCCACATATTTGCTCCAACCATTTACTAAATCAGCTGAATCTAATTAGTATGTCTTATCAACCAGATAGATCAGTTAACTAGTGAAATCACCTGTGTTAAAGGGACACCAGGCAACGTTTTCGTGTTAATTAATCATCTTCGTAAGTCGGTATATGGTTAAATGACTCATTACGGGGCGAATGAAGGCTCTCTCGCCCGCCCCTACTGCCTGTAGGAAGAATATCCTACTTGCAAGTTCGGTGTATCCTACCCGCCGACCGAAGCAGGATCAGTTTACAGCACAGAGGCAAGCTAACGAAACGCAAACGTGTGTATAATGGCAGAGCCGGCGAAGAAGCAGCGAAAACCCTTGACGGAAGACGCAAAGAAAAGGAAAAGAGCTTCAGACCGAGCCAGGGGGAGTTTTGTAGAGAAAAAGCATCAGGCTTGCCTGGTGTCCCTTTAAGAGCACAGGTAGAACCAATACATGGTGACACATTTGCCATTACAGAAATCATGAGGATTTTCTTGGCTTGACTTGGTTCTTACTTGTTATATAGTTGTTCCAACACAAGGTGATGGGTAACACCATTCATGTGTTCATCTACCTCCTGTGGGCATCAGAAGAGAGACGTTAATACATGACATTATATTGCATGCATAATGGTACAGAAGACACATTAAAGTCTAGACCTACAGTCAAACCTAGGATATTCACAGTACTTTATCACTTATAATATATTATAAGTTACTTATTATATAATATAGGCCTATACTGGGTGTAGGTAAAGGTTGTTAAGATAAAAGTAATTCTTACCTCTGCTTTGTAACTGTGCGTGCAGACATAACATTTCGTCAAGCCTTTCTTTTTCGGTGCCTTAGTCATCTTGATAACAGCTAGTTATGCATTAATGAAATATTTCACCGTTGATAAGATGCTCAGTGACATTTTACTGGCTCGGAGACCATAGAATGACAACACATCTCTGAATATATTTTATTCTGAAAAAGAAAAACTATAGAGCAATTCTCTCCAGTTACAGATACAGTTATCTGCCATTGCAGATTGCAAAATGCATTTTAGGTGGTATTTAAGCCAGTCAGGCAGCTAACTATATTAGCATCTGCAAATGTTACTTACTTTGACTGCACTGCAACAGACAGCGTGCGACTGACTGTAAATAGCGAACCTCTAGAAAATATAGATATCACTCAATAATTCGTATTATATACATAACAACCGAGGGAATATCATTATTTTCAAATGCAATGTTTCAGAGCCAAAACCACGGCCAAAACTCGCGTCCATGGACGCCATGTTTTTGCTGCAACGCGAGAAATCACCATAGACAGTAAAAGATAGGGAAATCACACACGTGCTTGATGACTAGAGCTCTCAGTCAGCCCACTGACACTCAAGGAGCCAATCGCATTAAAAAGCAGCCTTTGCCTGCGCCTAGTCCTATCTGTATACCAACTTACACAATCTATCGTAGACAGCTGTTAACACATGGTATATAGATCTACGGTTTTCTCACGCCCTTCATGGTTGGTTCTGCTGTCTTGCGGAAGTAAGGACTGGATTCTTATGATGAGCGGCTGTGCGAACACTTAACAAGTCATATAACGTTAACTGTCTATTGATTTCATTGAGTTTGGTGAGACAATGTGTACGGATTGTTTACATAAACAATACCCGGACAGGGTGAGTAGTAATTTATATCACTGTTGCAGAGAGACTTAAATTTAGTCCTGCCTTAAACATAGCTAACGTTAGTGTGCTAGCTTACGTACAGATCTAACGTTTCCTTCTATGCACGTAAACCAAGAGCGTTGTTCTAAACAACTTTTAAGTAGAAATGCTTCGAAAAGTTAAGATAGGTTTGTAGCGTTGTTCATTGCTTTCTACAATTCTCGTAGGGAAATACTTGTCTGGAGAATGGATCTTACCTCATGAATTATGTTGGCTGTGCTAATTGCCACCAAAGGGACTTCGTTATGATAAGCAATAAGACCACGGTTGATGAGGACGGAGAGGAGATTGTCACATATCTGCGTGAGTACTGTTACTGAGTACTGAGAACAGTTGTCCCCCCTCTACATAAGCCTACAATGATTCAAGTTTGCGTATGATGCTTTTGCAGATATGTGCAAAAATTGCGACCACGTCATAGCACGGCATGAATACACATTCTCGGTAGTGGATGACTATCAGGTAGGCCTAATTATTTGTTTTTGGATATTTTGGAAAATATGACAATTCTGCGAATTCTCAGTTTTGTGACGTTTTCATTTCACTGATTAAAAAAGAAACCATACCTCTTTCTAGGAATACACAATGTTGTGTATGCTGTGTGGAAAAGCAGAGGACTCCATCAGTGTTCTCCCAGATGACCCCAGGCAGACGGCCCCCCTGTTTTAGTGTCCCTCTTGCGACTACATCTAGTCTAGCAGAGTTATCATAGTAGGAAAATTCACAAGGACGCCTCCTGTAACGTTTGATATCATCAGCTGTCGTCAGTGTTAGATGACATGAAATTGACATCATTTCTGCCCAAAACTCTGACCATTCCCAAGCAGTCATACTTGTACCCGTTTAGTTTAATTCCAATTGAATCCATATGGAATGAGTACAGAAAAGCACTCCAACTTAATAGAAATCCGGTCCTTGGAGAGATGCAATACACCATAGTCTGCAACCAGCAATCCACACACTGTAGGACTACAGACTCACACAGAGAGGACTACAGACTCACACAGAGAGGACCGCTGCTGTAGGCAATCCCATGTGTTTATATAATTTCTGCAGAAAAGTTCTTTAAGTGTTTATTTTCAAAGCTTACTCTCTGCCTTGATTATTCAGCTATTTAAAATAATATTTTTGAGCAATTCAACATAATGCTACACAATAAGGATATGTATGTATGCTTTTGTAAAATAACTTGAGTAAAGAAAAATACATTTGGTTCAGGATGTTTTCATGTAAACTTAGTTGTTGGTCTCATTGATGGTTCTGTTCATGAGCAGTTTATTTTAAAAAATAAACAGATTGATTTGTACAGACAATATACAGTACGATGTTGTATAAATATGAATAAAAAAAGCAAATGACCACAGTGACTTATGTACAACCTTAGTCATGCACGTTTCTTCCCATTTTCACATTTACATTCCAACAAATCAGATGTTTCTTTGCGTGATAAAAAATAAAACAAACAAGAAATGCTGCCGGCAACTCAAGGAAAAATGTCACACTACACTAACAGGTATATCTGATGATGCCACAATGACTGGCAGTTTACATAGATTCTGTACAGTTATTAAGACTAGGTCTATCAGACCAGATGTCTTGTCCTTTTTAAGTACCTTGTAAGATACAGTAAGCATGAGTGGTTTGGTTACAGTGGACCGAGCATGTGGCCTATTGACAAAATGTACAGTATTTATAACTTCATAGACCAAAAAACAGCTTCTCTCACTTTTTCAATGACTAAATCAAAATCAGTGAGAGTGGAGCTACTAAACCTTAGTGATCTGAATCTCAGGATGAAATGCTAACAGACTATCAGCTTTCTAAAGCTTGTATGACTAAATCAGTTTATGGGAATTTATTTTATTTAAAAAGCCCAATATCATAAACTGCATTTTGCCAATAGTGTCACAGTGCACTGCTAAAACAATGCAGATTGAAATATACATATATATATGTTGGCTTTAACCTCTACTGCGGTGAAAGATAACTGATTGACTACATGTAGCTAGTGTTCTTAATAGGACAAGGAAATATGTTTTTAAAAATTGACAGTGTGGCAGATCTCTTCTTTTATCCTCATATTTGTTTTGGTTTTTCTTTACCTGGAGTATAGTTCACTGGTAGAGGCAGACTGCAGGCATGGAGGAGAGGACACTGCACCAAGACAAATGACCGCTTGCAACATGTGGCTGCCAATGCAAGAAGACATTGTCATCATTTCCGAGCTTAGCTGTCAAGTACCGTAATACACATGTCCATAATAAATAAATACATTCTATTGATACTGTTTACATTACATACATTCCATTAATTACATATATATACACATGCTTGATTGAACCACATAGGGCTATACAGATATTTAACCATATGGCCATCTGATCAGTTGATATCCACTGACCGATAAAGGCAATGAAAATAGAAAATAACTCTTCATAAGAAAAATAAATAATTTTTGGACTGTAACAAATGACATATGAGACAATAGTGAAGTAAAAAATAAAGTTATAAAAAAAGTGAAACATGACAAGAAAAGGCTGTGATTTGGCCATAGAGCTGACAATCCATAGAATGATGTTAATTCTATGTTTTTGGCAAAAAGACTTGAAGTGGAAGGACCCTTCTAGGGCAAGCCATAAAAGAAACTTCAGTAAAAGTGTATGAAGGAATGACGTTGGAGTGACAGAAATCAAGGAATAAATAGAAAACAAAACAAAATGGTGCACAAGATATCTCAGAGGTATGGCAGACAGGAAGTTGAAAAGGCAAGGGACCATTTTCCCATGGCGTCATCATAATTATCATCAGTGCCATCGTCATAGTTGACATCGTCAGTAACAAGGCTCTTTCAAGCATTTCGTTCAGTCTCGGGTCACTAGTGTGTCGGGAAGCTCAGCTCAGGTTCAAACTACAACTCCCAGAATTCTTCCAGACACCCCATAGTTAGAATTAGGCCATGGTATGACCTTAATTATGTCCTACCCACTATACTGTACAACCCCAAGTCCACCCCATCCTGGATCTGGACAGGTGTTCATCTGCTTAGCTTGGTAGTGACTTTGCCTTCATGGCTACCCAGCCGGACTTTGGGGCAGTACCCCGATGCCCGATAGGCCCTTAGCTCCGCCGCGCGAAGAGGTGGCGGGGACCCCGAGAAGCTGGAAGGCGATTGGCTGCGTCCCAGGAAGACTCCGCCGCCACCGCCAGCGGCGTCGTGCGACTCGTGCCGTGAGGGGGAGGAGCTTAGGGAGCGCTGCAGGGATGAGGAGGAGGGGCTTCTGTAGTGAGGGGTGGGCCCGCCGCGCTCCTGCATCAGCTGTGTGAGGTTGTCCAGGAGATCAGCGTCGCTAGTGCTACTGGCACGGATGCGGTAACGCCGACGCCTGATAAGATAAGACAGATTCAGAGAAAGACATGAAGAGAACGTGTCTCGTTTGGTTGTTTTGAACAAAAGCGTCTGCTACTAAAATAAAATATAGCCATAAACAAACAGGACTCCCTGTGCAATCGCTGACTGCACCTTTAATGTTAGGCGGAGAAATATAGACAGAGTGACATTGATGGAGAAGACAGAGAGGAGGAAAGAGAGAGAAGTTAAAGAAGGACACATTATTTGCAGCATATTTCCCTTGATGTCAGTCCTCAAATCACCCTGCTGTTGCATTAGCTTGTCAGAGAACTTGCTGCTCTAAGCAAGCCTAAGGTGAGCATTTTGACCTTATCCAAAGCCCTCTGTTGATTCAGCAAACCGTAAACCATAGAATTCCCCAAATATCAGAGAGCAACACCGATGGTACGAGAGAGCAGAGATGCAATATTTAAGTGCATGAGAGTTCATCTCATCTCAACTTCTCATATGTAATGTATGTATAGGTATGTATGTTAACCCATCACCTCAACACCCTGCATAACATTTATGGTGCGGGGTGCACAAGTGTGTGAGTGTACTTGCTCTCTCTTTACAGTATGTACTTGTGTTGTGTATTGACACACTGCATGTGTGTGTGTGTGCTTGCTCTCTCTTTACAGTATGTACTTGTGTTGTGTATTGACACACTGCATGTGTGTGTGTGTGTGCTTGCTCTCTCTTTACAGTATGTACTTGTGTTGTGTATTGACACACTGCATGTGTGTGTGTGTGCTTACGGTCTCTTACCGGTTATCTCCGGCAGGGCGGAGGGGAGGTTTGCCCGGTGGCGGACGTGGGAGGAAACGACTGGCGGCTTGCACATCATTCGGGGCCAGCGTAGGGCTCAGGGGCCGTGGGATGCGGCTCCTCCCTGATGACAGGGACGACAGCGAGGCGGGGTCCTCGGCCTGCCAGCCTCCCCCATTCCCACCTACCGAGCCCCCCAGGGCCAGCCGGTCTCGCAGTAGCGCTGAGGGGAAGTGTTCGCAGGAGGGCGAGAGGGCCGGGGAGAGCGCGGGCGACAGGGGCCGCCGCGTGGGCGAGTCGGGGTCACGCACGGGGATGCGGCTGGCCCGCGGCGAGGAGTCTCGTCTCGGACGGGGTGGCGGGGGGGTGGCTCCCGACGGGTGGGTGCCCTCCACGCCGCCAGCCGTCGTGTCACCCTGGTCAGGGAACCCCGAGTCGCTCTCGCCCCCCTCTATCTCCATCTTGGAAGTGGGTTTGGGGGTGTCTCCGTCGATGGGGTCCCGGTCGTGCGGAGAGTCCAGGGGTGGCACCGCGGGGCTAGGTGGGTCATCTGGGCCGAGCTCCCGCTCGTGCTGGTCCATGGTGCTGCCTGGCTGATCCTCCTGTCTACCATCCTGTTCAGATTTCTCCTGCTCACCAAACTGGAGGGAGAGAGAGAGAGCGAGTGACAGAGAGAGAGTGGAGAAGGAAAAAGCGTGGGAACAGCACGTGAATTCAGAGAGTCCTTGAAGATGATGGAAGATATACAAAAAAGCCTCTTTTTTCTCCTCAACAAACTTAGATACAGAGACAGGAAGAGAAAGCATTTGGGAAATCAGTGTTTTCTAGAAATGACAATTTAAGGTCGATGGTACTAGGGAAACCACTGACTAACCATCGACCACCAAACCACAGGCGGCACAAAAAAGAAAGGAGATTGCCGAAACAGGACATCTACCATCATGGATCAGTGTTCTTGGGTTGGGCTAAGTCGCCAGCTTGATAATAACCATGGACCATCAAACCTGTTCTTTGGTTTGGTTGAACATTTCAGCTGAACGATATGGCAAAGCTGCTGATCAGACTCACCGGCTCTTGTTGAGTGCGGCCGATGCGCATGACGGCAGCAGACGGGATAGTGGGCAGCCGCCTGAGGCCTGTGAGGCCGCCACACAACCCCGGCATGCCCGTCATCCCCGTCAGGCCCGGCAAGCGTCCGAAGGGAGGAGCGGTGTGGCACAGGACGCCCCCCAGCTCACTGGAGCCACCGACACTGCGCTGAGGCAGTGGGTCCGACCAGGTACGGGGGATAATCTCAGGCCCCAGCGTGCACCCGCCGCCACCACCGCTCCCTCCCCCGGATCGCTCCTCATCCTCGGGCTTGGAGCCAGCCGAGCCCCCGCTCCCGCTGCCCCCCTCCAGCTCCACCATCACCCACTCCTGGGAGTCCCCTTCCTGGGGCACGGGGCTCAGAGTGACGGCCACGTAGCCCCCGCTACTGGCCGCCTCCTCCTGCTCCAGGGAGCCCTGGGAGCCCTGCTTGGGGGAGCCGGCGCCCCCTAGCTGCAGGAGGTCCTCGTCGCAGCCGCCGCCACTGCCGCTGCCTCGGAGACTGCCCAGGCTGGAGCCGCGCTCTCGATCCTGGGAAAGGCCGGGACGCTGTTTGCCCAGACTGAGAGAGGAGAAAACAGAGAGAAAAAGAAAGAGTGTGAGGGAGAGAAAACAATATTAAGTGCTTAAGTTGCCTTGCTTCTATTTCCAGAAAAAAGTTGGAGGGAAAAGAAAAGAAAAATCAGGACTACTGTATTCTTGCCTGTTTTTTACGGTTCTTGCATCATCGGCACAACTTTTTCACCATAATTAGCACTAATTCAATGCTTACTATGCACTTATGTTACAGACTGAACCCACAAGTGGAGATAAATTTCACAAATGACTTTCACTGCCTATACACCTACCGGTAGTTTGAACAATATATAACAGACAAAAGAAATATGAGAAGTATGATGCAATCAGGGCATTTAGTGCATCTAAACAAAACAAAAAATCTATGATCAACAGTAATTTACTGTATATTAGCCACATTGTGTTTTAACAACAGTGTTTTATGCCAATTAAAAAAGACAAAACTGTGTATAACCACACCTGTGTATTAACCACAGTGCCTAATAGCCCAATGAATCAGAATCAGATTGTACTTTAATCAGAAAGAAGGATGAAGGAAAGAAATGCATTCACATGTATAACACGCCCCTTTGTATTAACCTCATAGTTTAAGACATTTTGCAAAATAAATGTATTGTAAACCTTGGCTAACAGGTAGGAAATTACAGTACTCACTAAGCCTCCAGGAAGCGCTCGATGGTGGGTTTGGGTTCGGGGGTGAGCCGCTTGTCCAGGCCCATGCTCTGGCTGTGCCTCATGCGACGGAGCAGCGGGGCCACCCGGTCCAGCAGCACCGTTTCGGACCGCACCCGACGGGGAGAGCCCTGAATGGACCCGCTGTTGGGGCTCTGGTTGCCTTGGTTCTGACTGCGCTCCTCTTCACTGGCCACCTATGACCGGGTTGGAGCAACATGAGAAACCATCTGGTTACCGAGACGGTCCTTGAATCAAGACGATTCTTTTCAAGAGGCTTCATTGTCAGTAGCAACTAGTTACGGCTTTGAGGAATTCATCTTCAGGACTTAAGGGTCGTTGTGGTCGGTCATTATGTCTAAGTTCTTGTTAAGATCAAAATGTTTCATCTTCATTGAAAATAATGAAGGAGATAAAGTGACTGACATCACTGAAGCCAACATTGAAATAATACAAATCTATTTTTATTTTGTGATTTAGTACGCTAAAGGTGATACACTGGCAATACTGATGGGCAGCCTGATGGGCATTGATAACATTCACTGTACAAATCTTATACAATCACTGCTTATCATTTTTGCCCATTATTAATTACTAACACAAGCTGCCCATTGTAGCATGTTGGCCCATCAGAATTGCTAAAGATGTTACTTGGTGCATTATTAATCTAAGGGTGGGTTTATAGTATGTCGACTGAGATGTTGCTACAACAAACATGTTTTTTGTTGCAACAACAAATCATTTATACTATATGAACTCGCCAAATGATACAGGTTGACAAAATGGTGGGCAAAAAAGTATTTGACACTTCACAAAGTGGTCATGTAACTACATGCATCAACTATTCAAATTTATCAATTGAAAACTACTTGTATCTGATTTTTTGTAAAATGGCAAAATTGACTAAATTTGGAAATATGACTAAATAATTCATTGTGTTATGTGTTGTCGTCAACCATGTGTCATTTGATAGTTCTTACTTTGTGCCTTAGCCGGCGGTTGGTGTGGAATCTTTTTTTTTTTTTTTTTGTCGCCATTCCGCTTGTCGCTGCGCCATCGCTGGTCGACATTCCCACAAACCCACCTTCACTCTCCGCAGGGCAGCTGGCCTCACCTCCCTCACCTTCCTGATGAGCGGCTGCTGCTGTTGCTGTTGCTGCTGCTGCTGCTGCTGCTGCTGCTGGACGTGGTTGCGGTTGCGGTCTCGGTTGCGCTCCATCTCCTCCCACACGTCAGCCCCCAGGGCATGCTGGGATGGCATCGGCGGGCAGTTGTCCGCGTCGCTCAGCCTCTCGCCCTGGAGCACGTCCTCCGTGTTTTCCCGCTGCAGGTCTCCGGGCACCGCCGACGCGTTGGCCATCCTAATTGGACGAGAGGCTTGTCAGTAAAGTAATGCTGGACCGTGATGGCTGATTTTAAAAATAGAAGGGTGTTATGGGCATACCCCATGTATGCAGGAGTGAGACGGGTCAGTTGCTGGGCAGTGGTGGCCAATGTCTGGATGCTCAACAGGCCATCTGAGTCGCTGCGCTCCCAATCATAGGGGTCATTCTCCATTACGTTAAAACTCTTCATGCTGTTGTCGAACACGGACATGAGCATCTGCAAAGACAAAAAAATCCTCACCATCAACAACTCAGTAAAGCTATCATCTATTGTTGATAGTTCCCTACAGACAAAAAAAATCTTCAAAAACCGCAAAAGGTTACATTTCCTCATTGACTTCATTTTACAGTTATGCATATAACACAGTTATAACTGCAACACACACTATACAACTTCCACGATTCATCATAACAACACTACATACAACAACATTTTACCTTCTGCCAGCATTAATGTAGTGCTATATCAGTTACTAATACATTGATGTCTTGAGGAGGTAAATGTGAGAACATTGCTGTAAGTCACTGTGACATTGAGAGCCTTACTAAAGGACACTCTAGCTCGAAGTTGACCATCTACAAATCAGGAACCCTCCGTTGGTTCCTGGTCATACTATTTCTGGCACTACTGCAGCCTCATCAATACACTACTGCATGATGTGGTGCGACAGGAAGTGGTGAGTGAAGGGGAACTGTGTGGGGGACTTCAAATTTCAAAACCCCCCCAAGGATGTGTACCCTTCTGGTTTCCAAAGTGTGGGGAAGGTCTACTCCAAGCTACCTATTCCCTTCCACAGAGAGTAATTCTGCCTGTGAACAGATCTGACAGGTTATGGTCAAGTGAGAAAGTAAGCGGCTTGAAACCTCACAGACACAAAACTGAGAGCCTATGTTCAAATCACTACGTGCCCACAAATAAGGACGATATGGAAATGGAGCACAGACAGTTTCATCATGCTCCCCACTCGCCAGACTATGATATTTTGGAAAATCTACCAAAATATGGCTCGAGCAAAAAGATGAAAGTTAAGAAGTAAATAAATATCCCCACAGCATGCCCGGGGGAATCTCCCACTCATGCAGGAACAGCAGCTAATGTGGAACAGTGAAGAAGCCCACAGAGCGATGGGGAGTGCTGGAGCATCCTAACAACATATGCTCCATATTCCTCACTTCAGTCCTCATCTCATATTTATGCCAGTGTGCTTGTGGCAGTGAGTGCACACTTCAGACAAGAAGATATTCCCGGAAAGATACTCAAACACACACACACAAACACACACACACACACCAGAAAACAAAAGCATTACATATTACATTACCTTAATATACACATGCAAACTTACAAACAGGCACAGGCTTGCAGGTTTTCATATCGGAGTCACTGGTCTGCAAGCACACACACACACACAGACTCTCTCATACACACATACACTCATACACACACAAACACAGACTCTCTCATACACACACACACACACAGAACAATGTGCACTACCTGGTAGTCCGGTTTTGTGTAGTAGTCGAGGGTGGAGATGTGGTCCAGGAAGCTGCTGAACTCCGAGGGCAGGTGCTTGAGCATGAGCTTGTGGTCGTAGGTCTCCTTCATGTTCCCCACCTGCTCCTGAAGGATTATGGGACAGGGCAGGGAAACATCATTTCACTCAAATGAGAAAAATGATCTTAAAGATCTTAAAAATAGCCATGGCACTGCAGAGCATACACATGGAGGGTGCAAAAGCCCTCAGCAGTCCTGGACTGTGTTAAACTTACAACAACCAATGAGGCTTTCAGAATTTCTATACTGACAGGTTAAAACTGGAGTATTACGCGGCAGTTTGAATTGAAACAATGACCGTACTCCTTTTTTGGTTTGGCTTTTTGGTTTTGTTACCCATACACTTGTTTTTCATGACGCAACAATCTCCCACATTAGGCCAACAATCTCCCACATTAGGCCTACTGACAACTGATTTGTCCAGCTGCCATTTTTGCTTCCGTTATGGTTTTGCATCCCTTTAAATCTTATTTTTGATTAAATTACTTCATAAGTTCTTGTGTTTCCTAAATTTAAAACTGTGTATCTTCCAATCTGGGGCCAACCCAGGCCGGTACACTTACTTTGTCCTTGACCTTCCTCCAGGGCAGCTGACCCACCATGAATTCCACCAGCATGTAGAAGAGGGACCAGAGGTCGTCATGACGACCCATCTCCTGTTTATTGTAATAGCAGGTCACAGATCAAGGAAGGGCAAGAGAGTGACATGTCTTGATGATTCAAACAAGCAATTAGGCAAGGTCTGTTTTAAAACTGGCTTGGGTCAAAGGGTGTGGGTGTGAGAAAGAGAGAGAGAGAGTGAAATACAGGAGAAGAAAGGGAGATGGAGAGACAGGGAGAGTGAGAGAGTTTGTAAAACGTTTGTTAAACAGTCTTAATATGTCAGATTTACCTTGTTTTTGTGGGCGTTGATGGATGCATAACGCACTGTCCCCCTGAAACCTGCTACTGGACGAGGCTTTGGAGAACAAGGAAGGACAGAAAGGAGAACGGTTACCAAGAAAAGCAAAAGTGAAAACAAGACCAAGAAACAGAAAAAGAAAGAAACCAAAAAAAAAAGTAAAACACCGTTTCTCACCGGTCGGACTTCCTGGGAGGAGTTGGTGAACTGCCTCGCCAGGCCGAAGTCAAGCATGTAACACGTCCTGCATGTGCTTGATAGGCGACCCATGGCAAAGTTGGACTGCAGAAAGGAGTGACTGATTTAGTGTGGGGAAACATGATGGCAATGTGCTAGCAAAGCTTTCCCTCCTTCCTGTCTGCTTTCACTGTGTCTTTCCCTATTTTTGTAAGTCTTCGGGATGCCTATATACTAGCTCTCCACCACTGTGCAAGTCTTTGGGATCACATTATATTATTATATTTTTGGTAGTAATATCTCTACTATTGTGGAAGTCTTTAGGAAGCCTACAGTGTGTCTGCTGAATGACTGGCAGTAAGCAGTTTGGCTGCTGTAGAGGCAGCGGGCTCAGCTCTGGCCATCTGACGCAGGACGCATGCCAGTGCCACCTGCGCCGGCCGGCGGTCAGTGCAGCAAACTGCCCCCGTCAGACCTCTGCACCGACAAGATAATCAGGCTTTTGTGGTCAGCAAGGCTTCGTGGGCATCAATCTAAGAGGCCATGACTGGGCAGAAAGAGCAGACTGAACGTCTACTGTGAGCCAGTCAAGAGAACAACAGCAAAGAAGGTTTACCGCCATAGTCTCAATCAAACACATGCTGCAAGCCTCTTTTTTGGTCAGTGCTGGTCAGTGCATGCTAATGGATACAAGGTGATGTAAGAGTGCCATTGTAGAAGCTAGCATGTGTTTTTGAAACATCTTATCGCCTGGGTAATCTAAGTGGTCAGATGGTCATGGCCTGTTATGTCCTCAGAGTGACTCATGTGCACAGCGGCCACTGCCCTGCCTACTCATGTTGCTGTTTGGTAATACTTTACTCTGTTCTAAGGACGAAGAAGAGGATGATGTCAGTAACATGCGGAGTCACATGCCCTCAACTGCAATGATTTTTGAGTAGGCCTGTAGGAGACCAGCTTGCACACTGGTAGGCCTGTAGGAGACCAGCTTGCACACTGGTAGGCCTGTAGGAGACCAGCTTGCACACTGGTTTTTGAGTAGGCCTGTAGGAGACCAGCTTGCACACTGGTAGGCCTGTAGGAGACCAGCTTGCACACTGGTAGGCCTGTAGGAGACCAGCTTGCACACTGGTAGGCCTGTAGGAGACCAGCTTGCACACTGGTTTTTGAGTAGGCCTGTAGGAGACCAGCTTGCACACTGGTTTTCCGCTAATGGGGGATGAAACAAAGAAAACAAGTAAAATAAATAACCCTGAAATCCTAAAGTGGTCAGAAAGTGTAGCTGCTGATGAAAGAAATAACATGCCACTGCAGAATAAATGTGTATAATGAGCAATCAAACCGGCACTATTGATGCTGGAACTTTTTGGGAGACTGAATATCTACTAAAAGCTTCAGACCAAGTAAAGCCAAGAAAAGAATTCTTAATTGCTGTGCACAATTTATATGGCTTTTTAATGATCACTTCAAGCTGGACCAGGGGTTGTGGCCTTGCTGAGTGTTTGTAATCTCCTCTGAGAAGTATGGTCTGGAATCCTCAGTTGTCTTTGCCATATTTTTCATCTGCAGATTTGATTTTTTCGCCCACTAAGCTACTAAGCCACTAAGGAGTGATTTAGCTGATGAAAAGAAAGAAACAGCACCAGCTACCCAAACAACAGTAGCTGTGGCTTCGAGGAATCTGAATACTCAAAAATTTGTGCAAAAGATGGTGCAAACAGGGTTCCCACTCTAAGTCAAAAGTACAATTCCATGACTTTTTCCTGACAAAAAATCTGAATTTCCATGACTTACTATATAATGAATGGTACAATATGCCGACCAATGATTTCAGAGCAGGCGTGTAGCGTTGAAGAATCTTTTACTTTTTTAGAGCGGGAGATGAATAAATGGACATTGAATAGAGTTGGGCTACTAAAGCAAGCAGTAAAGCTAATAACCAGATATACACCAACTGTGCACGGAAATATTTTTGTATTAATGTTTTTTGGTAAGTCAATTTTAAACTGCTACAACAAAATTCCCTGATATTCCATGACTTTGCCCCAAAATGATAAAATTCCCTGACTTTCTGGAATAGACCTTCCAAAATTCCATGATATTCCAGAAATTCCATGACCCGTGGGAACCCTGTGCAAACCAACTCATAAGCAGAGAGTCACATCACAGGCCTTACCGAACAGAGTTGTTAGTGATTCTGTCTGCACTTGTTTTGTTAGTCTGCTCTGATTCAATCCTGTCACTTTCAAAGTAATTTTCATCTGTGCCAACAAACACCCCTAACTCAAACAAACCACAAAGGTATCCAGACCATGTTAAATCAAGTGCAGAGTCTGTAGAACATAAACAAAAATATTGTTGTTTGTTTCGTTAAAATCATGCATAGTATCACAATATAGACTCTGTCCGTATGGCTCACCGGTTTGATGTCCCGATGCAGGAAGCCGACAGAGTGGATGCTCTCGATGGCTGCCAGAATCTGCCGACCAAGTCGGAGCGTGGTGGACACCGAGAACGTCCCGTTCCGCATCGTCCGACGGAGGTCTGCGAGGTTCCTCCCCTGAAAATGGAACGACACTTCCATGTTCACAAGCGTTCCTACTTTACACAGCACATCAAAACAACAGCTTTGAACGAGCTGAATCAATCAAGGATGATACATTTAGCTGGGAGTCAGTTCTGCAGCTGTAGGAGAAGTTCTAAACACAACTAGTGAACAAGTACTGATTATAACCTACAGTAGCACAACCTCCACACTGCGGTATACAACACGTAGTTTGGGCGGTACACGAAATTCTGCATTTCGATGTTTTATAGGACAGAGAGGATGAATGAAACTGTGTGTGTGTGTGTGTGTGTGCGTGTGTGTGTGCACTAAAAGGAATACCTCCCTGACATTTCCATTTTAAAAAGAGACAAACAAATAATCTCATCTTTGCTGAATGACTCTTACTCTTATGATACAAAGAAAGAAAAATGCATAAAAGACAAGGAAAATCTCAAACATCAAATACTGTACCTGTAGCTCCATCACAACATAATTGAAGCGGTCATTGCGGCCACAACCAACAAAGCGGCACACGTGGTCTTTACCTATGGAAGCAAGCAATAAACTATCAAATTATTTACATTCCATGAGGTTGATAGAAACATATGTGGTGTAACATTGTACTTAAAATAGATGCCAAAGAATAGTAAAAATAAGATTTTTCAAATATCCTTTTGGAAACTGAAAACCCATTGTTACACATCAGAACAAAACATATCTATTACAGTATAACAACAACAATAAAAAACATGGAAATACATGGAGCTGTCTGAACTAATGAACAACAGGGAAAGAAAGAAAGAAAGTTGGTTTCCCATATAAAGATCCAGTATATATCCCTATGTAACCTGCGTTGTGCTGATCCAACCCTGCACCTGCCTGGCTTCAAACCCACTCCTTGCAGCACCTCGAATTGGGAGGCCGGAGTGCTAGCAAAGAGGCTAAAACATGGGCGTTAGCTTCTGTTGCTTACACGTCTCATAAGACATCGGTAAGGAGGTATGCTTACTGTACAGCTAGTGGATCGAACCAGCTCTGTTATTTCTGACCGACCCTCTCCCAACCCAGCCACTTACCCTGCAGCCTCTTGAGCACCGCCACCTCCATCTTGAGGACCTGTTTGGGCTGCTGGGCCGACTCCACCTTAAGTGCCACATTGACCTGATTCAGCTGATCCAGGACCTCATAGATTTCCCCGAAGCCCCCTCCGCCTATCTTCTTCACCTTTGGAGGAAGATGAGGCACAGGAAAGGGTGTAAGTGAGGAAGAGAGTGACAATAGACATAGAGAGATTGGTGCTAGGGGGGAGAGGGAGAGATTGTTTTTTTGGGGGGCTTGTTGTGATGTAGTACTGTGCTTATGATAAAGAATGGCAGTTGTACTTCTGTTCTCGAGGGCATATTCAGACATCTTGTCCTAAAACGGTAAATGTGACACAGTTGCAATAACCTGGAAATAGTCTGTACTCGAAAAGCCACTGTTTCGCTCAATGGGTCTATTTATGGCCATTTTGCTGATTCTGCACCTGTTAGTTACAGATGTCCTGAGAAAGCAAAGACAAAAAGGGAGCAAATATTGTTTACAGAGAAGTGTGTGTGTGTGTGTATGTGTGTAAGAGATAGAGAGAGAGAGAGAGAGAGAGAGAGAGAGAGAGAGAGAGAGAGAGAGAGAGAGAGATGCTTGCTCACTCAATTTACACACATCAAAAAAGTCAGGTTGCAACTCACCACTCTCCATCGGTCCCTGACCAGGTCTGTCACTGACAGGATGTCTGTCTGTTCACCGGCCCCACTCATCCTGACGTTCACGAGTGCACTGAGCACGCCCAGACCCGCGCTGCACCTGGCATCAGTGACACAGGCTGTCTACTGCAGCACACAGACACGCACACATCAGAAAGAGTTACTCAGCCATCGTCATATGACGAGTAAAGATACTGTCACTGTTTTCTTTCTCCAGAAAGATGCACAATAAAGCATGTTGCCATCTCAATTACCTGTCAGTGCGTTGCGGTTATTGTTGCACCCAATACAAACGTGTCGCTAATGCTATTTGCATATGGATTGAGATTAGCCCACACAAATGCACGATCAGCAACAGAAGTGTCAAAATGCAGCTATCCTCAAAACACTAAATCAATGGCAATTGTTTTTGTTTTTACTCGGATCGACAATCCTTTCGAATGAGAGATGTTTATCATCCACTGAGTGAGTCTAGTCAGCAGTCAACATCAAGATACAGCTAACCTTATAGGCTGGGTATCAATTCTATGATTTGCGCATCTGCTGACGATAACTCGTATCATTGCTTGTCATATTAGCTGACTGTCTACAACTGAGCGATGAGGGAATTTTTAATCATCTTCTCTATGCGTCTTTAATTTTCAAAAACACCTTCCAGCTTTTACTAAACAAACGCGCCAATATGTTGACAAATTGGCTATAGACATAGATCAGAGATGCTGCACTTATGGCTTAGCAAGCTAGCTGGCTGGCTAAAATTAGCTGCCGACAAGACGACCTTACCTTGACAACAAAGCGCAACGTTCCGTATCCTATCTCTCTTGCTGCTGCTGGAGCGAGCGAGCTATAGTGAAAATAACAACCAGTCGACCTTACAGTTTATCCCTATAGAGCGCAACAATGGAAGACAGCTGACTATACAAAGTGCATGTACCCTAAGTAAAATCGTCTAACATATGGCAAGCATTTTGCCTCTGCGGTTTGATGAAGGACTGCATAAAAAGCAGCAGCGCCGCAATGCAATCTCTCGCTAAATGTCTTGGTAGCGGGCTAAGTTAGCAGGCAGCCATGTAGCTCGCTAATATCCATTCCCGTACCTTCCTCAGTTGTGACAATCCAAGGCAGAAATTATAAGACAGCAGACGAAAACACTTTTTCTCGAGGGGTATTGTTGTCCACAAGCCATGATTCTGTCACTAGGTTGGGTTTGCGCTCAACAGTGAATGCTGCTTGCTGCATGAATAACGTTAGCGCAAAAGGTAGTCCGACTGGTTATCCCCTCTCCTCCCCGACTCATTCACACAAGGACCATGTTACGTCATACGTTAGTGAGACTTCTTCGGAGCTACTCAGCAGGGAACTAACGATATGGCAGGGCTGCTTTATAACTTAATCAGTTGATCTGCATTTGGAAATTGATTGTTTATGTAGTACTACTGTATTGCAAAATGTTTTATTTTAATCAACTGTACAATATCAAGCACGTTTTGTTAATACTGATTGACATTAGTTGGCTGAGCCTGTGTCCAGAGGGGGGACATTTCCATTATATTTTAGCCTACGATAGTGGTGAAATGATACCAATATTTGAATCAAGTTTTATTTAAATATTCTTCGAATCGCTTTAATAATGACGCCTAATTCAATTAATGCATCCAGATGCACGCTTGTCTCTATGCCAGGTTATGATGGGCATACTGACAACCTCCTTTGGAAATGCAGGAAACCCCATTTATCAAATAATGTTAAAGGTGACTGGGTAACTGTACAAAATAAACAATTATTTTCAAAAGTATGACAATGTTGTGAATAAATAAATACATAATACATTTTGTCTACAGGAGCCAGAGCTGCAGCCTTGAAAACTCATCTTAAACGTTATCTACGTATTCCTATCACCCGCTGAGTGGGGGGACACTTCTCAGCTAAATAAATTGTGAACAGGAATTCCCCTGTAGGGATGTAAAGGAGGGCGTCGTTTACCGGATTCCACATGGCCAGGGCCAAATATGGATAAGAGGATAGGCGTGGCTAGTTCACTGGAGGATTTGCAGAGCGTCAGTTGAAACTAGAGACTATGTTCGCCCGTGGACGTCCAAGTCTCCAAGAATCGAATTGCTTGTAGTTTAAATATTTGTAAATATTTCTAATTAGTCTGCAGATTACGACTTGTTGCTATACATATTGTTGAGTGATCGACCAAGCAACGCAAGACCCAGACCTGAGCGAACGCGCCCCTGTTGTTGGCTTGTGAGTGCGTAGTCATAGTCGTCGTCACTTTCGAGGGGAAAGTTGCTCTTTTTTTCCAAGTTGTGCAATCTCTGCTTGACAATGTGCAACTCAGGATACCATCCACCCGCATAGACTTTACTTGGATATTAGCGAATGAGTTCAGTCGTAAAACATTTCTGTTGCAACATACCAACCTCTTGGCTTCAAGAAACATTGCTAATCTGTTTGACATTTTTGTGCATGATCCTGCTCTGGAGATGCATGCAGTCGACTTTGTCCGAAAGCAAAACCATTTCCGTGGACCAGCTCACTGTCAATCGAATTTAGAAACTTAAGGAGGACAATGCGATAGTGAAACTGTGAGTATCCCTGCATCGAATTCTCTGTTGAAGCTAACGTTATAATGTTGCATTTCTCACACTCTCGCTTTAGGCTAACTTGTTTGCTTTACGTTTACTTAGCAAACATTTCGTGACTTCCTTGGCGGACTTAGCCAGTGCTATCAAATTATGTAACTAACATTACGCTACACGCTTCTAGTTGTTCGGGATTGTTGTGAATAGTTGCAAACAATCGGTATTTATGATTCGTGGTCAAAATTACACTCGTGCAAAGTAAGTTTTGCCACAAAAAGTTCTCGATCGTTCTCGTGGGAGGGGGGATCTTTTAAGGGGGGCTGAAAAGTAGCAGCGCTTGTTTTCCTCGCTTCCTGTAATTCTCGTTGTCAAACACGGCACTGTACACGCCTTGTTCTAGCTGGCACACTGTACTGGGATCAAAATTAGCCATGGCCTGTGTGAACAAAACTATTAATCTCCAATTGAGAACATTTTTGGAGGTAATCTAACTTGTTTTGGTTGGTTGCATACAACTACACTGTGGCAGTGCCCCCAGTAGTTTGACGTGGCTGTCACGCTGTATCTTAGGCCTGTTCAGTGTTTCGTTACCGTTGGACACTAGAAGACCCGTTGGTTTTAACTGCAGGAGCTGCAGTCGATTACCGCAAGTTCTTGTGACTAATTCCATACTTCAGCATTAACCGTCTCTCACTTTCTCTTGTTGTCAACGAGGCCACAGTGTATCATTATGGAAGTAGACGAAAAACCTGTACGCTTTGTAATGATTTGACGCGCTACGCTAATCTGAAGAGTTCTACTGGCATTCCAGATATGTTTATCCTAATTGCTTCTCTATTTATAAAGCGTCTTCACTTCCACCCCCGAACTACAGAGTATAACTTACATGTAAAACAACCCCGTGAGCCAACACTGGAAAGACTATAGCGACTTGTCCATGTGCACGTGAGGTCTTGCTTCCACCATGACCCTCTTTCTATCTGACTCTGCAACGACAGAGCCATGATGCAATGTTCTAAGTAGTACAGTTCAACGGATATAATACTCTTCCTACAAGACCTCCATTTCTCGATGGTGTATATTCACCTCTGTCAAACCTAGCATGAAAATGGTTGACCTAAATAGGTGTGCTAACATAAGCAATACATTTAATGTAAATAATAGAAAAATCTGCCAGAGATATAAGGCCCCAATTTAAATGACTGGCAAAGTACAAAGTTATTCACTTTATTCACAGTTATTACTCTCTTGAGTGGCATGTGGGAGCATTAAACTGATTGATCCATGTTTGTGCTGAAGATCTTGGTCATGGTATGAAATTGGCAAATTCAGTTTCACAAGTAGTACACAGTAGAAACACAAGTTTAAATCCAGGACCATTGCATTTTTAAGTTGAGTTGCCTTTGGTCATTATTATTTAAAAAATGTTTTAACAGTGCACCTGCAGTACAAGCCAGCAGAAGGGATAAGCCATGAAAGAAGCTGTACAACATCCAGGAGAGGTGTATTACAATGTGGGAAGCACTGCATTAGAGCAGGCACATGATGACAATGGATCCAGAGTCCCTTCCAACGCAGAGGCCCAGGGCACTGCCGTTTTCAACCCAGAGAAAGGGCACCCGGTCCGGGGACATTTCTCTCAGAGTGCACCTTTGAAATGGATGCACCAAGACGCTGTGCAGGCCCCAGGCTGGCCTCAGGGTGTTCCCAACATGCCCGGCTGGAGCCAGAACTTTAGCCCGTACCGGGCAGGCATGGGCGAGGCCAGGGGACAGATGGTGTACTCCAAGCCGAACCACGACGCCGACGGGCTGCCTCTGGAGAAGCCACCACCCCAGGGCTCCAGCGAGGCCTACAAGGAGGCCCAAGCCCAGGTGAGAGGCCTGGAGTGGGACCAGCGCGCGGCCGCCGCTGCTGCTATGCGGCAGGCCCAGCAGCTCCAGGTCTTCCAGCAGGGCCACAAGGGCGGTGAGATGCCGTGCCCACCGCACACCATCCGCCCCGGGTCCATGCAGGGCTCCATGCTTCAGCCCTTTCAGCTGGCATTCGGCGCCACCAAGCAGCCCGTGCCCCCGGCGTACTACCCGGTCTTCCCGGCGAACAACACCATGGGAGGCATGCCGTACACTGGCGAGCAGCCCAAATCGCAGCACCAGCTGATGCAGCTGCAGCAGCAGATGCAACAGCAGCAGCAGCAGCAACGTCAGCTCCAGCAGCAGCAACATCACCAAATGCAGCAACACCAGCAGCAGCAGCAGCAGCAGCAACACCAGCATCAGCAGGCAAGACATCAGCAGCAGCAACAGCAACAGCATCAAATGCAGCAGCACCATATGCAGCAGCAGCAGCTGCAACAAATTTATCAACATCAACAGCTGCAGCAAATGCATCACTTGCAACAACAGCAGCAGCAGCAGCAACAACAACAACAGCAACCAATTCATTTACAGCCACAGCCTCAGCCAAACCTGCCCCAACAGGAGACCATACCCACCCAGCCACATACTCAGTCGAAGCCCCAGCAGCTCAACCCTCACCCTCCGCCCTACCAGTCCGACAGCCAGCCCTCCAGTGCCAGTCCACCGCCCCCCTCCCAGCAGCCCCAGCCCCAACCCCAACCCCAGCCCCAAAGCCTGGCAGCCCCACAGCCCAAACCTCAGGAGTCGCCAGTCTCCCCATCCGCCCTCACGGAGCCGGCTAAGCCCGCTCCGGAGACCCAGGAGCCGCCAGCGCTCCCCCGACGCTCCAGGCGGCTGTCCAAAGACGGGCTCTCGCCCACGGGAGCGGTGCCGTCGTCCGTCCCGTGGAACCAGGCCGGCGGCAAGGACGCCTCAGGAGCCAACAACAGAGGGGAGGGCATTCAGGGAATGACAGGAGGGGTGATCCAAAGCACCAGAAGACGTAGGGCCTCCAAGGAGATCAACTTGGAGACGCTGGCCCAGAAGGCGTCAGAGATGGAGTCACTTCCTGCTAAAGTCATCAAGGTAGGAGTAACTGGACACAAAGTAACATAGACATGTGTATGGAGGATGTTTGCATGGTGGCAAATGGTTCAGAATGGTTCAAATGGATTCTGCATCTTTCTTGTTGCAACCAACTACACAAAATTACATGACGTATAGCATGCATCAACGTTCAGTAGCTTTAACATTTAGAATTAATGGCTATGCTCCTTTCAGAATCATAGTGAGGAGAAAGCCAGTTTATGTTTTCTGTCCAATGTATTTTCGTGCATTGACCCCAAGCAAGCTTTTCGAGTTTACTGACCTAGTTCACAGACCCCCTGAATGCAGCTGGTCCAGACAAATCATACACGCTAGTTGGTTGCATCATGGCTATAAGGAGTTCAACTTGGTTCTTACAGACAAAATAAAAATTTGCAGCAATTGTTCTCAATGAGTTATAGGCTAAAAGTACAGGTAAGATAATTTCACACATTTCCAATGTTTTGTAGGTGATGATGTCAGAAATCCTATCTCTATGCAGTTTTTTTTTTTTTTTTTTTTTTTTTTTTTTTTTTTCTTAGCCAGAACAGGTTTGTTCTTGTAAACCCGTACTGTAACTGGTTGAGTAATGCCAAGCTTACAGGTGTGAGAGGGTGTGTATATTCAGCAGTTCAGAATGGCATCACATGCTGACATAAGTGAGTGAGAGAAAGAGAGAGAGAGAGGAAAAAATCAGTATGTTGTGCGTTTTTTTTGTGCCATGGCTCCATACCGCTCAAACACTTATTGTGTCACTTGGCCTGTGGGCTGGCCACAAAGTCCTGTTCCCCTTCTGAGAGGAAGGCAGTGTTCCACTGTGTGACTTCCTCATGCTCTGTGAACTCGTATGTGAAATGTGCGGACCGTTTGCCCATGTCCACAGCTGGACATCAAAGCTTTGCATTGTGCACGGCTAGCAGCCTCTCCTCGTCAAGTGCACTGTGACACACACACACACACACACACATACTAAGCCAACACACACTCCCTCTTTCTCTCTTTCTCTCTCTCTCTCTCTCTCTCGCTCTCTCGCTCTCTCTTTCTCTCTTTCTCTCTTTCTCTCTCTCTCAAACAGTTTCTCACACACTCTCACACAGACACATACACTGGACACTGTGGCACTTCAGTGGCCTTTCAGGTGTATTCAGTGTACAGAAGAAGAGTGTTGGCGGGCTTGCCTTTTTTCCGTGGTAAATTAATTGTTGACTAGCTAACTGTTGTTAAGCAATAGGGCAGGGAGACCTACCCTCTGTCTGGCGTGCCGTGCACAGACAGAGTGTTATTACTTTGGGACATACCGTGTTTGCATTACAAAAAGACACACCCAGCAGTGAAGCTACTCCTTTTTTTCTTTTTTTCCCCCTCATTCCTTAGCCTGGCCTGCGTACTTAGCTGCAGTGCTTGCATTGCAACTGAAAACACCACATCAACAGAGCTGGGAAGAGCTGCTCTGTGAGAAGATGCTGTTCTTTTCTATCTTGTACTGTCTCTACATTTGGCTGTTACCCTTCAATCCATCCATCCATCCATCTGTTGCACACAGATTATATCTATGTCCCTGTCCCGATGGCCCCCAGTCTGCCCGTTCTTTCACTACTCTCTCTCTCTCTCTCTCTCTCTCTCTCTCTCTCTCTCTCTCTCTCTCTCTCTCTCTCTCTCTCTCTCTCTCGCTTTCATCAGTGAAACTCCTCTTTAGCTGCAGGCGTGTGTGTGTGAGAGAGAAAGAGAGAGAAAATGAGTGTGAGTTCCAGTGTGTGTGTGTGTGTGTGTGTGTGTGTCTGTGTGCACTGCAGGCAGCTGCAAGTCTGCACACCTCCACATTCCTCAAACCTCCCAAGCCCGTTCCCAGTAACTAACGCGGAAGGGGCCCCATCGCGCAGCTCTGCCAGGCGGCCCACCCCCCATGAGAATCCCCTGCGCTCAATAAAACATGACTCAAGCCTGGTGCACCATGCAAATGAAGTGAAACGCTCAATCTCTTTTTCATTTTCAAAAACGCCCACACAAACCCTGGAACAAGCTCACATGACCAACAATGGAATTGTGTACACACAAGACTCACTGACTAGTGAGCTGTTAGCAGCAATGTTCTTCTCTTTTTGACTTATTGCCTATAATAAACTAAACTTATGAGAAAATGGGAAGTTTATTAGTCTCTAAAAGGCCATCATTTCCTTTGCTTGTGTGAAGCATGGATCCCAGTAAGGGTTGTAGCAGAGCTTTGGTAGCATTAGTTGTCAGCCTGTTTATAGAACTGTTGCAATGTAACAGAAATGAGACTAAAGACTAGACCATTCTAGTCATAGTCATTATGGCAGAAACTAAGGACTAGTCACTGATCACTGTGCTATAACTTGATTTGCTTTGCTTGTGTCAAACATGATGGCAAAATAGATGCTCTAGCTAGCAGGGCTTGACTAGCATCCTGAGTTGTTAGCCTGTACGTAGGCCTTGTGCAACATGTTAAGAGGAGTTAGGCTAAGCCTGTACGTAGGCCTGGTGCAACATGTTAAGAGGAGTTAGGCTAAAGACTAAAAGCTATGTGATCTGTCCCAGCAGAAATAACAGTGCAGCAGCAACAGGTGTTACGTGGTTGGGAAGTGACGTCAGTATCTGGCACAGATTTTAATCCACACGTCTCCTCCTTGTTCAGAAGAAGGCTTGTTTGCTGGCCCTCTTTTTTTTTTTTTTTTTTTTTTTTTTCCCCATATCCTTTTTTTGCGCAATGCAAATGTGTACTGCCCTGGTCAGTAGTAATTTTTTTGGTCATGTGATGTGACTGGTTGTCCAATTCATACCATTTTCATAACTCTCCTTTGTCTCTGACCACTTCATACCTCACACATCTCTCTCTCTCTCTCTCTCTCTCTCTCTCTCTCTCTCTCTCTCTCTCTTCTCTCTCTCTCTCTTTGGTCATCACACCCTCTTTCTTTATCATTCCATTTCTTTCTACTTTTCACCTCTTTTTTTCATAACAAAACCAGCTCAACTGCCATTCAGTGCCAGTTGCTGGTGTAGTGCAGCAAAGCCACTACATGTTCCACTGTATTGAGAAAAAGGAGTGGAGTGAAACGGCTTGAAAAATGCACTGTACCTTGATTGCTCCCTTTTTTGTAAGTCACTTTGAACATAAAAAGCGTCAGTTAAATGACTAATGTAATTTAATGAAATGGGATTAGCAAAAGACGACATATAAAGATGTACTACTCTGCTCTGCTCCTCCACAGATGGATGACAGTGCTCCAGGCAAGCAGGGTGTGGGAGGGGGCATGGTGCCTCTGGTCATCCCAGTCTCGGTGCCCGTGCAGCGAGATGCGGCCCACGGGCAGCTGGGCTCCGGGTGGCCCCACGGTCGGGCAGGGGCACAGGAGACAACAGGGCACCATTACCCCACCAAACACACGCCCTCTGTCATTGTGGCGCGCCGACGGTCACTGAAGAACACCGCGTCAGACAGCCTGGGACAGGTAAGGCTCACCTTTACATTACTGTAAATATGAACTAACTGGCTCCACAAAGGTCTGATCATGTTATAATGGTAGAAGTTTAAAGACTTACGAAGTCTGGCCAACACCTGCCTTTCATCAATGGAAAATGCATGTTTTAAGCTGCATAGAACTAGCTCAAGCTGGAGATCTGGTGGGCTTTAAGAGGTTTTACACAACCAAAAAGCTTCCATAAAAAATAGACCGAGCTTCTAATTGAGACCTGCTTTTATTCATCCAAATCTGTGGTCGCACCAGGCGAATAAATGGGACCAGTGTCTAATTGGGGCTTTAGATCATGTTTTAATCGTGTTTTTATGGTATGCCTAAAATGTACTCTTACGATTACTTAAAAAGGGACAATGTCTTTCTTACTGTCTTCACTGCATGCACACACACTCTCAAAAGACTCAACAGAGCGTTGGTTTGTTGTCCTTCCTGTGCAGGACAATGCAAAGGACGATGACGGGCCCAAGTCCAAGCGGCGGCCGCGGCCCGAGCCGCTCTTCATCCCGCCGCCCAAAGTGAGCAACTTCATCGCGCCGTCCGTGTACTCGAGCATTTCGTCCTACCAGAGCCACCTGCGCTCGCCCGTGCGCTTGCCCGGCGACAACCCGCTGGCGCTGCCGCCCTACACGCCGCCGCCCATCCTGTCACCGGTGCGCGAGGGCTCCGGACTCTATTTCTCCACCTTCCTCTCATCCATGGCGGCCGCCGGCTCACAGGGGTTACCCCCCCCGCCCACACCCAAGTCTGCCACACGCAGTCTCCTGCGCTCCAGTGAGTGGCCTTTTGTGTGTGTGTGTGTGTGTGTGTGTGTGTGTGTGTGTGTGTGTGTGTGTGTGTGTGTGTGTGTGTGACTTTCTCACGATACTTTGCCCACGATGCAATATCATGATACAGGTATTTTGATCAAGTATTTTGCAATACTTGATACTAGGGGTGGGCGATATATATCGTCTGTGATGATATTGTGATTGTTGTTTTAACAATGTGCAAATTTACATTATCGAGTATTTAAATTTCTTATGGGGAAAAAACACTCAAACACGCATTGAAACCCCATACATTCACTAAATCCAGGAGGTGTAGCCTATGCGAGAGAAGCCCCTGGCTGCAGCAGAGCAAGTGTCACATGATCACTAGTGGGTCCACATTGTCACACACACGCCGAATGTTTATTTTGTGCAGCGAGAGGTAGGCTAGGCTACTTGGGATTTTGTGTGGCTACTTCTGTTCAAGTAGCATTGATGAGTCAATTTTTTTTCCTATATGGTATTATATGGAGAGAAAACATTAGCCTTTGAGTATTTTAATAGTCAGTTGTAAACAAAGAACTCTTCTCATGTAGGCCTAACCCTTTTGTAAATGGACTGAAGTTCGCTCTAATATCGATTATGCTAACCGTTAGCATCTCCATGGGATTTCTCATATACATTAACCATAAGCTAACGCATTAGTTTCTATTCTGTAACTTGGAATGTTAGCCTTCATGATTTCTCTTAAACAAAACCTTGAAGGAAATGACTGAGATGTACTCTGTTGGTCTGCTTAGTTTTCAGTCTTCAGCTTCAGACTTTCTCTTGGGAAACTGTTAGGCCTATTCATCTCGTCTAATGTAGCTGGCTAGACCATGTCATTGCCACACACACAAGTGGGGGCAGAATTGGAAATGTGTCATAGAGTGACAATGCATTGGTTGATTTGGTTAAAAAGTCACAGGTTAGGTTATTTGTTATTATTGTATTGATGCTATTCAGAAATAATGAGCTGTAAAGTAACTTAGACTTTTACAAATTTCTTTTAAAGGATATCGACTAATTATCGTTATCGTCAAAATCACAAAAAATATCGAGATATTATTTTTTGTCCATATCGCCCACCCCTACTTGATACATTGTGAGAAAATCATGCAAAAGATGCATCACGATATCTAGATAGATGAAGTAAGTAAAAATACTCTTAAAAGGGCAAAAAGCAGGAATTATCTATATTCCTACTACAGCAAGATGGAGAGTGCCTTTGCACGGTCAGCCATTTTCTCAGTTTCATCTTTTTCACTACAACTGAATTTGCGCTGGTTCGTTTAGTAAGTTATAGCTGGAGAAGCCATGACGTAGAGACTTTGGTCAGTCACATGGGCAGAGGAATCTGTATCATGATAGGGATATCTCTGGCGATCAATATATTGTGTGAGACACTCACAATAGTGTGGTCCTGTGTCGGTAGAGTGCATGTGTGTGTAAATATTGTTTTTTTCTAGTTGTCCAAAGTTTATCTTTTGCGTCTCTGGATTATCTTTCTGTGTTAGTAGTTTTTTTTTTTTTTTTCTTTCTCTCACAGCCATTGCCTTTGGACAATGTTTTGTAGTCTGCAGTCTGTGTCTTTCATCTCTAGGCCTGTCTGTCTGTCCCATATCTCCCCTCCCCTGACCCCTCCTGTCTTTGGGCTCATTTATCGTCCCCCGTCGTTTGTGCTGTCTCTCTGTCTGCTAGATCTGTCTGCGTGCGTTCACTGAACATCAATCCCCCAGGGATGAAACGGGGTCAGGCTGCACACAGACAGATACACGTCCACATGAATCTTATCTTCATGTCTCTCTCTCTCTCTCTCTCTCTCTCTCTCTCTCTCTGTATTTCAGGCAGTTCAGACATCACCCCCCCAGTGCTCCCCCCAATCGGAGAAGCCACACCTGTCAGCCTAGAGCCGTAAGTAACAACAGCAACAACAATCATCCCCCACCCCCCTCTCCCTCTCCCTCCCTCCTCCCCTTACACATAAAACACATACATAAACATGCAGGCAGGCACAGGGCCCTTGAACAACTGTCAGCAGTTTTTACTACCCCCACCACCCCCTGCCCCCTATGAAAAGCAGAAGGCAGCATCAGGTTTTTATTGTAGTACAGCTACACATGTGAATCACGGTGACTCACTCCGACCGTCCAGAGCTCTCTCTTTCTGACTCT